>NC_053495.1:77405747-77753247 GCF_905171775.1 Rana temporaria
AGTACCTGGTATGGAAGTGGTTAAACTAAATAGGTTCACTCACCATTCATACAAAAAGACACCATCACCCATCAGCTTGTTATCAAGTCACCATCATCGCCATCCTTCCCCTCATGGCTTAGCACAGCTCATTTTATTCACACAAACAGGAAGTGATCACTCCACCAGTTAATCACCTCCCCCATGGAAGTGGTCATCACAGGGTGTCCCCTTGACACAGCAAACACCATATAAGGACATTCCTTCTGACAGGAAGTCCCATGGAATACATGAATAGAATATAATACAATGAATACAATACAATGAATATAAATACATACAATGCGGGCTAAAGTCTTATGGGCGTGTCTGGGCAGGGAGTGCATGTGCCTTTCCTGACTCCAGAAACGATCACAAGCTCTCATATTAATCACTGATAGAATCCTTAATCTGCGCCATTCCATAGAATAATGCATATCCAGATTATACCCTTATTATAGGTGGAATGGAGGCTATCTACAGGCGCATGCTACAAATCCCAACCCATGCTGATCAGACATGACCCAGATAAGAGCGCACATCTGTCCATAACCACTAGTGTGTTTGCATAGTGAGCACATCACCTCGTCAACTATCGTCGGTGCTAAATGCACAGAGGGCCCCTCGCTGGCGGAAATACACCCACGCCGCAAACATCACACTCCAACCTCAAGACATTTTCTACTACCAGACGAGATTCAACCAGTCTCAGACTGCCCCAGTCAGTTCTATTTAGAGCGGGTTGCGGTAGTACCAAGACTGGGTGCCATTATGACAATACATATTAAATACATCTTGAAATTTCCACAACAGTTCCTGTGAGATACTCTGCATATTACAGCAGCACTGCATAGGTTCCTGTGAGATGCTCTGCATATTACAGCAGCACTGAGTAGGTTCCTGTGAGATACTCTGCATATTACAGCAGCACTGCATAGGTTCCTGTGAGATACTCTGCATATTACAGCAGCACTGAGTAGGTTCCTGTGAGATACTCTGCATATTACAGCAGCACTGCGTAGGTTCCTGTGAGATACTCTGCATATTACAGCAGCACTGAGTAGGTTCCTGTGAGATACTCTGCATATTACAGCAGCACTGAGTGGGTTCCTGTGAGATACTCTGCATATTACAGCAGCACTGCGTAGGTTCCTGTGAGATACTCTGCATATTACAGCAGCACTGCATAGGTTCCTGTGAGATGCTCTGCATATTACAGCAGCACTGAGTAGGTTCCTGTGAGATACTCTGCATATTACAGCAGCACTGCATAGGTTCCTGTGAGATACTCTGCATATTACAGCAGCACTGAGTAGGTTCCTGTGAGATACTCTGCATATTACAGCAGCACTGCATATTACAGCAGCACTGAGTAGGTGTCAGGGACCTGCCAATAGGCTCCGGCGTGCACGCATGCGCACACATGCTAATGGCCGGAATCAGCATCAGTCACCTATTCATGTGCGCAGGCGCGTTCCATATGCACACAGTTATGTGCCAAATGCATGCATCTGTGCGCGCATGCTCGTTAATGCACGATTGGCGCCACTCTGCCTTTAAAAAGCAAGCAGCAGCAGTGACACTTTGCTGTCTGATCTGCAGCTTTGTATCAGTGAAACCCGTGACCTGTTGTAACCTGTTACCCTTAACCAACCCGGCTCCGTCTGACCTTCCGACCCTCTCCACTCCGACCCCTGGCTTGCCTCTGACTCCGCTCTGCTCTCCTGCCCACCGTTACCAGACCCTGTGCCTGAATCTGACCACGTTTGCCTTAACCACCTGATTATCTGCTAACCCGGCTTGCTTCACCAGCTCCTGCTATCCAGTGCCTGTACAAGCTCCAGAGACGCTGTCTCCTGCACCCACCGTCCCGAAGGACCACCAACCGTGCCGGACTGCTGTCATCACCAGGCACTCCTACCTCGCTGCGCTTCCGAGCTTGCTGTCCCCACTCCAGCAGCTCCAGATCCACCGCCACCTCAACCTCCTACTCCATATGGACCTCGTCCTCCTAGGTCAGTGTTTCTCAATTCCAGTCCTCAGGCCCCCCCAACAGGTCAGGTTTTCTGGATTTCCATTATTTTGCACAGGTGATTTGATCAGTTTCACTGCCTTTTCATCTGAGGGAAATCCTAAAAACCTGACCTGTTGGGGGGGCCTGAGGACAGGAATTGAGAAACACTGTCCTAGGTCAAGATTATTATTATTATTTTCCAATGTTATTTTTATTTTTTATGTTATTTTAAGTTATTTCTCGATCCACATTTATTTGCAGAGTACTTGCCATGCTCTTCCCGACATTTTGCTGCCATTTGCAGCCCTCTAGCCCTTTCCATTAGTTTTTTAGAGACATTTTAGCAGTCAAAAGTCCGGGTCCCCATTGACTTCAATGGGGTTCGCGTTCGGGGTCAAGTTTGGGTCAAGTTAGGGTCCCGAACCCGGACTTTTTTCCGAAGTTCGGCCAAACCCGTCGAACCCGAACATCCAGGTGTCCGCTCAACTCTAGTTACAACCAAAAACCTAAATGCATTTTATTGGGATTTTATGTGATAGACCAACACAAAGTGGCACATTATTATTATTGGGAAAAAGGTGGAAATAAAGGCCGTCTAATTGAGCCACCCCCACTGCGCGTAACTGGAGAATATAAGTGAAAATATAGTGATATTAATAATATAAATAAATAAATTAATAAATAAATATATGTGAGCTGCTGCTCTAAAAGTTAAACAATCAAAATGTAATATGCAAATACAGTGCTACCTGATGTGAAAAAAGGTATCAAATGTGATATTAAGCAGCGCTCAAGAGAATCAAATAAAAAAACACACATATAATATTGCTAAACTATTAAGTGAAAAATAATGAGTGATCCACCCTCTATGTGAAACAATATATCAGTGTCAAAAAATAGGTGTCAATAATACACCCAAAATAACAGGTTGGCAAAAAATAAATCCATAAACTGATTGTGTGAACGTAAATGAAGTTCATAAATGGAGAACAGAAGAAATCCCTTCACGATCTTCAGACAGTGCTTTCACCACACCACAGTGACTGCGTGATTCCACCACCCATCAGAATGCAAACTCACCACAATAAACGGCCTGACACTCTCGTGTTAAGGCACACAGGCTTTTTAACTGAACCACTCAGTTTAATTGATGGAACTCCCTCTTTGGAAACTGGAGCACTCAGTTAAATAAATGGAGATCCGTTGGAAAAAGGAAAAACTCCAAGATGACAGCCACATGTATAATGAAGAGAGAGAGCACAATAGTGTGATATTGCAACACAACTTTTAATAAAAACACTAAAAATCTCCCAATAGATGCACTCACAAAAATGACTCTTGTCATAAGCAGTGATTAAATCCAAACATCACACGGTGTAAACACAAACGAAAATTTTCCTCCAGGTGAACCAGTGGTCACGGCGGACCAACAAATAGCCCAGGTTTACTCACAGCCCTATGAAGGTGTACTGGAGTCGCTCTTCAGATGACTATATTGGTGACAGATGGACCGTTCCACGCCCGACCAGTTCAGTTTAAGGTATGCGGTTGTAACTTAGTACCCACGCCCCGACATGTTTCATCATACTGATTTAATCATGGGGATGCTTACCAGATGTCACATGCCGCTATAGGTAGCTGCCAAGGTCCCCCCCTCACTTGCACATTGGTGCACGCCTTCCGTTCATTACAAGCATCAGCTGTGTGGACAAACGTCCCACTCAGCTGTGCTGGCATGCAAGTGTGCAGCTCTGACCAAACAGAGCAGCATAATCATGTGTGCGAGGTGGAGGCCCCCAGTGGTGACGTTGGTGTACTACACCTAATCACACTGCCTGTATTCAATGAAGTGTCTATCACCAGTGGTCAAACTGGTGTATGACACCCATTCCCACTGCCTATATTCGATACAGTGTCTAACCCCAGTGGTGAAACTGGTGTATGACACCCATCAAGCATAGAGTGTACTGCAAACTGAAAGAAGGGGGATATCCCTCTAAGAAATAACTAACAGCCATTCGGGTGTCCCCATGACCACGAGTCACCTCCAGGTCTATACAAACACGATCTAACAGTGTAAAGTCAGAAACACAAAGTACAATATCTCTCATTAATCTAAAGTGAGAGCATACTACATGGTTATATGAATCTAAAAAAGAATATATATTATTCCAAAATCTAAAAACACATAATCAACCATAAATATATATAAAACTGAATTAAATACATATAGTATAGGCGGTATTCCTAAAATTATATTGAAGAGTTGCATATATTATTATCCATCATAAAATTTCAATAAAATGGTAGTAATCAAAATGAATAAAAAATGTCTACACATATATACATACATACACATACATATATATATATATATATATATATATATATATACATATATACATACATACATACACACATAAAAATTATTATTTTTAAAAAAGATTCTATAAACTGGAAAACGATTTTACACTGGGGCATGTACTTTGAACGAGATATACATAAATATGGGCAAGTTTAGACATGCAATGGTTCAAATTAAAGTGGGTGAACTTCATCATCTCCATATGCATGGCATAACAAAAATTTAATTATATAGTCATACAGAGCCCATGATCATAGTGGGTGGCCCAGTTGTCTGGCCCCCTTGTACCAACATAATTCATGACCATACTATATATATGTACACCTTAAAACCTGCTCCTAGTCTAAACATTACTGATGAAGCAGTTCACGTCCAACTCTATGTTGAGGCCCCTCGGAAATTGACTTTTTAAAAGAAAGATCCATTGAGTTTCTCGCTGCGATAGATCTCTCACCCTGTTTGAACCTCTCCATGAAGGGTGTACGCAGTCAATGCCACAGAACTGAGCTAGCGAAGGATCTTTGTTATGTTTTTCCTTAAAGTGGACTGACACACTGTGGTAATCAAAGCCCTTCTTTATGTTTGCCAGGTGTTCAGCCACTCGTATCCGCAATAACCTCTTAGTTCTTCCTACATAAAGTAGTCCACATGGGCACCAAATCAAATATACTACATGAGAAGAGTTGCAGGTGATAAATTCTTTAATAGAGAAAATCTTCCCATCACTGCTCGTGACCTGTTGTTTTCCTCTATTACTTATCTGCACAGTTCTGCAACAAATGCATTTCCTGCACGAGTAGAACCCCTTGAAATCTATTCTGAGGGCCTGCTGATCTGGGGGATCTAGAATCTTGCGGACCACCTTGTCGCCGAAATTAGGAGCCCTCCTATAGATGAATCGTGGTTGACTCGGAAGTATTTCGGCAAAGTGTCTGTCCTTCCCCAGGATGTGCCAGTGATTCTTGATGATAGCCTCTACCTCCCTGTATTGGGCATGAAACCCAGACAGGAAGCCCCATTGGTGTTGGTTATTATTTGGCTGTTCTACCTTCTTCTCTAAGCATTTTTCTCTAGGGATAGCAGCAATTTCTTCAATCATTGTGTTCAGAGCTGGCTCATCATATCCCTTCTGAACAAATTTATTCTTCAGTGTTTGTGCTTGTGAGAGATAATCATTGGCATCTGAGCAATTGCGACGAACTCTTAAAAATTGCCCCTTAGGGATATTTTTAATCCATACTGGGTGGTGTCCACTATTAATGGACAAATAACTGTTACGATCAGTTGGCTTGAAAAAGACTTTAGTCTTTAGTTTATTTGCTTCTCTTTGGATAGTGACATCCAAAAAGTTGACCATATTTCCGCTAATTGTATATTCCAATTTAATGTTGTTGGGATTACTATTGAGGTCTTCCAGAAACTTTAGTGCATCTTGCTGCGATCCTTCCCATATAAATAAAATATCATCTATAAATCTCCGATAAAATAATAATTGGGGTCTCCGGTTATGAAAAACATGCCTGTCCTCCCACTCAGCCATGAACAGGTTGGCGAGGCTGGGGGCAAACTTTGCCCCCATAGCCACGCCAACCTGCTGGGAGAAGAAGGAGCCATCGAACCAGAAATAATTATGGGACATGCAGAACTCTAATACATGTCCCATAAATTTCTTCTGAGTATGCGGTATATCATCCCTCCTGCTAAGTGCCCAGTTCAACGCCAGTGCCGCATCATCATGCTGAATAATGGTATACAGTGATGCCACGTCAGCTGTTACCAAAAAGATGTCTGTTTCAGGCCTGATGCTCACTTTGTCTAGGGACTGTAGCAGGTCGGTGGTGTCTTTCAGATACGCCTTGGTTGTGCAAACACTCAGTTGGAGAAATCTGTCAAGGTATTCTCCCAATCTGGCTGTGACTGATCCAATCCCGTTAACTATTGGTCGGGCAGGTGGGATAATTTCATTTTTGTGGATCTTAGGCAAAGTGTAGATCACCGGTATCCTACACGCTGAGGGAGCTAAGTACTTTTTCTCTTTCAGATTCAAAGCTCCAGGACTCTGAATTTGAAAAAATACTTCTTGAGCCACCCTGTCACGTCTTCTATGAAAAGTACCAGTGTGGCAACGAAAGTTGACAGTGGACTCAAGAATAAATCCTTATTTAATCCTCAGATTTCCAATAATCATTTTATAGAGGTTTTTAAACAGTTGGTACTCAAAGACATTGAGGAATTACCTGTGAAGAAGGGTGTGAATCCCCGCTATATTAAAGAAGGTATTGAATCTTTGGAGGATAAGAAGAATGTTGTGATCCGACCAGCGGACAAAGGGGGAGGGGTGGTGGTCCTGGATAAGGAGTTCTACTGCACCCAGTTGTCCAATATGCTGAGCGATACTTCTACATATAGAAAACTAGCATCAGACCCTACCGAACCATACAAGGTACAACTTGATGCGTTGGTAGATTGGGGCTATCATACTGGAGCTTTGAATCTGAAAGAGAAAAAGTACTTAGCTCCCTCAGCGTGTAGGATACCGGTGATCTACACTTTGCCTAAGATCCACAAAAATGAAATTATCCCACCTGCCCGACCAATAGTTAACGGGATTGGATCAGTCACAGCCAGATTGGGAGAATACCTTGACAGATTTCTCCAACTGAGTGTTTGCACAACCAAGGCGTATCTGAAAGACACCACCGACCTGCTACAGTCCCTAGACAAAGTGAGCATCAGGCCTGAAACAGACATCTTTTTGGTAACAGCTGACGTGGCATCACTGTATACCATTATTCAGCATGATGATGCGGCACTGGCGTTGAACTGGGCACTTAGCAGGAGGGATGATATACCGCATACTCAGAAGAAATTTATGGGACATGTATTAGAGTTCTGCATGTCCCATAATTATTTCTGGTTCGATGGCTCCTTCTTCTCCCAGCAGGTTGGCGTGGCTATGGGGGCAAAGTTTGCCCCCAGCCTCGCCAACCTGTTCATGGCTGAGTGGGAGGACAGGCATGTTTTTCATAACCGGAGACCCCAATTATTATTTTATCGGAGATTTATAGATGATATTTTATTTATATGGGAAGGATCGCAGCAAGATGCACTAAAGTTTCTGGAAGACCTCAATAGTAATCCCAACAACATTAAATTGGAATATACAATTAGCGGAAATATGGTCAACTTTTTGGATGTCACTATCCAAAGAGAAGCAAATAAACTAAAGACTAAAGTCTTTTTCAAGCCAACTGATCGTAACAGTTATTTGTCCATTAATAGTGGACACCACCCAGCATGGATTAAAAATATCCCTAAGGGGCAATTTTTAAGAGTTCGTCGCAATTGCTCAGATGCCAATGATTATCTCTCACAAGCACAAACACTGAAGAATAAATTTGTTCAGAAGGGATATGATGAGCCAGCTCTGAACACAATGATTGAAGAAATTGCTGCTATCCCTAGAGAAAAATGCTTAGAGAAGAAGGTAGAACAGCCAAATAATAACCAACACCAATGGGGCTTCCTGTCTGGGTTTCATGCCCAATACAGGGAGGTAGAGGCTATCATCAAGAATCACTGGCACATCCTGGGGAAGGACAGACACTTTGCCGAAATACTTCCGAGTCAACCACGATTCATCTATAGGAGGGCTCCTAATTTCGGCGACAAGGTGGTCCGCAAGATTCTAGATCCCCCAGATCAGCAGGCCCTCAGAATAGATTTCAAGGGGTTCTACTCGTGCAGGAAATGCATTTGTTGCAGAACTGTGCAGATAAGTAATAGAGGAAAACAACAGGTCACGAGCAGTGATGGGAAGATTTTCTCTATTAAAGAATTTATCACCTGCAACTCTTCTCATGTAGTATATTTGATTTGGTGCCCATGTGGACTACTTTATGTAGGAAGAACTAAGAGGTTATTGCGGATACGAGTGGCTGAACACCTGGCAAACATAAAGAAGGGCTTTGATTACCACAGTGTGTCAGTCCACTTTAAGGAAAAACATAACAAAGATCCTTCGCTAGCTCAGTTCTGTGGCATTGACTGCGTACACCCTTCATGGAGAGGTTCAAACAGGGTGAGAGATCTATCGCAGCGAGAAACTCAATGGATCTTTCTTTTAAAAAGTCAATTTCCGAGGGGCCTCAACATAGAGTTGGACGTGAACTGCTTCATCAGTAATGTTTAGACTAGGAGCAGGTTTTAAGGTGTACATATATATAGTATGGTCATGAATTATGTTGGTACAAGGGGGCCAGACAACTGGGCCACCCACTATGATCATGGGCTCTGTATGACTATATAATTAAATTTTTGTTATGCCATGCATATGGAGATGATGAAGTTCACCCACTTTAATTTGAACCATTGCATGTCTAAACTTGCCCATATTTATGTATATCTCGTTCAAAGTACATGCCCCAGTGTAAAATCGTTTTCCAGTTTATAGAATCTTTTTTAAAAATAATAATTTTTATGTGTGTATGTATGTATGTATATATGTATATATATATATATATATATATATATATATGTATGTGTATGTATGTATATATGTGTAGACATTTTTTATTCATTTTGATTACTACCATTTTATTGAAATTTTATGATGGATAATAATATATGCAACTCTTCAATATAATTTTAGGAATACCGCCTATACTATATGTATTTAATTCAGTTTTATATATATTTATGGTTGATTATGTGTTTTTAGATTTTGGAATAATATATATTCTTTTTTAGATTCATATAACCATGTAGTATGCTCTCACTTTAGATTAATGAGAGATATTGTACTTTGTGTTTCTGACTTTACACTGTTAGATCGTGTTTGTATAGACCTGGAGGTGACTCGTGGTCATGGGGACACCCGAATGGCTGTTAGTTATTTCTTAGAGGGATATCCCCCTTCTTTCAGTTTGCAGTACACTCTATGCTTGATGGGTGTCATACACCAGTTTCACCACTGGGGTTAGACACTGTATCGAATATAGGCAGTGGGAATGGGTGTCATACACCAGTTTGACCACTGGTGATAGACACTTCATTGAATACAGGCAGTGTGATTAGGTGTAGTACACCAACGTCACCACTGGGGGCCTCCACCTCGCACACATGATTATGCTGCTCTGTTTGGTCAGAGCTGCACACTTGCATGCCAGCACAGCTGAGTGGGACGTTTGTCCACACAGCTGATGCTTGTAATGAACGGAAGGCGTGCACCAATGTGCAAGTGAGGGGGGGACCTTGGCAGCTACCTATAGCGGCATGTGACATCTGGTAAGCATCCCCATGATTAAATCAGTATGATGAAACATGTCGGGGCGTGGGTACTAAGTTACAACCGCATACCTTAAACTGAACTGGTCGGGCGTGGAACGGTCCATCTGTCACCAATATAGTCATCTGAAGAGCGACTCCAGTACACCTTCATAGGGCTGTGAGTAAACCTGGGCTATTTGTTGGTCCGCCGTGACCACTGGTTCACCTGGAGGAAAATTTTCGTTTGTGTTTACACCGTGTGATGTTTGGATTTAATCACTGCTTATGACAAGAGTCATTTTTGTGAGTGCATCTATTGGGAGATTTTTAGTGTTTTTATTAAAAGTTGTGTTGCAATATCACACTATTGTGCTCTCTCTCTTCATTATACATGTGGCTGTCATCTTGGAGTTTTTCCTTTTTCCAACGGATCTCCATTTATTTAACTGAGTGCTCCAGTTTCCAAAGAGGGAGTTCCATCAATTAAACTGAGTGGTTCAGTTAAAAAGCCTGTGTGCCTTAACACGAGAGTGTCAGGCCGTTTATTGTGGTGAGTTTGCATTCTGATGGGTGGTGGAATCACGCAGTCACTGTGGTGTGGTGAAAGCACTGTCTGAAGATCGTGAAGGGATTTCTTCTGTTCTCCATTTATGAACTTCATTTACGTTCACACAATCAGTTTATGGATTTATTTTTTGCCAACCTGTTATTTTGGGTGTATTATTGACACCTATTTTTTGACACTGATATATTGTTTCACATAGAGGGTGGATCACTCATTATTTTTCACTTAATAGTTTAGCAATATTATATGTGTGTTTTTTTATTTGATTCTCTTGAGCGCTGCTTAATATCACATTTGATACCTTTTTTCACATCAGGTAGCACTGTATTTGCATATTACATTTTGAACATTATTATTATTATTATTATTATTATTATTATTATTATACATGATTTATATAGCGCCAACAGTTTATGCAGCACTTTACAATATAAAAGGGAGACAATACAGTTACAATACAATAAAATACAAGAGGATTAAGTGGGCCCTGCTCAGAAGAGCTTACAATCTAATAGGGTGGGGCAGGTGGTACAAAAGGTTGCAAATGTGGGGAATGAGCTGATGGAAGTAATTGTGAAGTGGAAGGAAAATGATAAATGGTTTTCAATTCTTTTTACAAATAAATATGTGAAAAGTGTGGCATGCATTTGTATTCAGCCCCCCTTTGTAGAAACACCTTTTACCTTTTACTGCAATCAGGGCCGGATTAACATAGGGGCTATTGAAGCTGCAGGCCCCTTTCTCAAGATAGGCCCATTTGCCCAAAAAAAAAAAATATCAACTTCGAGGGACGTAGCTTGGTGACCAGCGGTCCATATTTGGGAGGTATGTAACTGAAGACCTACCCACCATTGGTTAAAATATGGGGCTGCTGTCATTTATGGTTCCAGAGATATGGGGCTGCTTGCACAGCCTGTCCGGCGGACCGTTTCCAGCAGATATCCTCTCGTCTGTACGAGGCCTAAAAGGTCCACAAAAGTCCTTTTAAGGACTGGTATAGGTGTACTACTTGCTGTGAAGTATATAGGTGTGTAATACATTCATATACTTTTTGTCAGTGTAGGGACAGGTTGCTGTTTCCAGCAGGGACAGACTGTAGTGACACAAATCGTTACCTAATAGGTCCACACAAGTCCTTTCAAGCACTGGTATAGGTGTACTACTTGCTCTGCAGTACAAAGATGTGTAATACATTCATATACTTTTTGTCAGTGTAGGGACAGGTTGCTGTTTCCAGCAGGGACAGACTGTAGTGACACAAATCCTTACCTAACAGGTCCACAAAAGTCCTTTCAAGCACTGGTATAGGTGTACTACTTGCTCTGCAGTACATACTGTAGGTGACCGCGATATTGTGTCAATCTCGCTCCCTTTCTCGGCGAGATTGACCACCTAGGAGCCCCGTCGCGGGACCCAGCACCGATTCGGCTCATCGCAATGGGGAAAAAGCCGTCATAGAAGCGATGGGGATCCGACTTGGATTCCCGCCAATTCTAGCCGCAGCGTTTGGTATGAATCATGAGGGGGAACTCCACGCTAAATTTTAAATAAAAAAACGGGATGGGTTCCCCCCCAGGGGGCATACCAGGCCCTTAGATGGGTCCCCCTACAATCCATACCAGACCCATTTTCAAAGCATGCCGCCCGGCCAGTCAGGAAGGGAGTGGGGATGAGCGAGTGCCCCCCCTGAGCTGTACCAGGCCGCATGCCCTCAACTTGGGGGGGTTGGGTGCTCTGGGGCAGGGGGCTCGCACCGATTTATATAGGCCTCTTATGACGTCACAGTCCCATCATGCTCCGGGACCGGGACCGGAGCATGATGGGGCTGTGACGTCATAAGAGGCCTATATAAATCATCACGCACCGGACACCCGGCATTACAGCGGGAGGAAGCGACGCAACAACATCTGAAGAAAAGAAGAAGGCGGAAGACGGCAAAGAAGAGCGGGCTTGCGCCGCCGCTAGTAATTGAGCTAAAAATAAGATAGCGGTCGCCAGCCCTGAAGAAGGCACCGGAGAGCGAGCGTTAGAAGAACTAGGGAGCGCCGAGACGACAGCGGAGAGCGGAGAAGATGGAAGAAGAACCCCCGGAGAGTGGAGAAGACCCCCCTTGGAGAGCGGAGAAGACCCCCCTTGGAGAGCGGAGAAGACCCCCGGAGCTGACTGATAAATTATTTTAAAACCCTGTGTTGTTTGTTTATTTTTATTGACACTTTTCCTCCAGGTGAATGGGTAGGGGTACGATGTACCCCATATTCATTCACCTAGGGTGGAGGGCCGGTATCTGGGGGACCCCTTATTAAAGGGGGTTCCCAGATTCCGATAAGCCCCCCGCCCGCAGACCCCGACAACCAACGGCCAGGGTTGTCGGGAAGAGGCCCTGTCCTTATCAACATAGTGACAGGGTGCTTTGGGGTGGGGGGGGGGCTGCAGGGCGCCCCCCTGCCCCAGAGCACCCAACCCCCCCCCATGTTGAGGGTATGTGGCCTGGTACGGCTCAGGAGGGGGGGCACTCGCTCATCCTCACTCACTTCCTGACCGGCCGGGCGGCGTGCTTTGGGTCTGGTATGGATTGTAGGGGGACCCCAACGTCGTTTTTTCGGCGTAGGGGGGTTCTCCTTACAATCCATACCAGACCTAAGGGCCTGATATGCCCCCTGGGGGGGAACCCATGCCGGTTTTTTATTTAAAATTTGGCGTGGAGTTCCCCCTCATGATTCATACCAAACGCCGCGGCTAGAATTCCAAAGAACAAAAAACTGCGCTACAACACAAATATCCTAAGGCAGCAGCTATCGTGTGATATACACAACAAACATAAAAACAAAAAAAAGCCGCGCCAAAATTATAAACTTTAAAACACCCAACTCTGAAAGAAAAGTGGGTTAGCAGGAAGTCCAAACAGTCCATATAAATATTAGGATTAGCAGAAGCTGAAAAATGCAATTCCTCAACACCAGATCATTGCTCCATAGGACTTGATGACACTGAAATGACAGATCTGATCCTCCAATCACCCGGTGACACATATGCATTCAGTGAGATCCCTCCACCGTAAGTGTGAGCAGCTTACCAGATGGCAAGTGATATAAGCAGTTGGCTATAACCCAGCCACGGCCTTTAGCTCCCCGGGGGTCTCAGACAGAGCAGACAGCGTCCCGATTATCCTGATACAGGCCACTCCGAAGCATATGTATGTATGGTAAAAAAGAAGACGCATATAGCGTAATTCCGTGGGGTAACACAATTTAATTAAAAGTATTGTACTTACAAGCATAGAAGATAAAACAGCATGTGTATTAAATGAAAATGCCGGCCAGGCATACAGGAGCCCTCCTCCCGAGCGTGGTGACGTCACTGACGTAGCCTTCCAGACGCGTTTCGTCCCTACTAATACGTTCTCAATGTGGGTAGGGCTTTCGGCAGTGAGACACCACTAAATAGCTGCCACTCAGTGTGAAAGGCAGCACAATGGATGCAAAAAGCGCCATCTTCTTAAAGGTATTTGCCCATACTTGGCAGCGCGGCGTAACGCCGCCGAGGCAATGGATGTGACCCGTAAACAACTTTAATTATTAATTAAAATTCAGCGTGTTCGTTCCCAAACTAACGCTGATCCGAAAAAGTGTTTTCTATCAGTCTGATTGCTGCAAACGAGCATAACATATACTGAACGGAGATAATATACTGAACGGAGAGGGATCTATCCAGCACAAGACACCTCCCTCTCTCTCCCTCAGCCATCCTCTTAAAATATACGTACTTCAATATAAAAAACGAAGACCCTAATCATTACTTTCAAACGAAAGAAATATTAAAATTACAGACAGCAAGGGAAATTAAGTCTATTGTTTCCCTACACTTATTAATGCATAAAAAACGCATATAGACTCCCAAGGTTTCGAAACCATCCCAAGGGGCGGGGATTGTTATAGATAGTGTCATATATTAATGGGAAAATTATATATAAATTCCCAAGGTGGTAGTGATATAAACAAAAATTTTTAGGGATTATTAACCCCGGCTGGTTAAAGATCACCAGGGATCTGAATCCAATATGTGAAAAATATGGTGCATTTTTAACCTAAAATAAATTGTATATTTATTATCTCCAATCCTTATATGGTGAGTCTAAGTAACGGGTATTACCCCACCTTATGTTCTACCATAGTGGATTGGAATTTTACTTATAAAGACTCGTGAAAAAATTAATAATTGAGTGCATGTAAAAAAACGCTTTAAAGTTGTGTTTACAACAGTGTATATAATTGCTATGTGCACTAAATGCACATGAAACAATTATTGATGTGAAGATTGTGACAAATAATAAAAAATATAACTCCTATTAAGATTCCCTATTTGTGAAAACCTAGAAAAATAATAATAAATTAAGGAAAAAAGGGGGGAAGGAAACCCAACACAAAAAAGCATATCCGCCCACAGTGGTGCCTTTCACAGAGAGTTTACATTAGGCATTGTTAATGAAAGCGTTCACATCAGTGTCGATGTTTAGACCAAAGGGGGTGTAAGTTTTTAGACGGTGTATCCACCCCATTTCCATCTGGGATATATTCCTCACTAGATTACTGCCCCTCCAATGGGGTTTGAATTTATCTATTCCCAAAAATAGGGTATTTGCGGGGTCCCTATTGTGTTTTAGTCTATAGTGATTAGACACTGAATGGTCCTTAAACCCCGCTAGGATATTGGTGATATGCTCGTTCACCCTTATTTGAAAAGATCTTTTGGTCTGGCCCACATATTGTAGGCCGCACGGACATTGCACCAGATAAACTATCCCCGTGGAGGCGCATGTTATACATGGAACGATCTTAAATTGCTTGTTAGTGGCTGTAGAGGTGAAGGTTGTAACACACCTATGGGTATTAGTGCTCAGGGAACAAACCCTGCACCGTTTACATTTTGAGTTGGTCGAAGAAACTTATTCCTCTAGTAGGAGGATCTATCACATTAGATGAAATTTTGTTTCTAAGGGACCTTGACACCCCTAAAGATTACTTTAGGTCTATCAGGTAAAATACTTTTCAATACAGGGTCATTGGTAGCAATATGCCAATGCTTTTGAATTAAATGGGAAATGGACCGATGTTGGACTGAATAGGATGTGATGAATGGTACACAATTCAAAAAATCGCCACCCCCATCACTCTTCCTGTCTTGTAATAGGTCTTTCCTGTCCATGGCCAGGACCTGATTCAGGGATTCGTTTAGACTTTCCTGACCATAGCCCTTCTCCAAGAAACGATCAGTTAGTATTGCTGCTTGAATTGAAAAGTCCTGAAGATCTGAGCAATTTCTTCTCAACCTCAGATATTGGCTTTTGGGAACTCCCTTAATCCAAGTGGCATGGTGGCAGCTGTCAGTGGGGATGAATGCATTACGGTCTGTATCCTTAAAGTACGTAGACGTAACAAAAATACCAGCCTTAATCCCAATGTTCAGGTCTAAATAATGAACACTGGTCTGACTCGCCTTGTACTTTAACTCTATTCCCCTATGGTTGGAGTTGACTCTAGATATGAAAACAGTAAGAACCCATAGGAGGAGGATGTCATCGATGTATCTTGCCCATAAGGCAATCTGAGGGGTGTCCCCCACATGGATGACATCCTCCTCCCACTTGGCCATGAATAAATTGGCCAAGCTGGGGGCATACTTGGCCCCCATGGCAACTCCCGTATACTGTTTATAAAATTCATTTTCAAACCAAAAGTAGTTGGATGAGGCCGCAAATTTTAACAGGGCCATAATGTACTCCACCTGTTTATTCTGAAGCCCTGAATCCCTCAGGAGGAAATGGTGAACTGCCTCCAACCCCAATTCGTGGGGTATGATGGTATACAGGGACTTCACGTCAATGGTAACCATCCACATATCTAAAGTGGGTGGGATACCTGACAGAATATTCATGATGTGCTTGGAGTCCCTGACATAGGAAGGAATTTTCTTTACTATGGGCTGCAAATAAAAATCAATATACCTGCCCACCCGGGACGTGATCGAATCTATGCCACTTACTATAGGGCGTCCCGGGGGGCAGACAGGATCCTTATGCAGTTTTGGAAGGTAATATATGGTCGGAGTCCGGGGGGCTTTGGGTATAAGGAAAAGTTTCTCTTTGATTGTAAGTATACCCTCAAACACACCCCTCTCCACCAAAATCTCCAATTCCCTCTTATATTTATTTTTAGGGTCACTGGGTAGAATGGAGTAGGTGTCAACATCATCGACAATGTTATGCATCTCTCTCAGATAGTCGGCTTTGTCTAAAACAACTATGCCCCCCCCCCTTATCTGCCGGTCTGATAACCAGTTCTTTATTGGTACATAAAGAGTCTAACCCCTCCTGTAAGACCCCATTTAATTTAGCCTTCTTAACTTCCATCACCTCCAGGTCTCTGAGTAGAACGTCCCTGAAGATTTTCAGGGACGGTGCCAATTCACCAGGAGGGTTGAACAAAGGCATTAGATAGGCCAGAGTGGACATAACCATTACCAGGGTGCTGATCAGTAGAGGACATACCCACCATGTATCTCCTAATACTAATTTTCCTAATAAATTTGTGTATGTCCATGTATGTTCCAAACTTATTCAGACTCTGAGGGGGTGCATATTTAAGACCCTTATCTAAAATCGATTTCTCAGAGTCTGTCAAAGCTTTAGAACTTAAATTAAAAATGCCCCTGCCTTCTACGTTTTGGAGCGTTTGGGCTGCCCTGCGTCTTCTCCCCCCTCTGTTGCCTCGCCTCTTTCGCCTATCCTTTTGGTGCCCTGGCTGGGCCTGTGAAAACCCCAGTTCAAAGAGCCATTTGGGGCCAAGGGGGCCCTGGAGAGGTTGGGGGCACTATGGGGTGGAAAAAGAGGGGGTGCAAACCAAGGTCCTCCATTGGAGGCGGGGTAATTACATATTTCGGGTGTCTGATAACCCTCAGGGCCATCCATATCCCGTAGAGGATTCTAGCCGTAGATTCCCGTGGCTAGAATTGGCGGGAATCCAAGTCGGATCCCCGTCGCTTCTATGACGCGCTCGCTGAAATGTGCTTTTTCTATTCCAGCGAGTGCGAGATGTCGGCACCATGACGCCGAGAATCAGCGCAATGCCGTCATGCTGGAAACACATTCTCGGCGACAGGTATTGTAGGTGTGTAATACATTCATATACTTTTTGTCAGAGTAGGGACAGGTTGCTGTTTCCGGCAGGGACAGACTGTAGTGACACAAATCCTTACCTAACAGGTCCACAAAAGTTCTTTCAAGCACTGGTATAGGTGTACTACTTGCTCTGCAGTACATAGGTGTGTAATACATTCATATACTTTTTGTCAGTGTAGGGACAGGTTGCTGTTTCCAGCAGGGACAGACTGCAGTGACACAAATCCTTACCTAACATGTCCACAAAAGTCCTTTCAAGCACTGGTATAGGTGTACTACTTGCTCTGCAGTACATAGGTGTGTAATACATTCATATACTTTTTGTCAGTGTAGGGACAGGTTGCTGTTTCCAGCAGGGCCAGACTGTAGTGACACAAATCGTTACCTAACAGGTCCACAAAAGTCCTTTCAAGCACTGGTATAGGTGTACTACTTCCTGTGCAGTATATAGGTGTAAAATACACCTATAATATACTTTCAAATATAGAAAGCATATTATAGTGGATTTGTATTGTGCAGCATTGTGACTGGCGGTGTTTTTGGTTACTGCTGAATTTTTGCCTCTTTCGCTGCATTACCTCTGCTACACACATTGACAATATTGCCTGAAAAAAAAAGTTTCATAACTGGTGCGATAAACCAGTGGCCCCCTAAAACGACAGATTTTGTTATATACCTTCTTCCACATATACTGCGCTTCTCTAAAGACTTTTGTCACAGGGTCATTTAAAAAATGACAGGCAGAGGAAGAGGCAGGCCCTTCCGTAGGGGAGGTAGGGGTAGGGCAGGAGCACCAGGCCGGAGCCAAAGTGGGAAGTGGCACAATGTTCGTTTGAATACATCAAAGGACACACCAGACTATATTCCTTCCGCTTGAGTCACAGGAATAATTTTCCGATCCATCAGAAGACATTTCGGATGCGCAGCCATTCTTGGCTCAGGAAGAGGAGGTAGCAACAGCCGGCACTCAGCAGTCTGACGACAGTACTCAGATCAGCCCAAGGAGGTTGGTGCCCGCTGTTGCTGCCTACTCCGAGATCTCTATTTTTAGTGATGGGGAAGGTGACATCGATGATGACGTCTCTACAGACAACACTTGGGTGCCCACAAGAGAGGAAGAGGAGGGGAGTTCAGAGGGAGAGATGGACCAGCAGATAGGGAGGAGAATCAGGCCGAACTTACATTGCACAGGAGGGACAAACCAGACTCCTAATGTATCAGGAGCGAGCCATCAACCATGTACGGTCACATCTGGCGCTCCCAGGACGGGCTTTTTTTAACATGTCCGCTGCAGACAATAGTGTTGCCATCTGCAGCCTTTGCAGTCAACGCATAAGTCGCAGTAAGCCCAACACTCACCTAGGGACGGCCTCCCATCACCGAGCCCAGTGGGAGCAACGCCATCAAAACCCACAAAGCCACACTCCAGGCTCTCACCGTCCAGCCTCTTCTCCTTGCCCGTCTATGCTCACAATTGTCCTCCACTCCACCTTCCATCATGCCGTCCTCACGTTTTTCTGCAAAAAGGCAGGCTTCCGTTGCCCAAATGTTCGATCGTAAAAAAACGATGACACCGGCTATATGTACTCTAAAAGTACCTGAGCTATATTGCCTCTCATACACAATTAATACTTGTTACTACAAATACTATTATCTAGATTCACATAGAGTTAGGCCGGCGTATCAGTAGATACGCCGACCTAACTCGGAATCTGCGCCGTCCTAAGTTTAAGTGTATTCTCAAACAGAGATACACTTAAACCTATCTAAGATACGCTGGCTTGCGCCATCGTATCTTAGGGTGCAATGTTTAGGCTGGCCGCTAGGTGGCGCTTCCATTGCGCTCGGTGTAGAATATGTAAATCACTAGATACGCCTATTCATGAACGTATGCGCGCCCGTCGCAATAAAGATACGCCGTTTACATAAGGCATTTTCAGGCATAAAGTTATTCCATCAAATAGCTGGACTAGTAATGTTAAGTATGGCCGTCGTTCCCGCGTCGACATTTGAAAATTTGACGTAGTTTGCGTAAGTCGTCCGTGAATAGGGCTGAACGTAATTTACGTCCACGTCAAAACCAATACGTCCTTGCGGCGCACTTTGCCGCAATGCACACTGGAATATATACACGGATGGCGCATGCGCCGATCGTAAAAAACGTCAATCACGTCAGGTCACCCTCCATTAACATAAAACACGCCCCCTTAGCATAATTTGAATTAGGCATGCTTACGCCGGCCGCATTTACGCTACGCCGCCGTAACTTAGCAGGCAAGTACTTTGTGAATACAGTACTTGCCTAGCTAACTTATGGTGGCGTAGTGTAAATACGATACGCTACGCTGCCGCAAAGATGCGGCGGTCTATTTGAATACACCTATATATGTACTCTGAGGCCCTGTACACACGATCGAACATGTCTGCTGAAACTGGTCCGCAGCCCAGTTTCAGCGGACAGATCCGACCATGTGTACAGCCAAGCAGACAGGTTTCCAGCAGACAAAAGTTTTAAAGCATGCTTTAAAACTTATCTGCTGGAAACCCGTCCGTCCGACATGTCCGCTGGTTAGTACGCTTAACCAGCGGACCGAAATCTCCCGCATGCGCCGAATGGATTCGACGCATGCGTGGAAGCATTTTACTTCCTGGTTTGCGGACTGGTGGCATCAACGTCACCGCCACGTCACCGCGCTGTCTGTCCGCTGGGATTTTGGTTTGATGGTGTGTACAACCATCAGACCAAAATCTCCTAGCAGACATGTCTGATGAAAACGGTCCGCGGACCGTTTTCATCGGACATGTTCGAGCGTGTGTACAGGGCCTGAAAGTACCTGAGCTATATTGCCTCTCATATGCAATTAATACTTGTTACTACTAATACTATATGTACTCTCAAAGTACCTGAGCTATATTGCCTCTCATACCTTTCTATTAGTTGCCAGTTAAACTTGTGTATTATACGTGTATCCTCAAAGTTCCTGAGCTACACTATCTCTCGTATGCAATTAATACTTGTTACTACAAATACAATTTACTACGTGCTTGACAGAAGTATAAAATTCTTATAGGCCTTGTCCTAATTGTTGAAAATATTTGCTCTAAAATTTCTATGATAGGGGTTGATGCTATTTCATAGCATCTCCCTTAGTGGCCTAAAAACATCTCTACATGCTAAGGTTGATATGATGTAGAAAACCCCCAAACTCCTGTTGCTACGAGTGACGCCTGGGGTCCCTTTCTGATAATCACCTGCATGTAGTGGTGTATTGGGATATTGACCTTGAACTAATTTTAAAGGCTAAGACTTGGTCGCATGTTGAAATGCATCCATGCTTAGTAGCTAAACGCCTTTCTTTATGTGACGCAGAGATGATGTATAGATCCCCCAAACCCCTGTTGCGAGGAGTGACGCCTGGGGCCTAATACTGAGTTGTCGCATAGAGAATCACATTGAATTCCTTGCTAACCGCAGTTGTGGTTTACTCTGTTCACCAGCGCTGTTATAATGCCTAATGTACCACCAGCCACAGAATACAAAATTGTTTGCTGTTAGGTGAACGCCTGTGGCCGTGGGCTAATTTTGGGGCCTGTAATGGCCGACACTTACATCTGTATCTGGTGAATGCCTAATGTACCACCAGCCACAGAATACAAGGTTGTTTGCTGTCAGGTAAACGCCTGTGGCCGTGGGCAAATTTTTAAGGCATGTAATGGCCTACACTTACTTCTGTATCCGGTGAATAGCTTAACCACTTAAGACCCGGACTATTATGCAGGTTAAGGACCTTGCCCCTTTTTGCGATTCGGCACTGCGTCGCTTTAACTGACAATTGTGCGGTCGTGCGACGTGGCTCCCAAACAAAATTGGCGTCCTTTTTTTCCCACAAATAGAGCTTTCTTTTGGTGGTATTTGATCACCTCTGCGGTTTTTATTTTTTGCGCTATAAACAAAAATAGAGCGACAATTTTGAAAAAAAAAAAACAATATTTTTTACTTCTTGCTATATTAAATATCCCCCCAAAATATATAAAAAAATGTTTTTTTCCTCAGTTTAGGCCGATACGTATTCTTTTACCTAGTTTTGGTAAATAAAATCACAATAAGTGGTTATCAATTGGTTTGCGCAAAATTTATAGCGTTTACAAAATAGGGGATAGTTTTATTGCATTTTTATTAATATTTTTTTTTTACTCAGCGATCTTTTTCGTGACTGCGACATTATGGCAGACACATCGGACAATTTTGACACATTTTTGGGCTTAAAGAGACACGTACAGGTACGTGATTGTGCCCAGCCGTGCCATTCTGCCGATGTATATCGGCGTGAAGGGGTCCTTAAGTGGTTAATGTACCTCCAGCCACAGAATACAAAGTTGTTTGCTGTCAGGTGAACGCCTGTCGGCAAATTTGTGGGGCTTATAATGGCCGGCACTTACTTATGTATCCGGTTTTTCACTTAATACTTCTGGTAGGTCAGTGTCCATGTTGTGGGACTATTTGTGCACAGCTAGTAAGTATTTTGTGGCTGCAAATACGACCTGCCATTAAAGTCAATGGGGCCCGCCGCGAACTTGCGGTTCGCGGACATTTACGAAAGTTTGCGGTTAGCGTTCGTGAACCGTCCCTTCGGATGTTCGTCCATCACTACCCCCTGCCACCCAGGCCAATTCTGACACTTATCTCCTACATGGAAAAATCATAATTTTCTTTTTCTAGAAAATTACTCAGAACCCTCAAACATTACATATTTTGTTTTAGCAGACACCCTATGGAATAAAATGGTGGTCTTTGCAACTTTTTATGTTGCACGGTATTTGTGCAGCAATTTTTCAAACTTTTTTGGGGGAAAAAAGCTGTTTCATTAAAAAAAAAAACACTAAAGTTAGCACGATTTTTTGTTGTATACTAAGCGGATGCTTTAAATTTTTTTTATAGGTTACATGTTTAGAGTTACAGAGGAGGTCTAGTGCTAGAATTATTGCTTTCACTCTAACGATCGCGACGTATGTAACCTGTGTGTATCTGGCTCTGATACTAGCCAGTGCCTACCTAGCCACTGACTAGTATCTCTCCCCAGCCTTTCCCCACACACCCTCTCACCTGCTGACCTGTGGATGGGGGAATCACTCCTGCAGTGTTATTGTGTTCTGCCTGTAAATACAATGATCAGTGTCGCTAACTATAGCTGGCAGCACTGATTGTTTTGGGAAAAACCTGACAGGCTGGTTTTACTCAACTCGGTTATTAGGTTGACTTGTGTAAAACCAGCTAGCCACACATAGATCGACTATGGCTGGTCTCTGCTTAATCTGCGTAATTTCAATCCATGTATGGCCCACTTAAAGGGTCACTAAAGGAAAAAAAATGTGTTTATTGGGTATAGAGACATAAAAGTTAACTGATTCCTTTTAAAAATGAATAAAAATAGAATTTAATCTATCATAAAATGTGCCTCTAGTTTCACTTTTGTTTTTAAGGTACATACATGAAGTTCCGGGTGAGAGGTGAGTCGGGAAGACTCACAGAACAAAAACAAACAAATCCAGGGCAGTGTTTTGTTTTTAAAATGAATCTGATTGGTTCTGAGGAGTTTTAGACACACAGTAATGACAGCTTAGACCACCGTGAAAATCTCCCAGTACCATGGTTATAAGGAAACAGGCAACCAGGAAGTGTGGAGATCACAGCAGAATTACAGCTACTTCAAAGCAAAAACGAACAATGAGGACATGAAACCAGTACTGCAGTAAGGTAAAGGAAGCTATTTAGCTAAAAAAAAAATTCCTTTAGTGACCCATTAACCACTACGCAGTAGTTTATAGAGTAGCAGTAGCTTTATTAGAACCAGAATACAAGTCTTATATACAGTAGAAGAGGAGAGAGTTCACCACTCCTGCTGATATTACTCTAACAATACAATTGTGACCATAAACATAAATTGGAATAAGTGTTTGTGGAGGGCGCTAATTATAGTGCTATATACTATAGATATAATAATTAGTTAATTTTTACCAATAAAATTACAAATATAATCAATCCAACTGATTGATTATATTTGTAATTTTATTGGTAAAAATTAACTTCAATTAACTTCAAGCAAACCCCCCATGCAAAAACACAAAACAAACGCTTTTGGAAGAAAAAAAACCTAATAGGCGATTCAATGAGCCAAAAATCCAAACTAGAAAGAAAAGGGGGGTTAGAACTGCGCCTTGGCACCCAGACTTGTCCAAGTCTGGGTGCCATGGCGCAGTTCTAACCCCCCTTTTCTTTCTTGTTCTTTATATTTGTGCCTCGGCACCAGAACTGCTGCCTCCCTAATTTTCAATTTTCAATTTTATGTGAAATGTTAATTCATTTACATTGATTATTTTGCTGGATAAGCGCAATTTTTATTATCGTAAAAATCCAAACTAGCCACTCTAAATGACTGCAGCTGCTGCCATTATACTTGGTTCACGGACCAGTTTAACACATCAATAGCTGGGTGAAAAAATAATTAAAAACCGGAATATGTCAGAATTATATCACAATTAACCAGGCAGCGCTGGACAAAATTTAGACTTTAAACAAATAAATATATAAATATTGAATATTGTCCTTGGAATAGAAAAGTTCTTAAATGAAGAATGGCAGTCTTTAATGCAAATACTGGACTGAACAATCCTTAGTCAAACAAAGTCCACTATAGCCCAAGATGATAGGTTTGGAAAGACACCACTCCACGTCTGTGCTCATAGAAGAAAGAGGGGGGTGTGTGTGAGAAGAGAGAACCCCCTCTTGAGTAGCCTCTTACCACAAAGCAAATATATATCAGCGTGTCACAGGTGCAGTCTCAGCCTCAATCTCTGCTCAGCAACTCTGAATGGCTCAGGGTTCATACATAAAAAAGATGATAGGAAACAGACACATAGCGTGATCCTGCTTAAAAATCTTTAATCACCCAATAAAAACGTCATCCAATACACTCACATGTATAAAACTTTAAAATGGCATATCTCACTGATTTACCCAGGTCAGGTCAGGCTATCCACATCACCGAACACTCGTTGCTGATCAAGCTGCGAGGAGGGGAGCGATCTCTAATGCTGACTGACAAACAGACTGCTTCACTTGGTTCAGCCCTGACTAGTTTCATCCGAAGGGATATAATCTGAGGGTGGAGCCAAGTGTCGTGCATTACAGCTTTATACCCACCAGCACATCGCTCGCATTGCATTAGGCATCAATCCCCAGCTGACAGCTACATCAACAGAGGATAGAATGACACCGCAATGTGAAAATCAAGGGACACAGTATATTTGGCAGTGTGACAATCTTAACAGAGTTCACGGCATACAATACAACAGAGTGCTGTCCTTGGCTGAAAACTGCCGGCCAATAATTTACACCCGCCGGAATTATACTAGCAGACAAAGCATTCAGTGTAAAAACCATATCAATAATTAAAAATTACCAATCAAATAGTCCAAAGCGGGTGTGCACATATGAACAGGGCACAGTCACTTGAGACAAAAAATTATGATCATGGTACTAGTGAGAAAAAATATATATAACATAAGATATAGGAATGTAAATGAATCCCAGGCACCATACATTGTACAATGCATATTACCGATCAGATTGAATTGGATAGAATTCAACCAGACATAGAATGGTGCAATATTCACCTCTATTTAAGAGAAATCAATCATACATTTTAAACATGATGCATTCCCAATCCGTTCAAAAATGTATACAAAATGAATTCAATACCTAAAAATTGTAAAAATACTAGACTAATAAAATTCAAATAAAAAAATTAAAATTAAATTAGATCCTAACCCATTATAGGTCATTGAATGTCCACGTAGGGCGAATGGATTTAGTATGGACCGATTACCGATCATTGGCACTCGTTACTTGCAATATGCAATCCCCCAATATCAAATAAGCTGAATGTGGTCAAGACGCCGGCAAACCTGGCATAGGTATATAACCCCATACCGCGGTTAATAGACAGCCAGTTGTATTAACAATATCTTCAGCTGTGGATCATACACAAACCATATTAATCATGTGGGTCATAATGGTGCTAGTACTCCAAAGTGACCAACCAAGGTCGACATAAGGAATACCTGAGAGGTGTATGGAATAAATATAAAAATATATATAAGTATATATATATATAAATGTATGACAATGTATAGAGATTTGTTCTAATGCATAAAGCATAGTCGCAGAAAAAGAGGTGATAAAGCCGACAAAGGATGCATGCCGATCAATAATCGCTTATGAAACAATTTACATCCAATCGACATTTAAGCCAGAAGGGGTGAGCGTATTCATTAAATAAATCCAACGGGTCTCGCTTTTAGAGATTTCCCTCACCATGTTGGAACCCCTCCAATTTGGACAGATGCTCTCTATGCCCCAAAACTTTAAGCCCGAAGGATCTTGTCCATGGAATTTCTTTTTTATTCCAAAAGCGCTTGTCTTGTGTTTTTGCATGGGGGGGTTTGCTTGAACACAACTGATTGATTATATTGTTTAGTAGCTTTTATACTGTAAACGCTATTTTATCGAGCCGCTATGGAAGCAGTTAACATTTCTGGCTAATAGACAGATTGATCTTAACTCACTTTTTACTACTGACATACCATCAGACATCAAAGATGATTACAAAACCATATTAGTTGCATTGGGAAATGCACTTGAGAAACAAGTGAGGACATGGTGGGATGTGTGCACCATGGAACAATACCTAAAAGAGAATATTAAAGTAAGGAGTTTACGCTGGGAAGTCACTCCCCAAGATGTGTTAGATGATAAAGAATCAATGTCAGAATGGCTTGATTTTTTTAATGGAGTAGGGTTCAATCTCCAGCAGTTAGTTTTAAATAGGAAGAAAAGGAAAATGTGCAAGCTTAACCACTTAAGGACCGGACCAATATGCTGCTAAAAGACCCAAGGTGTTTTAACAATTTGGCACTGCGCTGGTTTAACTGGTAATTGTGCGGTCATGCAATGTTGTACCGAAACAAACTTTGCGTCATTTTCTTCCCACAAATAGAGATTTCTTTTAACCGCATTTGATTGCCTCTGCGATTTAAATTTTTTGTGATATAAACGGAAAAAGACCGTAAATTTTGAAAAAAAATGTTTTTTCTTATAACAAAAAGTAAAACATATCGAATAAACTAAATTTTAGTCAAACATTTAGACCAAAATGTATTCAGCCACATGTCTTTAGTAAAAAAAATTGCAATAAGCGTATATTTATTGGTTTTCGCAAAATTTATAGCGTCTACAAACTAGGGTACATTTTCTGGAATTTACACAGCTTTTATTTTATGACTGCCTATCTCATTTCTTGAGGTGCTAAAATGGCAGGGCAGTACAAAACCTCCCCAAATGACCCCATTTTGAAAAGTAGACACCCCAAGGAAACTGCTGAGAGGCATGTTGAGTCCATTGAATATTTTTTTTTTGGTCCCAAGTGATTGAATAATGACAAAAAAAAATTACAAAAAGTTGTCACTAAATGATATATTGCTCACACATGCCATGGTTATATGTGGAATTGCACCCCAAAATACATTCTGCTGCTTCTTCTGAGTACGGGGATACCACATGTTTGGGACTTTTTGGGAGCCTAGCCACGTACGGGACCCCGAAAACCAAGCACCGCCTTCAGCATTTCTAAGGGCGCAAATGTTTTATTTCACTCCTCACTACCTATCACAGTTTCGAAGGCCAAAATAGCACAAAACCCTCCCAAATGACCCCATTTTGGAAAGTAGACACCCCAAGCTATTTGCTGAGAGGCATGTAGAGTCCATGGAATATTTTATATTTTGACACAAGTTGTGGGAATATGACAAACTGATTTTTTTTTGCACAAAGTTGTCACTAAATGATATATTTCTCACACATGCCATGGTTATATGTGGAATTGCACCCCAAAATACATTCTGCTGCTTCTCCTGAGTACAGGGATACCACATGTGTGGGACTTTTTGGGAGCCTAGCCGCGTACGGGGCCCCGAAAACCAAGCACCGCCTTCAAGATTTCTAAGGGCATACATTTTTGATTTCACTCCTCATTACCTATCACAGTTTTGAAGGCCATAAAATGCCAAGATGGCACACAAACCCCCCAAATGACCCCATTTTGGAAAGAAGACACCCCAAACTATTTGCTGAGAGGCATGTTGAGTCCATGGAATATTTAATTTTTTTGCCCCAAGTGATTGAATAATGACCAAAAAAAATAATTGACAAAACGTTGTCACTAAATTATATATTTCTCACACATGCCATGGTTATATGTGGAATTGCACCCCAAAATACAGTGATTGGTTTTTGGGGTCCCGTACGCGGCTAGGCGCCCAAAAAGTCCCACACATGTGGTATCTCCGTACTCAGGAAAAGCAGCAGAATGTATTTTTGGGTGCAATTCCACATATAACCATGGCATGTGTGAGAAATATATCATTTAGTGACAATGTTTTGTAATTTTTTTTTTTGGTCAATATTCAATCACTTGGGGCAAAAAAATTAAAAATTCTATGGACTCAACATGCCTCTCAGCAAATAGCTTGGGGTGTCTTCTTTCCAAAATTGGGTCATTTGGGGGGTTTTTGTGCTATTTTGGCATTTTATGGCCTTCAAAACTATGATAGGTAGTGAGGAGTGAAATCAAACATTTATACCCTTAGAAAGCCTGAAGGCGGTGCTTGGTTTTTGGAGCCCTGTACGAGGCTAGGCTCCCAAAAAATATCACACATGTGGTATCCCTGTACTCAGGAGAAGCAGCAGAATGTATTTTGGGGTGTAATTCCACATATGGGGGGAGTATGCTTTGCGCGTGGGTGTAAGCGTTACTAGCACTAACTAGCTACCTAGCGGCACCAGCGACACTAATACAGCGATCAGAAAAACGATCGCTTAGTGACGCTGGCAATAGGGGGTGAAAGGGTTAACTCTAGGGGCAATCAGGGGTTAAAAACTTTATTAGAAAATGTATGGGGGTACCTAACGCTATAAAAACCTAGCGGGCGAACCTCAAAAAATAAATAGCTACCTAGCAGCACTAATACAGCCATCAGAAAACCGGAGTTAGGCTTACCGGTAACTCTGTTTCTAGGAGTCTTCCAGGACAGCCTCTGAGACCTTGGGCTCCTCCCTCCGGGACAGGAAACACACACCCCCACTTCTTTAAGGGCAGTCCTCCAGGCCTCCCTCTTCAGTTAACACCAAGAACTACCGGAAGGCTCTGAAAGACATAATACACTAACACAATGTCAGTTCATACCTCAGATACCTAGGTATATAACCCCGGGTGGGAAACCCCGGCTGTCCTGGAAGACTCCTAGAAACAGAGTTACCGGTAAGCCTAACTCCGGTTTTCTCCCCTCGTCTTCCAGGACAGCCTCTGAGATGATAAGCAAGAAACACTCACTTGTTCAGGGTGGGGCAACTGCCTGGAGGACCCTCCGTCCAAACGCTTGGTCCTTGTCTGACAGTAGGTCTAACCTATAATGCCTGGCAAATGTAGAGGAAGATGACCATGCCGCTGCTCTGCAAATATCTTCCAGTGAAGCTCCGGCCTTCTCTGCCTATGATGTCGAGACTGCCCGGGTCGAGTGTGCCTTAACCGAAGGGGGTTGCCTGCCTTCTGACTGGTAAGCCTCTGTGATAGTCATTGTGAGCCACCTTGCCAAGGATGATTTAGAAGTTTTATATCCTTTGCGGGCTCCCGCAAAATTAACAAAAAGGGATTCAGATTTTCTAAAACCTTTAGTGGATTCCAAATAATATAGGAGACATCTTTTGACATCCAATAAGTCCCCAAATTCCCCCTCATCACTTTCTGAGGTGGAACTAAACGTAGGTAATATAATGTCCTGCGTCCTGTGAAATGTGGACGACACTTTGGGCAAAAAGGAAGGGTCTACTTTAAGGACCACCTTGTCCTCCAAAATTAATAGAAAAGGCTCCTGAATTGACAGGGCCTGCAGATCACTGACCCTACGGGCCGAAGTAATCGCTATCAAAAAAACTGTTTTTAACGTTTAGCTTTTTATAGAAGAATTCTCCAGGGGTTCGAAGGGGGCTTTGGTAAGAGCCCTAAGAACTAGAGACAGCTCCCAGGAAGGGCAAGCTCTTACTTTAACTGGCTTAACCCTTGTTAAGGCCCTGAAGAAATTGCTTATGTACTGATTTTTCTGGAGAGGGAACTCCAGAAATACGCTCAAAGCCGCCGTCTGCACCTTCAAAGTGCTGATGGATAAACCTAAGTCGACTCCTGCCTGAAGAAAGTCTAGGATTACTGGAATACTGGGCAGATCGATCCCTCGTTCCGTTAGCCAGGAATTAAATCTTTTCCAGACCTTGCCATAAATGGCCCTGGTGACCGGTTTGCGGCATTCTAAGAGCGTTCTGACAACTTTGTCTGAGAACCCAAGGGAAATTAACAGCTGTTCCTCAGATACCACGCTGTGAGTCTCAATCTCTCTGCCTGAGGGTGGAGAAGGGGCCCCAGGGAAATTAGATCCTCTCTTGCTGGAAGTGTCAGAGGGAGATCCACCGCCAACCTCTTCAGGAGGGCGAACCATGGCCTCTTGGGCCAGTACGGCGTGACCATTATTAAGTCCGTAGACTCGACCAGGAATTTTTGGAGAACTCTGGCTATCAGCTTTATTGGAGGGAACGCATACGCCAGTCTGAAGTGCCAAGGGCTGGCAAAAGCGTCTACCCCCAGAGCTTGGTCCCGTGGGTGAATAGAAAAGAATGTTCTGACTTTTTTGTTTTCCCCGGAAGCGAAAAGATCCACCTCGGGCTCCCCCCAGTGGGACACTATCTGGTTGAAGACTTCGCCGTTCAGAGACCACTCGTCCTGGCTCACCGGATGCCGACTCAGAAAGTCTGCCAGGGTATTGTGGGAACCCTTTAGGTCAGGGGTTCTCAAACTATGGCCCTCCAGTTGTTCAGGAACTACAACTCCCATCATGCCTAGTCACATCTGTGAATGTCAGAGTTTTACAATGCCTCATGGGACTTGCAGTTCCGCAACAGCTGGAGGGCCGTAGTTTGAAGATCCCTGCTTTAGGTGTACTGCAGACAGGCAAGATAGGTTCACTTCCGCCCAGCTCATTATCTTGTCTGCTATAGCCTGAAGGGGAGGACTCCTTGTGCCCCCCTGTTTGTTTAGATATGCGACTGTAGCCGCGTTGTCCGACCTCACTTGAAGATGACTCCCCGAAATCAAGGGTTGGAAGGACATTATGGCGTTTAGAACCGCAAGAAGTTCTTTTTGGTTTGAAGACCGATGCGCATCTATCGGAGACCAGGAGCCCTGAGGTAGGTTGCTCCCCAGGTGGGCTCCCCATCCTAACGCACTGGCATCCGTAGTCATTACTTTGGCCGTGGGTGGGTTCCAAGATAACCCTTTCTCCAGATTGCAACGGTCTCGCCACCACCATAAGGCTCTTTTCACTTTGGTTGGAATGTGTATTGGGAAGTCTAGGCTCTCTCTCCTGCCGTCCCACTGTCTTAACATTGTATTTTGTAGTAAACGTTGGTGATGCCTGGCCCAAGGCACTGCCGGAAAGCATGCCGACATGAGGCCCAAAATTCTCATAACTTCCCTGACTAGGGTAACCTGATTCGTTTGCACCAGAGATACTGCATGCATTACTCTCAGGATTTTTTTCCTCCGGAAGAAAAACCTTCATTTTTACTGAGGAAATCCTGTACCCTAGGTACAGAACTTCCTGGGATGGAGTCAACTGGGATTTGTCCCTGTTGACTAGCCAGCCCAGGGAGTATAGGAGACTCTGAGACTCCTCTAGGTCCTTTACCAGTTGGGGACCGGAGGAGGAAATGAAAAGCAGATCGTCCAGGTATGGTATTACCGTGATCGCTTTCAGCCTTAAGGGTGCCAGGGCTTCGGCCAACACTTTCGTGAAGATCCTCGGCGAGGAGGATAGGCCAAAAGGTAAGGCACTGAACTGGTAATGAACTACCTCTGATCCCCTCTGTACAGCCAGCCTTAAAAATCTTTGAGACTCCGGATGTATGGGAATATGGAGATACGCATCCCTGAGGTCTACTGTTGCTAGGAAGCACCCCGGGAACAGGAAATTTGTTATCGAAAATATAGATTCCATCCGGAATCTCTTGTATCTGTTCAGGGGACGGAGATTCAGGTTCAACCTGAACTTTCCGGAAGGTTTTCGTACCACAAAGACATGTGAGTAGACCCCTTGGCCCTCTTCCTCCCGGGGAACTCTCACCACAACCTTTTGGTCTAAAAGGTCCCCTAACAGGAGATTTAAGGCTTGTGCCTTGTCTCGATCCTTCGCCAATTTGGTCAGTACAAACATAGGGGGGGGGGTTCGCCTCGAATTCCAGCCTGTAACCATTCCTGATAATATCTAGGACGAATGGACTTGGCGTGGATAGAATCCACTGTGGAAGGAACTCCCCCAATCTTCCTCCCACAGGGACCGCGGCGTCACTGGGGCTTTGGGGTGGATTGAGGAGGATTGAATAGTATATTACCTCTCCCACGCCCTCTTTGCCCTGCCCAGTGTTTTTTGGGGTGACCGTCTCGCTCCTTTGCCCCCTGCTGCCTGAAGCCGCGAAAAAAAAACGCTTATTGTCGTTCTTTTTCTTTTTCTCCGGAAAGGACTTCTTTCTGTCTTGGGTTCTTTCCAGTGCCTCTTGTAGGCCGGGGCCAAACAAATGGTCGCCCGAGAACGGCAGCCCGCAGAGTTTAAGTTTGGAACCTGAATCTCCTGGCCAGGTCTTAAGCCACACTGCCCGCCTAGCGGCGTTAACCAAGGCCGCAGACCTCGCAGCCAGTCGGACGGACTCAGCGGAGGCATCCGCTAGGAAACCTACCGCTTTAAACAGCAAGGGGAATGAGCCCAGCAACTGCTGTCTGGGGGTACCCGCTGCAATATGGGACTGCAATTGCGTAAGCCAGCATTCCAGATTCCTGGCTACACATGTGGCCGCCAAGGCTGGTTTTAAGCCAATAGAGGAGGCATTCCAGGCTCTTTTGAGCAATACGTCTCCCCCCTTATCCATGGGATCTTTTAGAGCTCCTAGATCGTCAAAGGCTAAGTCCGTATTTTCGGAAACTTTGTCCAGTGGTGCGTCTAGTTTCGGAATTTTATTCCATGGCTGGGAAGGGTCAGCTTCAAAAGGGAACCTTCTCTTAAGGCTTCCTGAGAAAAAAGGCCTTCTTTCTGGACGTTCCCATTCCAGCAAAATCAAATCTATGAGAGATTTGTGTACAGGGAAAACCTTGGCTTTCTGTGCATTAGACCCCAAGTACATCTGGTCATGCTTAGAAAGTATGACCTGCTCCTCACGGATTTCTAGCGTGTCATAGACTGCTTTTAGCAGATCTCCCACGTCCTCCAAAGTCAGCTTATATCTAGATCCCCTGGAGGATTCTTCTTCGTCCTCGGACCCTGAGGCAGATTCTGCCTGGGATGAGGTTGGGCCTGAATGTGTCCACCCACTCTCCGCCCTTTCCCCTCTTTCTTCCTCCTGTGGAAGCCCTTCAGATAAGGAAGGGGTACTAGAAGCCCTAGGCAAGGGGGAGGGGACCTGAGTCTATCCATCATTCCTCTGAATGAAGAAAAGGTGGACGCCAGTTCTTCCCTAACGGAGAAAAGGATTTTACGGCACTCTGTCGCTGAATCATCCTTCACTAGATCGCTGACACAGTCAGGGCATAATGGCTTTTTCCAAGTAAGACTCATTTTTGCCCCACATACGGCACATTTCTTCCTGGGAGTCTGCACAGGCGGCACTTTGACCTCAAATAATAGACCGGGAAGTTTATTTAGAATATGCCTTTTCTTAACACCTCTGTGCTGGAAAGGAATATTGTGTGCCTACCCTCCACCACAGGTTCCCCACCTTAAGGAGTGTAAGTGCCAGCCTCCCAGAGTAAGAGAAGCCCTCCCTCACCCTCTTACCTGAGAGGCACCGGAGCCTGCAGCGCACGGATCCACGGCCTGACTTGCCTCTTCCATGCTGCAAAGGGTATACACACGGCCTGGCCGATAACACCCCGCTCCGGGCCTGTACTGCGTTGCTGCGCCGTTTTGAATGGAAACCGGAACGAGTCCCCGCGGTGCTGATCGATGACGCGCATCCGGCGGAAGTTCGCGGCACTTCCGCCCTGTGGAGCGCATACCCCGCTCCTCGGCTATCCGGAAGCCCGGAGATTCCTCGCCAGCTCGATCCAGCGTGGAGAGCCTGTCTGGCTGGCTCAGCGTCCCCCGCCACAGCCACACGCGCTGTATTGCCAAAGGTAAGGGGCAGGGTTGGCGCCATCGATGGTCCGGCTCTCTCTGAGCCTAGGACAGCAAGCAGTCCGGCAGCCATGCTCTACCCATAACCTGGTCAGAGGGGTGCCCAGGCTGAGGAGGGTCATCCAAGTGCTGAAAACCCAGGACAGCTCCTGAGACCTAGCTCCCATGTTCCTATGAGCGTGCTCCTCCCGTCTGGTAGGAAACACAATAACTGAAGAGGGAGGCCTGGAGGACTGCCCTTAAAGAATCGGGGATGTGTGTTTCCTGTCCCGGAGGGAGGAGCCCAAGGTCTCAGAGGCTGTCCTGGAAGACGAGGGGAGAAAAATGATTGCTTAGTGACGCTGGTAATAGGGGGTAAAAGGGTTAACTCTAGAGGCAATCAGGGGTTAAAACCTTTATTAGAAAATGTATGGGGGTACCTAACGCTATAAAAACCTGGCAGGCGAACCTCAAAAAATAACTAGCTACCTAGCGGCACTAGCGACACTAATACAGCAATCAGAAAAACGATCGCTTAGTGACGCTGGCAATAGGGGGTGAAAGGGTTAACTCTAGGGGCAATCAGGAGTTAAAACCTTTATTAGAACATGTATGGGGGTACCTAAAAAAGGTTTTAACCCTTGATTGCTCCTAGAATTAACCCTTTACCCCCTATTGCCAGTGTCACTAAGCGATCGTTTTTCTGATCGCTGTATTAGTGTCGCTAGTGCCGCTAGGTAGCCAGTTATTTTTTGAGGTTCGCCGCCATGTTTTTATAGCATTAGGTACCCCCCATAAATTTTCTAACGCTATAAAAACATGGCGGCGAACCTCAAAAAATAACTAGCTACCTAGCGGCACGAGCGACACTAATACAGCAATCAGAAAAACGATCGCTTAGTGATGCTGGCAAAAGGGGGTGAAAGGGTTAACTAGGGGGTGATCAAGGGGTTAAAACCTTTATTGGGGGGGGGGGGGTAGGGGCTACCCTGGACCTAACACTAACTGCCTGACACTAACTGCCTGTCACACTGACACTAAATGCAGTGATCAGTAAATGATCACTGCTATTTAGTGACAGTGTGACAGGGGGGGGGCTGATCGGGGGGTGACCGGGGGGGGGGGGATTTGTGTGCCTATGTGTACTGGTGTCAGTGTAGTGCTTGTGTTGTGATGTCTCCTCTCCTCCGCCGGACGAAAATACCGGCGGGAGGAGCGGTGACATCACTTCCTCCTCCGCCTGTGTTTACAGTGCAGGCAGAGGAGGACGCGCATTGGCTGAGAGTGATCCGGAGGGGGCGGACAAAAACGAACCGCCGCCCCCTCATTCCGGATCGCTCCCAGAGCCACGGGGACCGCCGCAAGTAGCGGGGGGGTCCGATCGGACCCCCGACCCACGTCTAGGCAGGGACGTACAGGTACGCCAATGTGCCTGTCCGTGCCATTCTGCCGACTTATATGTACATGCGGCGGTCCGGAAGTAGTTAAGAAGTCCATTGCCGATCTGTATGGGAAATTAGACCCCATTAAAGAAACCCAACAATGGACTGATTTCAACACTGCTATAAATAAAAAACTGGACAAAATTGATAAGGATACACAAAAAAAGAAAGTAAAAAAATTCCACAGAGATTTGAATGATTTTAAAAATGAATGTATATACACATGGCAAAGTAAAATTAAACAACCTGGAGTTTAAATTAATTTGGATCCTCCCCCTACACCCCTAACACAGGATGTGAGGTCTTTGATCCCTACGGAATACTCTACCCCACGCCAACCAATGCAAAATTGGGGTACTATGCCCCCTCAGTTTAAAGCTAAACGTGGCAGAGGGAAAGAGATAAGAGGTAGGAGCAGAGAAGGTATGCAATACGAACATCCGAATGCATATAATCTACATTCAGGGATGTATAATGAATATCAGGGTGTCGCTTCCACTTCAAATAGATTTGACCCACTAACTACACAGGGTGAATGGAGGAATTCTCATTCCCCACGTCCTTTTTTAGGGAGGGGGAAGAGAGGAAACAGAGGACACCAATCAAACAGACCATACGGACACCAACCTCCAGGGGTTTATTACCCCCCACCCCCACAACAAGGATGGTGGAAACCTCCCCCGAGGGAGAGAGATCCTCAGAACCCACCCAATCCCGTAATAAAGGACGGCGCGGATGCAGGTCAGGCAGGAGAGTCCAAAAAAAAAAGATTGGAACAGGACCAATAGGCATCTACAATCTGAGCCATACTGAGCTAACTGATAAGGAAATCAATATCCTTCAGTCAGGTTTGAAATGTGCCCCTAAAAAGATTTTAAACAAATTTGAAGTATATATGGACATCCATAAATACATACGTAAAATAAATATAAAAAAGTATTTTTAGAACAATGGTCCAACTGGTATTAACAAAACTAACACAGCTGTTATTGGGATTGACAGCGGCCTGAAAAATCGATCTCTTTTCAATCCGCTTAATACAGCCAACCAACACGTTGATGTATTTAAAAATCTTGTTTTAAGAGACTTTGAGAAAGTGGTCCCAAAGAAATTTGCAAACCATCGACATATACATGACGGCATAAAAATGTTGGAGGAAAGGAAAAGCATCGTAATTAGACCAGCAGATAAGGGAGGCGGGGTGGTTGTTTTGGAGAAAAGTTTCTATGACAGCCAACTCGCAACCATGCTGGCTGATGACAGCACGTATGTTCGTCTGAAATCAGACCCTACTTCTCTGTATCATAAGGACCTACAGAAGTTGGTCGATCTGGGAACAGAAAAAAAGGTTTTAAACAAAAAGGAGATTAAATATCTTGTTCCTAACTCTTGCAGAGTGCCTACTATATATACTCTGCCAAAGGTCCACAAAAATGCCAGTGTACCACCAGGTCGACCAATTGTAAATTGCATTGGGTCAGTGACTGCCAGATTGGGACAATACTTGGACACGTTTTTACAAGAAAGGGTCTTAACGACCAAAGCTTATTAAGGGATACGAAGAACCAAATTATCAGCGAAATTGATCTATCTGATAAACAGGATGTGTTTCTCGTGACAGCTGACGTATCCTCGTTATATACCATCATCCAGCATGACGATGCTTTACTAGCACTTAATTGTGCCCTATGTCAAAGGGACGACTTACCTTTTGAACAGAAAGTATTTTTGAGACAGGCTTTAGATTTCTGCCTGTCTCACAATTACTTTTGGTAGAAAACAACACTTTTATTCCCAGCGCAAAGGAGTGTCCATGGGAGCCAAGTTTGCTCCAAGCTTGGCCAATTTGTTCATGGGGGAGTGGGAGGACAAAGTGGTCTTCTCTACAAAGAGAGACCAGCTATTATTGTACAAAAGGTATATAGATGACCTAGTGTTTCATATGGGAAGGCACAGAATGTTCACTACACGCATTCATGACTGAACTAAATAACAACAATAACAATATTGTGTTAGACTATGAGTTCAGTAAAGACAAAATCCATTTTCTCGATGTAAATCTAATAAGAGATGGAGACAAGTTGATCACCCATGTCTATTTTAAGCCTACCGATAGGAATAGTTATCTTCCAATCTCCAGTGGACACCATCCACATTGGCTCAATAACATTCCTAAAGGTCAAATAATGAGAATAAGGAGAAATTGCACATCCGACTCAGATTTTCAATCTGCGATTAATAAATCTCGCTTTATTCAGAAAGGTTACAACGAGTCGACCCTCAATAAAATTATCAATGATGTAGGTGCCACACCAAGATCGGTATGTCTGGAAAATAAGGTACAAATACCAATTTCAAAACATGAATGGGGCTTCATTTCAAACTTCCATGACCAATATAGGGACATCGAGAAAATTTTCAAGGAACACTGGCACATACTCCAAATGGATACAATCTTACAGAATGTGGTGCCAAAAAATCCTGCTTTCATATATAGAAATGCCCCCAATTTTGGAGACAAGATAGTAAAGAAAGTACTGGACCCACCAGTTAGACCAACTATGTTTTGGGACTGAGCTGGTTTCTATTCCTGCAGAAGGTGTAAGACCTGTGCAAATTCACCTATTCGGGGACTGACTGAATTTACATCGACGGGGAATAATATGAATTTTTAAATTAAGGATTTTATCACATGCAGTACCACTCATGTGGTCTACGTTTTACAGTGTCCATGCAACCTAATGTATGTGGGTCGCACGAAAAGGACACTAAAGAAATGTGTTTCAGAACATATATACAATATAGAGATCGGGTATAAAGATCATAGCGTATCCCTCCATTTTAAAAAATTCCATGGACAAGATCCTTAGGGCTTAAAGTTTTGGGGCATAGAGAGCATCTGTCCAAATTGGAGGGGTTCCAACATGGTCAGGGAAATCTCTAAAAGCGAGACCTGTTGGATTTATTTAATTAATACGCTCACCACTTCTGGCTTAAATGTCGAATTGGATGTAAATTGTTTCATAAGCGATTATTGATCGGCATGCATCCTTTGTCGGCTTTATTACCTCTTTTTCTGCCACTATGCTTTATGCATTATCACTAGAGTTGAGCGGACACCTGGATGTTCGGGTTCGGACCCGAACCCGGACTTTGAAAAAAAAGTTCGGGTTCGGGTTCGGGACCGAACTTTGACCCGGACCCGAACCCCATTGAAGTCAATGGGGACCCGGACTTTTGACTACAAAAATGTCTCTAAAAAACTAAGGGAAAGGGCTGGAGGGCTGCAAATGGCAGCAAAATGTCGGGAAGAGCATGGCAAGTACTGTGGAAATAAATGTGGATAGGGAAATAACTCAAAATAACCAAAAATAAATAAAAATAAAAAATATAATGATTTTGACCTTGGAGGACGAGGTCCATACAGTTTTGTTCAAAATTATTCAACCCCCCAATGCTGTAAAGGGTTTTAGGGAATTCAGTGTACATTTGTAATTTTATTCAGAATGAAATCCTACAATAGGGTGACCAGACATCCCCGGTTTCAGGAGACAGTCCCCGGATTGAGGACACTGTCCCCGGACAAAGTCTGTCCCCGGTTTTGTCCCCAGATTTTGTCACCTTATCCTACAAGGACTTCATAAACAACCATATGCAACTAAAATGATATCAATTGGTTTTGTAATACAGTAGTAAATGCAAAATTCAAGGCAATGGGCACTGTTGAAACGCTACCTGGTCGTGGCAGAAAGAAGATGTTGACTTTTGACTGCTGTGCGCTTACCTGAAGCGTAGAGTGGAGAAAAGTCCCAGTGTGACTGCTGAGGAACTGAGAAAATATTTGTCAGATGTGGGTACTGAAGTTTCTGCTCAGACAATACGGCGCAGACTGCATAATGAAGGCCTCTATGCCAGAACTCCCAGGCGCACCCCCATGCTGTCTCCAAAGAATAAGAAGAGTCGACTGCAGTATGCCGAAAGTAATGTGGGCAAACCACACACGTTTTGGGATTGTGTTGTGTGGACTTATGAATCAAAATTACAACTGTGTGGGCCCATGGATCAACGCTATGTTTGGAGGAGGAAGAACAAGGCCTATGATGAAAAGAACACCTTGCCTACTGTGAAGCATGGTGGGGGGTCAATCATGCTTTGGGGCTGTTTTGCTTGTGCAGGTACAGGGAAGCTTCAGCGTGTGCAAGGTACCATGAATTCTCTTCAGTACCAAGGAGATATTGGATGACAATGTGATGCAGTCCGACACAAACCGTAGGCTTGGGAGACGTTGGAGCTTTCAACAGGACAATGATCCCAAGCATACCTCCAACTCCAGTAGAGCATGGTTGCTGATTAAAGGCCGGAACATTTTGGAGTGGCCATCGCAGTCACCAGACTTAAATCCGATTGAGAACCTCTGGTGGGACTTAAAGAAAGCAGTTGCAGTGCGCAACCCTAACAATGTGACTGAAGGTGGAAGTGGCAGTGGAGGAGGAGGAGGAGGAGGTAGCCAACACAGCAGGTTTTGGTTTTTAATAGATTTATTTTTTAAATTAGGGTAAACCCCAAAATAGTTAGACAGATCTAGGGTTGCTACCTCATTCCTTTAAACCTGAACACAGAGTTACACAGGTTCTGGGGCAAATTTAATGTCGATAGACTCGATAAGGCACCAAGTGAGTTTAATTAACAGCACCTTAATCAGCCAGAGAACCTGTGTAAATAATATGTTTTTGCTTTGAAAGGGATGAGATGGCAACCCTAGAAAGCTCAGAAAAAAACAATGGCTGGGTAAGGCCGGCCCGGTGTCTATTCTGCACAAGGTACGGACAACTCCTCTGGGATCCATGCCTGGTTCATTTTAATGAACGTGAGCTTGTCCACATTGGATCTGGACAGGCGGCTGCGCTTGTCTGTGATAACGCCCCCTGCCGTGCTAAATACACGTTCAGACAATACACTGGTCGCAGGGCAGGCCAGCACCTCCAAGGCGTAAAGGGCAAGCTCAGGCCATGTGCCCAATTTGGAGACCCAGAAGTTTAAGGGGGCATTGCCGTCATTCAGTACGTGTTGGGGTGTGCTGACATACTGCTCTACCATGTTGCTGAAATGCTGCCTCCTGCTAAAACGTTCCATATCAGCTGGTGGTGCTGTTTGTTGTGGCGTGCTGACAAAGCTTTTCCACATTTCGGCCATGCTAACCCTGCCTTCTGAGGTGCTGGCGGTGCCCATGCTGCGTTGGCGACCTCTTCCTCCTCCTCTGCCTTCACCTTCTGCTTCCACTGTGGCCCCGCTGCCAGGTGGGAATTGCACCAGCAGCGCGTCTAACAGCGTGCGCTTGTACTCGCGCATCTTGCGTTCACGCTCCAGTGAGGGGATTAAGGATGGTACATTGTCCTTGTAACGGGGATCCAGCAGCGTGGCCACCCAGTAATCAGCACCTGTCATAATGTGCAAAACACGCCGGTCGATGCGGAGACACTGCAGCATGTAATTGCTCATGTGCGCTAGGCTGCCCACAGGCAATGAAAAGCTGTCCTCTGTGGGAGGTGTATCATCTGTGTCCTCTGTATCCCCCCAGCCACGCACCAGTAATGGCCATGAGCTGGTCTGGATGCCATCCTGCTGTGAACATGGTTCCTCCTCCTCCTCCATGTCTTCCTCCTCCTCATCCTCCACCGCGTCATCCTCCAGAACTGTGCCCTTGCTAGACAATTGTGTACCTGGCCTTTGTTGGTGCACAAACCCACCCTCGGAGCCACTTGTGAATGACTTCCCTGAAAGCCTTGCAAATGATCCCGATTCCTCCTCCTCCTCCTCCTGTGCCACATCCTCTTCCATCATCGCCCGTAGCGTTTTTTCAAGGAGGCATAGGAGTGGGATAGTCACACTGAGAGCGGCGTCATTGGCACTGGCCATGTGGGTGGAGTACTCAAAACAGCGCAACAAGGCACACAGGTCTCGCATGGAGGCCCAGTTATTGGTGGTAAAGTGGTTGTGTTCTGCAGAGCGACTCACGCGTGCGTGCTGCAGATGGAACTCCACTATCGCCTGCTGCTGCTCGCACAGTCTGGCCAGCATGTGCAAGGTGGAGTTCCACCTTGTGGGCACATCACATATGAGGCGGTGAGCGGGAAGGCCGAAGTTACGCTGCAGCGCTGCCAGGCGAGCAGCAGCAGGGTGAGAACGCTGAAAGTGCGCACAGACGGCCCGCACTTTCTGCAGCAGCTGTGGCATATTGGGGTAACTTCTCAGGAAACTCTGCACCACCAAATTCAGCACATGCGCCAGGCAAGGAATGTGCGTCAAACCGGCTAGGCCCAGAGCTGCTACGAGATTTCGCCCGTTATCGCACACCACCAGGCCCGGCTTGAGGCTCAATGACGCCAACCACTCATCGGTCTGTTGTTCCATGTCCCTCCACAACTCCTGCGTGGTGTGTGGTTTTTCCCCCAAACAGGAAAGTTTTAAAACTGCCTGCTGGCATTTACCCATGGCTGTGCTGAAGTTGGTGGTGAGTTTCTTAAGCTGACTTGATGGGGAGGCGGCAGAGGATGAGGAAGCGGAGTAGAAGGAGTTAGGAACAGGAGGCAAACTGAAGCGCCCTGCAATCCTCGGTGGTGGAAGGACATGCGCCAAACTGCTATCCGCCTCAGGCCCAGCCGCCACTGCATTTACCCAGTGCGCTGTTAGGGAGATATAACGTCCCTGACCGTGCTTACTGGTCCACGTATCCGTAGTTAGGTGGACCTTAGCAGAGATGGCGTTGCGCAGTGCACACCTGATTTTGTCCCCCACTTGGTTGTGCAGGGAAGGGATAGCTCGCCTGGAAAAGTAGTGGCGGCTGGGCACGACGTACTGTGGGACAGCCAATGCCATCAGGCTTTTAAAACTCTGCGTCTCCACCAGACGGAATGACAGCATTTCAAAGGCCAGTAATTTTGAAATGCTGGCATTCAGGGCCAGGGCTCGGGGGTGGGTAGAGGGGTACTTCCTCTTACGCTCCAGTGTTTGGGAGATGGAGAGCTGAATGCTTCCATGGGACATTGTGGAGATGTTTGGTGACCCAGGTGGTAGTGTTGCCTGCCGGTCCCCTAATTGAGGGGTGGCAGGTGGCACTGTCACTACGGAGGTGGATGAAGAGGCAGAGAGGCCCGAGACTGATGCAGAAGAGGAAGCAGGAAGAGCCAGAGACCTTTCTTGGTTTTTGCGGTGTCTACTCCACTGCAGCTCGTGCTTTGCACTTAGATGCCTGGTCATGCAGGTTGTGCTTAGGTTGAGAACGTTTATGCCTCGCTTCAGGCTCTGATTGCACAACGTGCAAACCACGCGTGTCTTGTCATCAGCACATTGTGTGAAGAACTGCCACGCTAGGGAACTCCTTGGACCTGCCTTTGGTGTGCTTGGTCCCTTGCTGGGTTGGGCAGTAGCAGGCGTACTGTCTAGGGGACGGACGCTCTGCTTTGGCACCCTGCTCCCTCTTCTGCTGTGCTGGTGGCTCTGTGCGACCACCGCCTCTTCCTCTGAACTACATGGGTCACCTGCACGACCTTGATTCCATGTCGGGTCGAGGACCTCATCGTCCTGCACATCATCTTCCACCCAGTCTTCACCACTGCCCTCCTTGTCGCTCTGCACAATTGCAAAAGCACCAGCAGTTGGCAACTGTGTTTCATCATCATCATCATGCAAGACGTGCTGTGATGGTCCCCCCATGAACTCATCCTGAAATAGAAGTGGTTGGGCATCAGTGCACTCAATCTCGTCCCCTTCTGGGCCTGGGCTAGTTGGATGGCCCTGGGAACACATGCTAACAGACTCATCAAAAAGAAGAAGAGACTGCTGCATGCTTTGGGGCTCAGACTGCTTGGCTGATTTCCAAAGGGGGTGAGGTGAAAGACTGTTGGTGGACGGCTGCAGGCGCCAACTCTGAGCTTTCAGCACAAGACTGGTTGGAAAACAATGTGAAGGAACTGGAGGCACTGTCAGCAACCCAATCTACTACCGCCTGCTCTGCTCCTGGCCTCAACATTCGTAGAGCTGGATTAGGCCCCACCAAATACCGCTGCAGGCTCTGTCGGCTACTTGCACCTGAGAAAGGTGTTTCACTTGTGCTTGTAGCTGGCACAGATCAACCACGTCCTCTCCCTCTAACAGGAGCTCCACCAGCAGCACCACGCCCGCGGCCACGTCCCTTATTTGACGGTTTCCTCATATTTCTCAAATTTAGGGTCTTGCCCTAATTTTGAGAAATTTTAAATACAAAAAAATGTAAGCTGGTGAAATAGGTAGAGATTCAACTATATATTTCTCCACCTATAGCAAGAAGCAGGAAGCCAGCACTAAACAATGTACTGCACAGACAGTATATCACAGGGGACAGGTGCAGTGCTGTTTTAAATATACAGAGTCACCTATAGAGTGCTGGTGCCCCTATAGAAAAAATAGTTCAGAAACCTGTGCCTGCCTGACTATGTACTTGACAGAAACTCAGTATATGACAGGTGAACAGTCACCTATACAGTAATGACTGCCCCCCCCCCCCCCCCCACAGAAATTATTTTATTTTTCTGAAAAATCTCACGGAGTATGGAACTGTTACTTGACATAAACTCAGTATATGACAGGTGAACAGTCACCTATACAGTAATGACTGCCCCCCCCCCACCCCCCCCCCACAGAAATTATTTTATTTTTCTGAAAAATCTCACGGAGTATGGAACTGTTACTTGACAGAAACTCAGTATATGACAGGTGAACAGTCACCTATACAGTAATGACTGCCCCCACCCCACAGAAATTATTATTTTTTTCTGAAAAATCTCACTGAGTATGGAACTGTTACTTGACAGAAACTCAGTATATGACAGGTGAACAGTCACCTATACAGTAATGACTGCCCCCACCCCACAGAAATTATTATTTTTTTCTGAAAAATCTCACTGAGTATGGAACTGTTACTTGACAGAAACTCAGTATATGACAGGTGAACAGTTGCTGTGGCAGGTCTGGTGTTATTGTAATATGCAGCCAGTTAGCTATAGATTGCAAACAGCCACTATAGATGAAGCAAATGCCTGAAGTATATAGCAGCACAGCAGATGTCAGAGGAATACAGTGCTTCTTGATATTTAAGAAACAAACTAAGACCTACAACTGTCCCTATGAGAATCAGCAGCAAGCAACCATCCCCTCACATAACTGAAGCAGCCAGATACGATAAGATGATGCAGATCTCAAATGAATAAAGTGTTCCCTCTTGAAATTTCTGGAGCAGTAATTAATCACAGCACACACCTAACACTCTCCCTAAAGAACAATCAGGAACCTTGCCCTCACATAAGTAGAATACAGCCAGATCACCTAACTTTCCCTAAGCAGCAGATTCCACCAGCCTTTCCCTATCTAGAGTAAAGCAGAGTGACGATCTGTGCTGTGTGCCTGTATCTAATATAGAAGCACGTGACATGATGGGTCACATGCTGCACTGGCCAATCACAGCCATGCCATAAGTAGGCATGGCTGTGATCAGATTACAGTCACAGTTGTAAAAAGAAAAGCGATTGGCTGCCGTGCCGCGCGCAAAATATACCCGAACCCCGAACCCGAACTTTTTCCAACTATTCGGGTTCGGGTCCGGGTTCGGGAAAAACCCAAAGTCCGTACCGAACCCGAACTTTACAGTTCGGGTTCGCTCAACCCTGATCTCCTTGCAGACTGATTCCCAGTGCAGCTACCAACCACTGGGAAAAATTGATAGCAGGATACAAAAAACACACAAAGGCAGCGCTCGATGGGAATAGAATTAAAACATTTATAGTCTTCAAGTAGGTAACAAAATAAATATTGCACTGGAGATAAAATCGATGTAGCTACATAAACTGTAAAAACGGTGCGAGTAATACCAAACGGTACCAAAAGCATCATAAAAACATGAAGCTAAGTATGATACTGGTATACAAATGTGTACAACGAACCACTACTGAATCCAGATGAGGAGAGGTTAACATCAGTCCGTCGGCATGTAGATGTCCCATGAAGGGAACTATCACAACTCCCAGTGGATGGCTGTAGAATCCCAGGCTGATAGAGAGAAGTGTAACAGCCCTTGCGTGTGGCAGATAGTAAGGTCCCGCCGGCATGCATATATGAAGGCACAGCAAAGGAGCCCTTCAGATCGACACAGCAAGCCCCGCCGGTGTCCGTGACGTTACTGGATCTCCGACGGAACTCCCTGAAGGCCCAGAAGCCGGCGGAGAGGTGAATAGCAATGAAAATAATTTTAATCGATCAAAAAAATTAAAGATTAATCGATTAATTAAAAGTTAATTTGCACAGCCCTAATATATACTTATATATATTTTTATATTTATTCCATACACCTCTCAGGTATTCCTTATGTCGACCTTGGTTGGTCACTTTTGGAGTACTAGCACCATTATGACCCACATGATTAATATAGTTTGTGTACGATCCACAGCTGAAGATATTGTTAATACAACTGGCTGTCTAATAACCACGGTATGGGGTTATATACCTATGCCAGGTTTGCCGGCGTCTTGACCACATTCAGCTTATTTGATATTGGGGGATTGCATATTGCAAGTGACGAGTGGCAATGATCGGTAATCGGTCCATACTAAATCCATTCGCCCTACGTGGACATTCAATGACCTGTAGCACTGGTATTTTAGGCATGTAATGCTAAAGATTGCATACCACTAGAGGGAGCCAAATACCAATGTGAACTTTAACTTACACATGCAGAGCAGAAAATTTTTATTTTGTGGAAAGACTCACTTACCCATAATGCTCACTCACTTACCCATGAACACTAGGTGGCTGAACTACATGCTGGGTGGGTAATAAAAGGCAGAGTGCAGCCATTTTCTGTCTCTTCTGGATGCATGGTCTGCCTGGAAGGATCTGTGAAGGAGTGTTCAGAAGGGGGCCTACATCGTGCAGAGCAGAACAACATCCATTGACTCTGCCTTACCACAGTGTGCTGGAGAGGTAGTGTGATCGGGTCTGAGGACCCAGGACCCTTGACGGAGCAAAGTGGATGTCCGGTTTGCTTGCGGAGCAGAGCAGTGTGACAGTGCTGACTGGCAGCAGGACTGAGACAGCCGAAGCGGAGGTTCACAACTTTCCAGTCCTGGTGTGGTGAGGGGGCTGCCGCCCAGAAGTTATTTGACACCCTTAACACACTTAGACTCATTTCACAGTGTTGCTGGGACCTGTAGTCCTACGGGGAGGTCTCATTCAAATAGACTGAGTTCAATCAGGTTTAAAAGCCTATGCTTCATTGGGGGCTGACTGACGATTAAGGTATACCTACACCGAAGGCATCTACAAGTGTGCTGTATAGCAGGAATTGTTATCACGCTTCAGTTATGTTACTTCACTACTTTGGATTACATTGGATTACAAACACTTCAGTATAATTAATAGCAGAAGAAAAGAAGACCAGAGACTACACTTCTCACTGGGAGGGTTTGTGCTTTGGATACAGCAAGACAAAAGTCTGCCTTGTACCTCAGGGGAAGCTCTTGAGAAATTGTATTGTGCTGTGTTGATATCTTTGCATTGGTATGTTTGGTGCGGCCGTACTGGAAGTGGGAAAGTTTCCCGATGGAGCATGCGCTCTACGCTCGGCGCGGGAGCGCGCCTAATTTAAATGATTCCCGCCCCCTACGGGATCATTTAAATTGCGTGCTCTAGCGCCGGGCAATTTTGCCGGCGCGCCCTCGCAATTTACGGAGCTACTGCTCCGTGAATCGAGGGCAGCGGAGCAAATTTGCGGGGGCGCAGGGCAAAATCGTTGCCCTGTGCCTCCGCAAATAAAGCGCAAATCTCTTTGAATCCGGGCCATTGTTATGTGGGATTGTTCCGTTTAGTGAAAGTTTCACATCCACACTGTTACACAGCTGTGTCAAGCGGGTTGAGACAAATTATTTGGGGGTAGGAGAGCAGAGTAGAGTACAGGCCCAATCAATTACCAGCAGCTCCTTCGGGGGTAAGTGCTACAGACCTATAATGGGTTAGGATCTAATTTATATTTAATTTTTTTATTTGAATTTTATTAGTCTAGTATTTTTAAAATGTTTAGGTATTGAATTCATTTTGTATACATTTTTGAACGGATTGGGAATGCATCATGTTTAAAATGTATGATTGATTTCTCTTGAATAGAGGTGAATATTGCACCATTATATGTCTGGTTGAATTGTATCCAATTCAATCTGATCGGTATATTGCATTGTACAATGTATGGTGCCTGGGATTCATTTACATTCCTATATCTTATGTTATATATATTTTTTCTCACTAGTACCATGATCAAATTTTTTTGTCTCAAGTGACTGTGCCCTGTTCATATGTGCACAACTGCTTTGGACTATTTGATTGGTAATTTTCAATTATTGATATGGTTTTTACGCTGAATGCTGTTTTTGTCTGCTAGTATAATTCCGGCGGGTGTAAATTATTGGCCGGCAGTTTTCAGCCAAGGACAGCACTCTGTTGTATTGTATGCCGTGTACTCTGTAAAGTTTGTCACACTGCCAAATATACTGTGTCCCTTGATTTGCACATTGCGGTGTCATTCTGTCCTCTGTTGATGTAGCTGTCAGCTGGGGATTGATGCCTGATGCAATGCGAGCGATGTGCTCGTGGGTATAAAGCTGTAATGCACGACACTTGGCTCCTCCCTCAGATGATATCCCTTGGGATTAAACTAGTCAGGGCTGAACCAAGTGAAGCAGTCTGTTTGTCAGTCAGCATTAGAGATCGCTCCCCTCCTCGCAGCTTGATCAGCAACGAGTGTTCGGTGATGTGGATAGCCTGACCTGACCTGGGTAAATCAGTGAGATATGCCATTTTAAAGTTTTATACATGTGAGCGTATTGGATGACGTTTTTATTGGGTGATTAAAGATTTTTAAGCAGGATCACGCTATGTGTCTGTTTCCTATCATCTTTTTTATGTATGAACCCTGAGCCATTCTGAGTTGCTGAGCAGAGCTTGAGGCCGAGACTGCACCTGTGACACGCTGATATATATTTGCTTTGTGGTAAAAGGCTACTCAAGAGGGGGTTCTCTCTTCTCACACACACCCCCCTCTTTCTTCTATGAGCACAGACGTGGAGTGGTGTCTTTCCAAACCTATCATCTTGGGCTATAGTGGACTTTGTTTGACTAAGGATTGTTCAGTCCAGTATTTGCATTAAAGACTGCCATTCTTCATTTAAGAACTTTTCTATTCCAAGGACAATATTCAATATTTATATATTTATTTGTTTAAAGTCTAAATTTTGCATATGTCCAGCGCGGCCTGGTTAATTGTGACATAATTCTGACATATTCCGGTTTTTATTCATTATTTCACCCAGCTATTGAAAATTACCAATATATAAATCAAATACATACAAGTGATAATAATACATTAACTGATGATGCAATAGTGATCACTAAAAAAATATTAAAAAAAGTCCCAATATCAGTGTAGAATCCAATGATGAATCCGTAATAGTTTGCTTAAGGTGATGTAAGTGATCCTCCACCATACATTTAAATATTCTGTCTTCACCCAAAAGTGCTCAGATATAAGATGTGCTTACCACAATTATTTGACTTGTTTACTGAAAAAGAAAGTCAAATAAAGCGTTGACAGGATTGTGCCTGTACACATGTTGGATAGCTGGAAAATTTTCTAATGCCTCACTCCCGGAGTCCAGGTAAGATGTATAATACGATGTATAAACCAACAGAAAAAAAGCTCATATCGTAATACTGTTTATTTAAAATGAATGTATAAAAAATGCCAAATGGCTCATTACATTAAAATGTGCCTTCCCGGCACTGGGGCTGCATGCGTGTAGCAAATTTCTTTGCGGTGTCGCTAGGCTCAGGCTCGTAGGCGGCATGCGTTCCTCCAGCCCTGCTAGTTCCTCAAGCGCCGGAGATGGCGTGACCAGGTACGTGACAGACACGTGACCAGGTACCGCCGCCGACGTACGTTTAGCTGGATTACGTCTTCAGGGGGGCGTATCTGGTCACAGAGGATCACTGTATTTGTAGTCTGACTCTATGAATCGTTAATTCTATTACAAACAGAATGTTTAAAAAATACGTGGGGAAATTTAATTATATTGCAGCCACAGTGGCAATCAGCTAACAATAAACATATTCTTACAACGTGAATGCATCAAGAAAGACAAATCTAATTACCAAATGTATCATGTCATTACTATACAATAGGGAAGAGCCGAACACCCCCCCGTTCGGTTCGCAGCAGGATCTTCGAATGGACCGAACTTTTCGCGCGAACATTTAGAACCCCATTGACGTCAATGGTACTCGAACATTCGAATTCAAAAGTGCTCATTTTAAAGCCCAATATGCAAGTTATTGTCGGAAAATTTGTTTGGGGACCCGGGTCTTGCCCCAGGTAACATGTATCAATGGAAAAAAAAGTTTTAAAAACGGTTGTTTTTTCTGGAGCAGCGATTTTAATGATGCTTAAAGTGAAAAAATATGAAAAAGTCCTTTAAATATCGTACCTGCTGGGTCTCTATATTAGTGGCACGTGTTTAGAACTGTCCCTGCACGAAATGAGATTACTATAAGAAAAAAGTAATTTAAAACTGCTTGCGCCTTTATTGTAATGTCTGGTCCCTGCATTATGGATGAAAATCATTGCGAAAAATAGCACAGACACAGACATTACACACACCACATAGCTTTAGGTGCAAACTACAGAGCACAAGTGCAGTACTGGTACACACAAAGTAACTTTAGGTGCAAACTACAGAGCACAAGTGCAGTACACACCAAGTAGCTTTAGGTGCAAATTACAGAGCACAAGTGCAGTACTGGTACACACAAAGGGCCAGATTCACAAAAGAGATACGACGGCGTATCTCCTGATACGCCGTCGTATCTCTGTGATCCGCCCGTCCTAACTATGCGGCTGATTCATAGAATCAGTTACGCATAGATAGCCCTAAGATCCGCCAGGTGTAATTGGCTTACACTGTCGGATCTTAGGATGCAATTCTATGCCGGCCGCTAGGTGGCGAGGCCATTGCGGTCGGCGTAGAATATGCAAATGACTAGTTATGGCGATCCACGAACGTCCGCGTTACCCGTTGCTCTAACTTTACGTTGTTTCCGTCGAGATACGCGTCGGTAAATTAGGGCTGAGCCCTAGGTGTTCTAAGCAATGTTAAGTATGGCCATCGTTCCTGCGTCGAAATTTAAAAAATCACGTTGTTTGCGTAAGTCGTCCGTGAATGGCGCTGGACGCCATTTACGTTAACATCTAAACAAATGACGTCCGTGCGACGTCATTTAGCGCAATGCACGTCGGGTAATTTTCCCGACGGAGCATGCGCAGTACGTTCGGCGTGGGAACGCGCCTAATTTAAATGGTGCCCGCCCCATTTGAATTAGGCGGGCTTGCGCCAAGCGGATTTACGTTACACCGCCGCAATTTTACAGGTAAGAGCTTTGTGAATCAGGCACTTACGCTGTAAACCTGCGGCGGTGTAACGTAAATGGGATACGTTACGCTGCCGTGGAGCAACGTAAATGTATCTGAATCTGGCCCAAAGTAACTTTAGGTGCAAACTACAGAGCACAAGTGCAGTACTGGTACACACAAAGTAACTTTAGGTGCAAACTCCAGAGCACAAGTGCAGTACACACCAAGTAGCTTTAGGTGCAAACTACAGAGCACAAGTGCAGTACTGATACACACAAAGTAACTTTAGGTGCAAACTACAGAGCACAAGTGCAGTACTGATACACACAAATAGGTAGATTCAGAAAGAGTTAGGCCGGCTTATCAGTAGATAAGCCGACCTAACTCTGAATCTACGCTGCCGTATGTTTAAGCGCATGCTCAAACAGAGATACGCTTAAACATATCTAAGATAGGACGGCTTGCGCCGTCCTATCTTAGATTGCAATTTTTCGGATGGCCGCTATGTGGCGCTTCCATTGCGGCCGGCGTAGATTATGTAAATTAGTTTGTACGTCGATTCACGAACGTACGCCCGGCCGCCGCAGTTGAATTACATTGTTTACGTAAGACCTTAGGCGACCTAAAGTTATTCCACCTATGAGGTGGAATAACAATGTTAAAGTATGGCCGCCGTTCCCGCTGCGAGATTCTAATTTTTTTAAGTCGTTTGCGTAAGTCGTCCGCGAATCGGGAGTTACGTCGTTTACGTCCACGTCGAAATCAATAGGCCCGTACGGCGTACTTAGCCGCAATGCGCACTGGGAAATGTAGGCGCCTGGCGCATTTGCGCAGTAACATAAAACGTCAAAAACGTGAGGTCAAGCCTCATTACCATACAACACTCCCCCTCCAACCCATTTGAATTAGGCGCCCTTACGCCGGCCGTGTTTACACTATACCGCCCTAAGTAAGGAGGTAAGTGCCTTGAGAATCATGTACTTGCCTCTCTTACTTAAGGCGGTGTAGGGTAAACACGCTAGGCTACGCCGTCTTAAAATTGCACGGCCGTACCTGAATCTACCTATATGTAACTTTAGGTGCAAACTACAGAGCACAAGTGCAGTACACACCAAGTAGCTTTAGGTGCAAACTACAGAGCACAAGTATAGGAAAAGTGATTGTCACCGGCGCAAAAATAAGTTCTAAATAATAATATATTGACCTGCTGCAGTGCTGTATAAACCTTCTATGAGGTTTAGGTGAAAAAATTAAAAAGGTGTTGGTACTGCGCTGGTATAATAATGTGATATCAAAAAAAAAAAAAAAAAAAATTATTATTTTTTAGAAAAAAAAATTTTTTTTTAGTTTACCCAAAAAATTTTTTTTTCTATTTGACCCCTATAGTGATATAGTGCTAGATCCAGTACAGTGATGTACGTGATGGGTCACTATAGAAACAGCTCTTGTGAACATATGTACTAGCGTGATGCTGTGTGCATATGCTGTGCCATCAAAAATAAATAAATAAATAAATAAATAAATAAATATGGCTACCCCAAATGATGTGCTTGTGAAACAATATTCCAAAGTGCTATAAGTGAGTCTATAAACTATTATGAATATACATGCACAAGTGTGCGAACATATAAATAATGAATAATATTATTAATATATAAAAATAATAATAAGGTGCGTTGGCGCCAAAAATTAGTTTTTCACAATTCATGTGCATTCATGCTGCAACGCGTCCCCAATTATGGGTAAGCGCCAGTTCACAAATTCCAGTCCAAACAGAAAGTGTTGCTGTGTTTAAATCCTGGTGCTATATTTCATGCATACAGGGTGCTGTCACTTCTTCCACCCGACAAAGATAAGTGCTACCACCACCAACTGCTGAAATGCAAACTCACCAGACCCCAGCTGGTAATGTGCCTCAAAAACTTATTCCGTTAAAGTTGGTGAGTCCTCTCAGGATGTTCCTCAATGCCTCAAAGAAACCAAGGGGCTCATCATGGTGAAATACGTTTAAAAATATATTTATTTAAAATTCATAATAAAAAACTACTCACAAGAGAGGTGCTTTAAAACCAGCACCTGGTGTCTTTGGCAGTGTCAGTCTTTTAGACAAAGAAATGTTTTTTTTTTTTTTTTTTGATATCACATTATTATACCAGCGCAGTACCAACACCTTTTTAATTTTTACAGAGCACAAGTGCAGTACACACCAAGTAGATTTAGGTGCAAAATAGATGCACAAGTGCAGTACTGGTACACACTATGGGGTTGATTTACTAAAGGCAAATCCACTTTGCACTGAAAGTGCACTTGAAAGTGCAGTCGCTGTAGATCTGAGAGGAAGATCTGAAATGAGGGGAAGCTCTGCTGATTTTATCATCCAATCATGTACAAGAAAAAATGTTGTTTTTTATTTTCCTTGCATGTCCCCCTAAGATCTACAGGGACTGCACTTCCAAGTGCACTTGTAGTGCAAAGTGGATTTGCCTTTAGTAAATAAACCCCAAAGTAACTTTAGGTGCAAACTACAGAGCACAAGTGCAGTACACACCAAGTAGCTTTAGGTGCAAACTACAGAGCACAAGTGCAGTACTGGTACACACAAAGTAACTTTAGGTGCAAACTACAGAGCACAAGTGCAGTACACACCAAGTAGCTTTAGGTGTAAACTACAGAGCACATGGGCAATACACCATGTGAGAATACTGCAGCTAGCACAATCAACTGCCTGACAGTAAATTAGGAACAGGGCCGGAGCAAGGATTTTTGCCAACTCAGGCAAAGGTGCATTTTGTCGCCATCCCCCCCCCCCCCCCCGGCGCGCATATGTGCGCACACACACACAAACCATACATTATATATGTATGTATATCAGACCCCCCGCCACTAACTACAGACCCCCCTCCCACAGTATGGATCCCCCTTACTAAGAACATACCCCCTTTCCTCAGTACAGACCACCTTCCGTCATTATAGACCCCACACTAAGTACAGACCACACTCCGTTAGTATAGACCCCCTCAGTGTAGAATCCCCCCTCTTAGCGCAGACACCCCACCTTTAGTGCAGACCCCCATCAGTATAGATTTCCCCCCTTTAGTGCAGACCCCCCCATCAGTATAGATTTCCCCCCTTTAGTGCAGAACCCCCACTAGTATAGAATCCCTCTTAGTGCAGACCCCCACAGTATAGCCACCCCCCCCATAGTGCAGACACCCCATCAATATAGACATCCCCATCAGTATAGACATCCCCCTCAGTATAGACATCCCCACTCTGTATAGACATCCCCCCTTAGTACAGACCCCTCCCTCCAATACCACCATGGCAGCCGACAGGGGGTATCACGGGGCACCAGCACACAGGGGGGTCCGGACAGCAGGGGGTTCAGAGTGGGGGGCAATAAAAGAGATGGGGGGACACTTACAAAGATTAGGGGGGCAATTACAGAGATGGGGTGCAAATACAGAGGAAGGGGGTGCAAATACAGAGGAGGGGGGTGCAAATACAGAGGAGGGGGATGCAAATACAGAGATAAGGGGGCAATTAAAGGAGGGAGGTGAAAATACAGAGGAGGGGGTAATTACAGAGGAGGGGGTGCAAATACAGAGGAGGGGGGAATACAGAGGAGGGGGACAATTACAGAAGAAGGGGGTGAAAATACTAGGGCTGTGCAAATTAACTTTTAATGAATCGATTAATCTTTAATTTTTTTGATCGATTAAAATCTTTTTGATCGATTAAAATTCTTTTGATTGGTACTAACCTCTGCCGGCTTCTGGGCCTTCAGGGAGTTCTGTCGGAGATCCAGTAACATCACAGATACCGGCGGAGCTTGCCGTGTCCAACTGAAGGGCTCCTTTGCTGTGCCTTCATATCTGCATGCCGGCGGGACCTTACTATCTACCACACGCAAGAGCTGTCTATCACTTCCCTCTATCAACCTGGGATTCTACAGCCATCCACTGGGGGTTGTGATAGTTCCCTTCATGGGACATCTACATGCTGACGGACTGATGTTAACCTCTCCTCATCTGGATTCAGCAGTGGTATCGTTGTACACATTTTTATACCAGTATCATACTTAGCTACATGTTTTTATGACTGCTTTTGGTACCGTTTGGTATTACTCGCACCGTTTTTACAGTTTATGTAGCTACATCGATTTTATCTCCAGTGCAATATTTATTTTGTTACCTACTTGAAGAATATAAAAGTTTTAATGCTATTCCCATCGAGCGCTGCCTTTGTGTGTTTTTTGTATCCTGCTATCCATTTTCCATTGGTTGGTAGCTGCACTGGGAATCAGCCTGCAAGGAGATCAGCTAAAAGTAGTTGGATCTGTATGTGCGTTATAATTAATCGAAATTAGTCGATTAATCGATTAAAAAAACAAACGATTAATCGAACAGAAACATTTTGATCAGTAACAGCCCTAGAAAATACAGAGGAGGGGGGACAATTACAGAAGAAGGGGGTGACAATACAGAGGGGGGAATACAGAAGAGGGGGGACAATTTACAGAAGAGAGAGGTGAAAATACAGAGGAGGGGGGACAATTACAGAAGAGGGGGGTGAAAATACAGAGGAGGGGGGGAATGCAGAAGAGAGAGGTGAAAATACAGAGCAGGGGGGATACAGAAGAAGGGGGTGAAAATACACAGGAGGAGGGGGTGAAAATACAAAGGAGGAGGGGGGTGAAAATACACAGGAGGAGGGGGGTGGGTGAAAATACAGAGGAGGAGGGGGTGAAAATACAGAGGAGGGGGGAGAAAATACAGAGGAGGGGAAATACAGAATCCAAACATAAGGGAGAGAGAGAGAGACAACAGGCAGCTGCTGGTGCGGAAGTTTTTAATAAAATAAATGCTTGAATACAATCCACTCACTCTCCATGTCAGAGCTGTAGGCATGTCAGTCTGTGAAGTCGGCAGTCCCATTCTCCCCTCCGATCCACGCTGCTGTTATCACTGAATCACTGGAGGAAACAGAGCCACAGGAAACTCATGTGAACTGTCAGCCTCTGATGATGGAGGCGTGGTTAAGCCTCCGGAACGCTCTGATTGGTCACAGCCATCCCAGGCTGACAGCACATTGCAGTTTCCCCATGGCTCTGTATCCTTGGCTTCCTCCAGTGATTCAGTGATAACAGCAGCGTGGATCGAAGGGGAGAATGGGACAGCCGACTTCACAGACTGACATGCCTACAGCTCTGACATGAAGAGTGAGTGGGTTGTATTTAAACATTTATTTTATTAAAAACGTCCGCACCAGCAGCTGCCTGTCGCCTCTCTCTCTCCCTTTTAATTGCTCTGTAATTGCTTCCCCCGCCCGCCGCTCCGATCCCCCTGCTGTCCGGGTCCCCCTCTGTGCTGGGGCTTAAAAAGAGAGCGACTGTCATGGTCAATTTTCCGCCCTGGGCAGTGCCGGTGCCGTAAGGCAAGTGCACATGTTGTCTTGCGCTAGCGCCGGCCCTGATTAGGAAGAACTGATCTAGCTAAACTATACAGTGTATAAATATATGTACAAACACCTGGGATGTATATATATCCTCTACACACTGTAACTTTAACTAACTAGCCTGCCTGCTCTATCTAGCTAGAAAAAAAAGACACCTTCTCTCTCTCTCTCTCTGACAGATCTCTATTCTCTAACTCCGCTGCAACACACTACACAAGGCTGCCCTGCAGGCGGCCTTTTATACTGTGGGGCGGGTACTAAAGCCCTGAGCCATAATTGGCCAAAGCCACCCTGGCTTTGGCCAATTATGGCTCTCCGTTTTTTGCGCACTGTGATTGGCCAATCATGCGGGTCATAGTGCATGCTTGGCCAATCATCAGCCAGCAATGCCGCAGTGAATTATGGGCCGTGACGCGCCACTGGTACCAATGGAGCTAGCCCTATTAGGATAGGTTACTATTGTTTAAGTTATACCTGTTTGTGCCTAGGTAGTAAAACTTAAGACTCATTATTCCTTATTCTTCCCAACACTATAAGTGTTGGATCAAAGGACTTTATGGATAAATTAAACAAAAGCCATGATAGTATTGGCACTAAATTAATAAAATCAAAAATAATTGGATATAAATATAAATATAGCTCCCCCCCTCTTTTTATGTTTAATTCACCCCACCCTTATGTTCCACCACCCCCACCCTGGATAAAGAAGAGTTATATTGATTATGAGGGAAATTGGGTCTCTCAAAAGAATGTACTCAATCATTTGCCATAAAACATTTGAGGTCCAGCTCAATATTGAGGCCCAACGGCTGCATAGTCCCCAATCTCTGTATCCACTTGGTTTAATTTTGGGACACACTCCTCATCATATGGGTCCCTCTCCAATGTCTAGATATTTTATCAATCCCATAAAATGTACCGTATTTTTCGCCGTATAAGACGCACCGGAATATATCAACTGTATAAAGTTAACAGCAGTTTAAGAACAATTTTATGTCAACCATGTAACATATTAAGAACTATCTTTACTCTCATTAACAGTCAGTAAAGTCAGTAAACAGTGAAAGTAACAAAAATAAGGCTGCAATGTTTTTATTCGAACCCCAACAATTCCTCTTCTTCGCTGCTATCAGAAATGAGGAAGGACAGATCCACGCAGTCATTGTCATCACTTTCTTCCTCACTGGTGTCAAATAAGACGTTGTCTTCTGTTCCATCCAAGGCATTACTAATGCCACACTTCTTGAAGGATTTTACAACAATGTCCTCCTTCACGGAGTCCCATGACCTTTTAACCCATTCACACACTTGTGTGATAGTGGGCCTCTTCATCCGCCCAGTAGGCGTCAGATCATGGTTCCCAGCTGCCATCCAGGGTTTCCACTCCTCTCGCATCAGAACTTTGAACGGTTTGTTAATAGAAACGTCCAGAGGTTGCAGCTGGCTAGTAAGACCACCAGGAATCACCGCTATTTGGGTCTTAACTTCCTTAAAGTTCTTTTTAGTAGTTTCCGTAATGTGTGCTCTGAACTGGTCAAGCACCAACAAGGAAGATTTCTTCAGAAGCCCGCCAGGACGTTTGGACCACACTTTGCCAATCCACAGCCTCATGCCATTTTCGTCCATCCACCCTTTATCATGAATGTGCACGACGACTCCCCGTGGAATTGTTTCTTTTGGGAATGTTTTCCTTTTAAAGATCAACATCGGAGGCAGTTTGGTACCATCTGCACAGCAGGACAAAACAACCGTGTAGTGGGTTTTCTCATGCCCTGAGGTTTTTACGGTTATGGTTTTGGCTCCTTTGTTATCTACGGTTCTGTTAGATGGCACATCGAACGTTAGCGGGACTTCATCCATGTTCCCAATCTGGCTAATTTCAAAGTTATTCTTCTTCCTCGCATCAATAACAAACTTGTGAAAAGACAGAATCTTTGATTCGTACTCCTTTGGCATTTTTTGTGCAATTCTGGTTTTGGTGCGCATAGAAAGGCCAGATCTCTTCATGAATCTATAGCACCATGATGGCGATCCGGTAAAATCCTGGATGCCTTTCTCCACAGCAATGCGTTTGGCCTCATAGATTATCATTTTTGTTGAGACAAAGTCCATTTTGCCGGTGACGTGTGATCCACTCCTTCACTTCTACCTCTAACTCTGGCCACTTTGCAGTTGGTCCACGTAAGGTGTGCTTGCTTTTATCCAACTTTTGGAGCTGATCCTCCTGTTTCCTCCACTCCCTTATCATTTTCTCAGTTGGAGGTGGCCCGAAGTGTCTCTCCGCTGCTCTGTTTCCATGCTCCTTAGCAAATTTGATTACTTCCAGCTTGAAAGCAACTTTATATGCCAGTCTCTTCTGCTTAGACATCTTGAAAAGGAGGTAACGGTAATTTTCTGCAAGAAATGCAGAAATGAAAGAACTGTCAATATTATCAATATGTTCTTCATTTCCCCTCCCCCCCTTATATTTCATCTGGTGCTCTCTTATCCAGCCATATTTCATCTGGTGCTCTTGTGGAGCCATTCTTCTGCCCATCAATCATGGGCATTCAATAGAGTAGTAGGCGAAGTGGGGGCGGAGGTAGGGATGGTGGTGTCTTCCCCCTGGCATTCGGGGGGCAGAGCTTTGGCGGATCAATTCTTCTGCCCATCAATCATGGGCATCAAATCAAGTAGGAGCGGGGCGGAGCAGAGCACAGCACACAGTAAACATTGGCCGGAGGAGGCGGAACATATGGAGCAGGAGGGGCAGATGTGCGGACATTTCAGGGCAGAATACGGTAGATTGTTACAGTCAGGTGCCGCTGATAGAAATCATGGGGCCCCGTACAGCCTACCTGGCGGGGCCCCTTTTGCAGCCCCACCCTCAACTCTGCCCCTGGTCCGTCATCGAGGGCGGTAGAAGACATCGAGGGACATGGATGGCTGACTCCAGTAAAGGTACCGTAAGTGCCGGGCGGGGGGGGGAGGGGCACTTTACAGGGCACAGCGGCGACATCAATGGGCACAGCGGTGACAATTAAAGGGCACAGCGGTGACAATTAAAGGGCACAGCGGTGACAATTAAAGGGCACAGCGGTGACAATTAAAGGGCACAGTGGTAACAATTAAAGGGTAGTGGCTGTGTTTGATGTCATGGCACAGTGGCTGCATTTGATGGCATGGCACAGTGGTGACAATTGATGGCACAGTGGCTGTGTTTGATGGCATGGCACAGTGGCGACAATTAATGGCACAGTGGCTGTGTTTGATGGCATGGCACAGTGGCTGCGTTTAATGGCATGGCACAGTGGTGCGAATTGATGGCACAGTGGCTGCGTTTGGCATGGCACAGTGGCTGCGTTTAATGGCACAGTGGCTGCGTTTAATGGCACAGTGGCTGCGTTTGATGGCATGGCACAGTGGTGACAATTGATGGCACAGTGGCTGCGTTTGATGGCATGGCACAGTGGCTGCGTTTGATGGCATGGCACAGTGGCTGCGTTTAATGGCATGGCACAGTGGTGCAAATTGATGGCACAGTGGCTGCGTTTGATGGCATGGCACAGTGGTGACAATTGATGGCACAGTGGCTGTGTTTGATGGCATGGCACAGTGGTGACAATTAATGGCACAGTGGCTGTGTTTGATGGCACAGTGGCTGCGTTTAATGGCATGGCACAGTGGTGCGAATTGATGACACAGTGGCTGCGTTTGATGGCATGGCACAGTGGCTGCGTTTAATGGCATGGCACAGTGGTGCGAATTGATGGCACAGTGGCTGTGTTTGATGGCATGGCACAGTGGTGACAATGGCACAGTGGCTGCGTTTGATGGCATGGCACAGTGGCTGCGTTTAATGGCATGGCACAGTGGTGTGAATTGATGGCACAGTGGCTGCGTTTGATGGCATGGCACAGTGGCTGTGTTTAATGGCACAGTGGTGTGAATTGATGGCACAGTGGCTGCGTTTGATGGCATGGGACAGTGGTGACAATGGCACAGTGGCTGCGTTTGATTGCTTGGCACAGTGGCTGCGTTTAATGGCATAGCACAGTGGTGTGAATTGATGGCACAGTGGCTGCGTTTGATGGCATGGCACAGTGGATGTGTTTAATGGCACAGTGGTAATAATTGATGGCACAGTGGCTGCATTTGATGGCATGGCACAGTGGTGACAATTGATGGCACAGTGGCTGCGTTTGATGGCATGGCACAGTGGTGACAATTGATGGCACAGTGGCTGCATTTGATGGGCACAGTGAGGCTGCAATTTTTTTTTTTCGTTTGTGCCCCCCCAAAAATTTTGAGCACCAGCCGCCACTGCCTGCCTACCTCCAATCAGATCCGCTAAACAAAACAGAAAGGGATCCGTTCCCCTCCATCTAGCGAATTGGATTGGAGGGCAGTCAGGTGTAAATGGACAGATAGTTTTTTTACACCAACCTGTCATCAGCCCACTCCACTCAGCAAAATGCAACACAGGGAGTTTAAAATCATCAGCATTATAACACACAGGCACATCATGGCTGGCACTGTTACAGTGTGTTACATGACATGGCTGTCGGGTGCTGACCTTGTTAACTTATGACCAATTACCTACAAAATCAAAACCCAACAGCCATGTCAAGTAACACACTGTGAGAGAGAACCTACTATCTGCTTGTGTGATATATCGTATAAGGTATGTACAGTGCACTTTGTATTTAATTATATTGACCCACACCTGACAAATTCTTCCTCCTCTGCCTCAGAATCCTGTCAGCTGCCTGCCGCCGTCTGCCTCACACTCTCTTAGACACAGATCACTCCGCCAGGGAAGGAGAATTAGCAACTGCATCGGTTCGGGCGCAGGATGCAGTGCGCATGCGCCCGAAACTGAGAAAAAAGTCCCTGCACTCCCACATCAGAGAGAAGAGGCCGGGGAAGATAGCAGTAACACACCCCCTCCTAAACTAGTAGGAGCCGCTGATGGGGGGTGTATTTCAGAAAGCCGTTTTTTTGTTTTTTTCTTCTGTGCTGCCTTTGAGACTGTCCACTGCCCAGCAAGGATTACGTCTGACGGGGAGACATGAGGAGGCACAGCACAGCCCGCACTGATAGAGATAAAAGGTACCGTAAGCTCAGCTCAGCTGGGGCAGCACGTTGTTAGACTGTCGGGAGGGGGGGGGGACAAGGCGCGCTATAGGAGGGAGAGGGAAGTCCAAACACACACAGGCTGGCCGTGCAGGGGGGGTCAGAGACGTCTCCATAGCCCGCAGTACATGTCAGGCAGTTTTAATGCAGGCAAAATGTGTATTCGTTGTATAAGACGCACCAACTTTCCCCCTCCAGTTTTGGGGAAGAAAAAGTGCATCTTATACGGCAAAAAATACGGTACATAATCTGGGATCACTGGCATGGTGACTAGTGAAGTGTCTGGATACACTATGCTTTGGGAAACTTTTTTTAATGTTGGCCAAGTGTTCATTAATTCTGGTTTTAAGTAGAGTTGAGCGGACACCTGGATGTTCGGGTTCGGAGTGAGAAAGATCTAGGGTTGATACCTCATCCCTTTAAACCTGAACACAGAGTAATTACACAGGTTCTGGGGATAATTTAATGTCGATAAGGCACCAAGTGAGTTTAATAAGCAGCACCTTAATTAGCCAGAGAACCTGTGTAATTAATATGTTTTTGCTTTTAAAGGGATGAGATGGCAACCCTAGAAAGATCAGAAAAAAAACAATGGTTGGGTAAGGCCTGCCCGGTGTCTATTCTGCCCAAAGGTACGGACAAGTCCTCTGGGATCCATGCCTGGTTCATTTTAATGAACGTGAGCTTGTCCACATTGGCTCTGGACAGGCGGCTGCGCTTGTCTGTGATAACGCCCCCTGCCGTGCTAAATACACGTTCAGACAATACACTGGCCGCAGGGCAGGCCAGCACCTCCAAGGCGTAAAGGGCAAGCTCAGGCCATGTGCCCAATTTGGAGACCCAGAAGTTTAAGGGGGCATAGCCGTCATTCAGTACGTGTAGGCGTGTGCACACATACTGCTCCACCATGTTGCTGAAATGCTGCCTCCTGCTAAAACGTTCCATATCAGCTGGTGGTGCTGTTCGTTGTAGCGTGCTGACAAAGCTTTTCCACATTTCGGCCATGCTAACCCTGCCTTCTGAGGTGCTGGCGGTGCCCCTGCTGTGTTGGCGACCTCTTATTCCTCCTCTGCCTTCACCTTCTGCTTCCACTGTGCCCCCGCTGCCAGGTGGGAATTGCACCAGCAGCGAGTCTACCAGCGTGCGCTTGTACTCGCGCATCTTGCGTTCACGCTCCAGTGAGGGAATTAAGGACGGTACATTGTCCTTGTAATGGGGATCCAGCAGCGTGGCCGCCCAGTAATCAGCACCTGTTAAAATGTGCGATACACGCCGGTCGTTGTGGAGACACTGCAGCATGTAATCGCTCATGTGTGCCAGGCTGCCCAGAGGCAACGAAAAGCTGTCCTCTGTGGGAGGTGTATCATCTGTGTCCTCTGTATCCCCCCAGCCACGCACCAGTGATGGCCATGAGCTGGTCTGGATGCCATCCTGCTGAGAACATGGTTCCTCCTCCATGTCTTCCTCCTCCTCATCCTCCACGCGTCATCCTCCAGAACTGTGCCCTTGCTGGACAATTGTGTACCTGGCCTTTGTTGGTGCACGAACCCACCCTCGGAGCCACTTGTGAATGACTGCCCTGAAAGCCTTGGAAATGATCCCGATTCCTCCTCCTCCTCCTGTGCCACATCCTATTCCATCATCGCCCGTAGCGTTTTTTCAAGGAGGCATAGAACTGGGATAGTCACGCTGAGAGCGGCGTCATCGGCACTGGCCATGTTGGTGGAGTACTCGAAACAGCGCAACAAGACACACAGGTCTCGCATGGAGGCCCAGTTATTGGTGGTGAAATGGTTCTGTTCCGCAGAGCGACTCACACGTGCGTGCTGCAGCTGAAACTCCACTATTGCCTGCTGCTGCTCGCACAGTCTGGCCAGCATGTGCAAGGTGGAGTTCCACCTTGTGGGCACATCACATATGAGGCGGTGAGCGGGAAGGCCGAAGTTACGCTGCAGCGCTGCCAGGCGAGCAGCAGCAGTGTGAGAACGCCGAAAGTGCGCCCAGACTGCCCGCACTTTCTGCAGCAGCTGTGGCATATAGGGGTAAGTTTTCAGGAAACTCTGCACCACCAAATTCAGCACATGCGCCAGGCAAGGGATGTGCGTCAAACCGGCTAGGCCCAGAGCTTCTACGAGATTTCGCCCATTATCGCACACCACCAGGCCCGGCTTGAGGCTCACTGACGCCAACCACTCATCGGTCTGTTGTTCCATGTCCCTCCACAACTCCTGGGCGGTGTGTGGTTTTTCCCCCAAAAGCACCAGCAGTTGGCAACTGTGTGTCATCATCATCCAAGACGTGCTGTGATGTCCCCCCATGTACTCATCTTGAAATATAAGTGGTTAGACATCGGTGCACTCAATCTCTTCCACTTCTGGGGCTGGGCTAGGTGGATGGCCCTGGGAACACATGCTAACAGACTCATCAAAAAGAAGAAGAGACTGCTGCATGATTTGGGGCTCAGACTGCTTGGCTGATTTGCAAGGGGGTGAGGTGAAAGACTGATGGTGGAAATCGGCTGCAGGCGCCAACTCTGAACTTTCAGCACAAGACTGGTTGGAAAACAATGTGAAGGAACTGGAGGCACTGTCAGCAACCCAATCTACTACCGCCTGTTCTGCTCCTGGCCTCAACATTCATAGAGCTGGATTAGGCCCGACCAAATACCGCTGCAGGCTCTGTCGGCTACTCGCACCTGAGAAAGGTGTTTCACTTGTGCGTGTAGCTGGCACAGATCGACCATGTCCTCTCCCTGTAACAGGAGCTCCACCAGCAGCACCACGACCGCGGCCACGTCCCTTATTTGACGTTTTCCTCATATTTCTCAAATGTAGGATCTTGCCCTAAATGGGTGTTTTTTAAATACAACAATAGTGTAATATGGTGTAACATGCAGAGATTCACCTATATATTTCTCTACCTATAGCAAGAAGCAGGAACCTAGCCCTAAACAATGTACTACACAGACAGTATTTCACAGGGGACAGGTGGAGTGCTGGTGAAATATGCAGAGATTCACCTTTATATTTCTCTCCCTATAGCAAGAAGCAGGAACCTAGCCCTAAACAATGTACTGCACAGACAGTATATCACAGGGGACAGGTGGAGTGCTGGTGAAATATGCAGAGATTCACCTATATATTTCTCTCCCTATAGCAAGAAGCAGGAACCTAGCCCTAAACAATGTACTGCACAGACAGTATATCACAGGGGACAGGTGGAGTGCTGGTGAAATATGCAGAGATTCACCTATATAATTATTTCCCTATAGCAAGAAGCAGGAACCTAGCCCTAAACAATGTACTGCACAGACAATATATCACAGGGGAAAGGTGGAGTGCTGGTGAAATATGCAGAGAGTCACCTATATATTTCTGTCCCTATAGGAAATAGCTGGAACTTCTCCCTAAACTATGTACTGGACACACACAGTATATCACAGGTGACAGGTGCAGTGCTGGTATAATATACAGAGAGTCACCTATATATTGCTGTCCATATAGGAAATAGCTGGAACCTCTCCCTAAACTATGTACTGGACACACAGTATATCACAGGTGACAGGTGCAGTGCTGGTGAAATATACAGAGAGTCACCTATATATTTCTGTCCCTATAGGAAATAGCTGGAACCTCTACCTAAACTATGTACTGGACACACACAGTATATCACAGGTGACAGGTGCAGTGCTGGTGAAATATACAGAGAGTCACCTATATATTTCTGTCCCTATAGGAAATAGCTGAACCTCTCCCTAAACTATGTACTGGACACACACAGTATATCTGTCAGGAATGTAACTTACCAAGGCCAAGATTCTAATGCCGCGTACACACCATCACTTTATGTGATGAAAAAAAATGACGTTTTTAAAAACGTCACTTTAATTGACTGTGTGTGGGGGAAAACGTCGTTTTATGTCTTGTAAAAAACGACCAAAAAAAATTGAAGCATGCTTCAATTTTATGTGTCGTTTTTTAAAAGTGCACTTTTTACTTCACAGAAATTGACCGTGTGTAGCAAAAAATGTCGTTTTCAAAGACGTTTTTTCATCCACGCATGCCCAGAAGCTACTTATGAAGCAAGCTTCAATGGTAAAACGTGGTGGAACGTAACCTCACTTTGCAAGATCATTGTGAGAAAACGATGGTGTGTAGGCAACTTCGTCTTTGAAAATTGAAGTTTCAAAAACGTCATTTTTTACTTCACAGAAAGTGTCGTTTTTTTTCATCGCATAAAGTGATGGTGTGTACGCGGCATAAGGGCGGCTCACCTTTGCGACCCGACGCAATCCACCCCCTGGATTTGGGACAGGGGGAAGGACACACCGGGAGGCACCGGGACCAGTAGCAAGGTGGAGATCCGGTGCGGGAACGGGAACTGGATAGTGGTGGTCCACTGGGAAACTTCTGGTGAGCAAGCAGGAAGTAGTCCAGGAATAAGGCACCAACACTGGGACAAAAGCTGAAGAGTAATCCAAAAATCAGGCCGTGGTCAGGGGTCAGAGAAGGCAGGAGATCCAAAGTTCAAAGCCGGAGGTCAGGGGTTAAAGAGATCAGACAGTCCAAAGTTCAAGCCGGGTTCAAAGGGTTAAAGAGGGCAGCAATCCGGAGGGTGAGCCAAAGGTCAGGTAAACAGGTATCCACGGGTATGATCAGCAGCAAGTACTTCAGAAGCTGTTACGAACCAGCAACCTGAAGGGAGGAAGAGGCTGGTTTAAATAGGCCGCTCAGGCCTCTGATTGGCCCAAGGCGGAACAAGCCTGTACGCGCTCGCGCACACGGCGCCCAGTCAGCGCTGGCCTGCCATGTAGCTGAGGAGTTCGGGTCTGCATAGGATTGGTGCCCTGACAGTGCCCCCCCCCCAAGGGGCAGACTCCGGACACCCAAACTGTCCATCAACTCTGGATGTTCTCGGTGGAAGGCTCGGATCAAACAGGGAGCGTGAAGATTTCTGGAAGGCTCCCAGGAGTTGTCTTCTGGAGGGTATCCTTTCCATTGAACTAAATACTGGAGCTGTCTCCCCCTTTTTCTGCAGCCAAGGATAGTTTCCACCTCAAACTCCCTTTCCCCCCCTCAACCTCCACTGGCGGAGGCGGAAGCTCTTCTCTCCCAGGGAACAGATCCGGTGTGACCGGTTTAAGTAACGAGACATGGAAGACCGGATGGATCCTATAGGATTCAGGTAGAGCCAATTCAAAGGCCACAGAATTAATTTTCCTCTTGATCTTCTTGAACGGGCCGATAAACCAGGGACCCAATTTCCGTGAGGTTAGTGGCGGACAGCAAGACCCTTCTTCCCTTTGTCATAAATTTTTTTAAAACTTTCCTGAGCCTGCTGCATGACCTCCTGAAGATTACGAAAGTTCTGCTGGATGGAGATTAAGTGCTCCTGAACCGCTGGGACAGATGATTCAGGGATGGAGTCCGGAAGGAAGGAAGGATGGTAGCCGAAGTTGGCCCAGAATGGGGTTTGATTAGTAGAAGCATGTACCGAGTTGTTATAGGCAAATTCTGCCGATGGCAATAAGGATACCCAGTCGTTTTGGGATACCAAGCAAAAACAGCTGAGATATTGCTCCAAAGTTTGGTTGGTCCTTTCTGTCTGACCGTTGGATTGCGGATGATAAGCAGAGGACAGGCAAACTTTAATTTCCAGCGATTTGCAGAGCTCCCTCCAAAATTTCGACGTAAACTGCACCCCTCTATCGGATACAATACTTTTGGGTACTCCATGTAGTCTTACTATCTCCTTGAATAAGATTCTGGCCGTATCTGCCGCAGAGGGTGTGCCAATCATAGGCAGAAAGTGGGCCAACTTTGACAGGCGGTCCACTACGACTAAAATTGTGGTGAAGCCTTCAGATGGGGCAGATCCACAATGAAGTCCATGGAAACCTCTGACCATGGACGTTCTGGAATGGGAAGAGGTTTCAGTAAGCCCCAGTACTTGGTATTTGGGCCCTTGCAACGCTGGCAGCGGGAACAAGATGAAACATAGATCTTACAGTCCTGCCTCCATTTCGGCCACCAGAAGGAGCGGCCAATTAATTCCAAGGTCTTTCGTGATCCAAAGTGGCCTGCTAATTTATGGTCGTGGAACGTACTCAGTACTAGTTGCCTTGTTTCTGCCGTCACAAAGATCTTATCCCCTGACCATAGTAAGTCGTCCCGTTTCTCCAGAGAAGAAGTGACTTGATCGGCACACTGTCTGGAGGCCACTTTAAGGGAGTTTAGCAAGTCTGTTTGAGAAATCAAAAAAAAATCTAGGAGGTTAGAACAGTATTGGGTTCCAATGGAGTAGAAGTGTCAGCAAACATTCTAGAAAGGGCGTCCGCTTTCCCGTTCTTTGAGCCAGGTCTGTACGTGATGAGAAAATTAAAACGAGTGAAGAAGAGAGCCCAACGGGCCTGTCTGGGTCTTAGTCGTTTGGCAGATCGAAGGTACTCCAAGTTTTTATGGTCAGTGAAGATTAGAATGGGATGGAGCGCTCCTTCCAACAAATACCTCCATTCTTCTAATGCAAATTTAATGGCAAGCAGTTCTCGGTCCCCAACATCATAATTCCTCTCTGGAGGACTTAACTTCCAGGAAGCATAGGCCACAGGGTGAAGAAGAGATTTAGGTCCCTGTCTCTGGGACAGGATAGCACCAGTGGCCGTCTCGGAGGCATCCACCTCCAAGATGAAGGGTAGAGCTGGGTCTGGGTGCCGTAAAACAGGTGCAGAAGAGAAAGCTGCCTTAAGCCTTGCAAATGCTTCCTGAGCCTTCTGGGACCAATGGAACCGACAGCCCTGACGGGTCAACTCAGTGATGGGAGCCACAATGGAAGAAAAACCGACAATGACTCTCCGATAAAAAATAGCGAAGCCAATAAATTGTTGTATGCCCTTCTTATCGGTCGGAGCTGGCCAGTCCTGGACTGCCTTAACTTTTTGTGGGTCCATGGCTATCCCGCTGGTAGAGATGATAAATCCCAAAAATTGAATCATTGTCTTCTCAAATTCACATTTTTCAGCCTTGAGGTACAACTTATGGCCCATATTCTCGTAGATCAGCGCATATTTAGTCAGGCGTAGCGCATCTCAGATGCGCACCGCCGGCTTAACTTGGAGAGAGCCGGACCATATTCCCGGACCACATGCGTCCTACGCTGCGCTCGCCTAACTTAAATGTGTCGGCGTAGGAGGGGTGTGGGCGTGAAGCATTCTAATGAACCGTGACCCCATGCAAATGATGTCCAGACCGAACGGAGCATGCGCCGGACGTGCCCCGCCCTCTGCGCATGCGCAAAACAACAATAGGCGTACATCTCCGCTGAGTTGGGCCGGCCCAGTGCATAAAAGCCTCAGCACATCCGCCCAACTAGTGCAAAGTGACTCCATTGGATTTCTTTTGTGTTTGGAGATTACACTTTGCTGCTATGCCTGGACCGAAAGAAAAACGGAAAAAAAACTACAGCCATGCTGAGAGGGCCATTATCGTCTCAGCCATGGAGCGATTTGATTCCAGGCTCCATGGTGCAGACAGTGCCAGCACTAGTAAAATAAAAAAGGAGGAGATCCTAAAAAAAGTGGCTGCCCAGGTCAATGCCTTAGGCCATGAGGTGAGGACCCCCCAGGACATTGTGAAGAAAATGAATGACCTGCGGGGTGTGGTCAGAAATAAGATGGCCATCATTTCAAAACATGCCAGGGGCACTGGAGGGGGGCCACCCTGTCAGATCAGGCTCACAGAGGAGGAGGAAGTGATTGCCCGCTGCCTTCGGAGGGAGCAGGTGGAGGGCCTGGAGGGCCATGACTCAAGTGAGCCTCCCATGAGGACAGGTAAGTGTGTTTTATCTTCTATCTGGTGTGTAGCATGTTTGGGGGGGGAGGGAATATGTGACAAGTGTGTGGGTCCACCAACATGTTAATGTTTTGTGTCATCCACAGGTGTGCAGGAGGGAGCTGGGCCGTCTAATGCTGCCAGCGGCCGTCACACACCATCCCCCGAGCAGCCTGCTTCAGTGGCTGACCCCCTGGGAAGCCAACAGGCTTTGTCAACCACCTCCTCAACTGCAGGAGGTGGTTGAGGAGGAGATCGGCCTTGAGGAGGTGGTCCATGAAGAGGTGGTCCACAGAGAGCAGGAGGTCTTCTTATTTTTAGATGACTCGCATGTGGTGGCAGGACCATCCCAAAGCCACCGCATCTCCAGCCCCTCAGGGTCTTCCAACACCTTCTCCAGTCCCTCCCGTCCCATCCCCCTCATCACCAGCCCCTCAAGGTCCTCCCCCTATTCAAGGGCCCCAGCCACTCCTGTCCCCAGGAAGGCGACCCACAAAACAAGGGGTGTGGCAGGAATGCTGCACGAAAAGCTGGCCAGGCAGCAGGACCAGCAAAGCCGCCATATGGGGGACATTGTGGAGGAATTGAGGCGCCTGAACAACAGCCTGTCCTCCTCTGGAGCAGTGCCGGATGCTCTCCAGGATGTGGCTGGAAACTCTGCAGCCACAATCACCAGCCTGGGTGAGCTGCAGAACACCACGGCAGAACTAGTGGGGGAGGTCAGGTGCCTGTGGATGGCTGTTCAGGCCCAGACTGCTTCCCAGGAGGCCCTGCTCACCCGCATAGCGGTGGCTCTAGAGGGCAGACAGGCAGCCAGGGAGGCACCTGGGGATGCTCCTCTACCCCCAAATGAGGCTCCCCCCAGGCAAGTGAGGGCCAGGAACCTGGGCACCAGGCGCAGTCCGCGCCGGGGCCAGTGATTTTTTAATTTAATATTATATTTGCTCTGATTAAGAGTTTTATTATTATTTGTGCTCTGGTTAAGATTTTTTTTTTGGGTGCTGCACAAAGTAGTGCATAGTACAGTGTGAATGGTGTGTGAATGTGGGGGGGGGGGTGACACTCCTGCCAGTAAGGGGTGTCACCCTCGGTCGCTGGGGATAAGTTCTCCCCAGGTCCGTGTGAAAGGTGTATGTATGGACAGCAACATCATTGGGGCCTTGACGCGGCGTTGCTGCTCCTTAGTACCGTGCGGTGTACTTCGGTCTAATCCAATGGGATGTGCATGTGGGGTGTGTGTGCTAGGGACCACAGTGGTGTGCATGCGTGCATTTTCATTGTGCCATGTTTAATGTGTATTTTTAACGTTCAAAGATTCGGTCCACGAGACATCTCCTGATTGCTGATCCCTCAGAAGACGTGGTACCCTCGGTTAGGGGGGGAATGTCTGGTTGGGGGGTCAGGTCATCACGTATGTCAATCTCCAGGCCCTTTCTCACTGCAAAGTTGTGCAGCACACAACATGCAGCGATGATCTGGCACACGAAGTTTGGGGAATACAACAGGGTACCCCCAGTCTTATCCAGGCATCTGAAACGGGACTTCAGGATGCCAAATGTGCGCTCCACCACTGCACGGGTGCGTATGTGTGCAGCATTGTAGTTTTCCTCTCCTGGGGTTTGGTGGTTCCTGAATGGGGTCATCATATGGGGTCCCAGTGCATATGCAGAGTCACCTGGAAGGGAAAAGACAGGAGGATGTTAGTCATGCATGTGCCCCTCATGATGTCTGCATCATGGGGGGGGACAGTCATACCTGACACCCATGTCACTCAAAAACCAGCCAGCTGTCCCCATACACGTTCTGTTCAAATTGTCTTGGGATGTCGCTTTGACGGTATATGAAGCTGTCATGGCTGGATCCTGGGGGTTTGGCACGGACGTGCCATATGAGGCCATGGGCATCCACTATCACCTGGACATTGATGGAATGCCAATGCTTCCTATTCCGATAAATGTGCTCTGTCTCATGGGGGGGATGTAGTGCCACATGGGTGCAATCAATGGCCCCGATGGTGCGTGGGAATCCAGCAATTTGGCAGAACTCACGCATTGCCTTCAGCCGCTGGACCTCCTGGGTGGGTCTAATGATGTGGTGGGACATGAGTCTCAGGATTGCGGGGACAACCTGGTGCACACATCTGCTCATGCTGGTTTGTGATATCCCAACCACGTCTCCACTTGTTCTTTGAAAAGACCCAGTGGCAAGGAAATGCAATGTTGCCAGGACCTTCACCAGTGGCTGCACTGCATGTGAGCGTTGTGTTGGGCTGGTGATGTCACCCTGCAGGGCTCTGGTAATTTCCAGGATGGCATGAGGGGTGAATCTGAAACGGCGATACACCTCCAAATCACCCATGCCAAAGAGGCTAATGCGCTGTGGGTATACCCTCTCACGTGCCCTCCTACATGCCCTCCTCCTTCTACGCGCCTCTGCCTCTTCCTCTGCATACACTAGTAGTGCTAAGACCTCGCCTGCCCCTGGCATGTTGGCATACGAATGTGTTGTCCTATAAGTGTGGTTGCTCAGCTCGTCCGGGATGGTGCTGCTGCATTTGCTTTCAAGCTGACTTACTCAGGTCTGGAGAAAAGTTAACCGAGCTTTATGAGGAGTAACTTTCAGCCGGCCATTCGTCTTACGCGCGTATCGATCGCACGTAGGTTCGGGAATCCGCTTAAGTACATCATTTGCATATTTGAATACTAATTCTATGGTCGAGTAGGATGCCATCAGCGGAAATATGCGCCTATGCTGCGTAAACTTAAATGAGTTAGGACGGACGGGAGAAGCCTTGTTTCTGGCGGATCTGGTTCCGTGACTGCGGCGCATAGATAGGACGGCGCATCTTTACACTTACGCCGCGCATCTCCATATACGCCGGCGGAACTTCTTTGAGAATATGGCCCTATGTTCCCTAAGAATGGCCAGCACCTTTTTGACGTGACTCCGGTGTAGCTCAAGAGAGGCCGAAAAAATGAGAATATCGTCTAAGTAGACAACCAGGAAATCATCCAAGTACTGGCGGAAAATGTCATTAACCAGGTGTTGGAACGTGGCAGGGGCATTACAGAGGCCGAAGGGCATCACCAGATATTCAAAATGCCCAAATGTGGATCTGAAGGCGGTCTTCCATTCATCCCCCGGCCTGATTCGAATGAGGTTATAGGCCCCCCGGAGATCCAGTTTGGAGAAAACTTGAGCTGCACGAAAACGTTGGAAAAGTTCCGGAATGAGAGGTAATGGGTATCTATTTTTTATAGTAATTTGATTTAATTCCCGATAGTCGATACAAGGCCTGAGGGAGCCATCTTTTTTTTCGACGAAGAAGATCCCCGCCCCAGCTGGAGAAGAGGAAGGGCGAATAAACTTCTTGTCAAGATTTTCGTCGATATAAGCCTTGAGGGCTACTAACTCCGTCTCCGACAAGGGGAAGATACGACCAAATGGGATCTTGGAGCCGGGCAGAAGGTCGATAGGACAGTCGTACGGCCTGTGCGGGGGAAGGCGGTTGGCCTGCTGCTTGTCAAAGACGTCTTTAAACTCAGAGTAAATAGAAGGGATATGAAGAAGGTTGTCTGATGCGGCAGTCAAGGTAGAACACGAGGCTTTGGCGGGCAGGAGGCAGTGCTGGGAGCAATATACGGAAGAAAACCGGAGTTAGGCTTACCGGTAACTCTGTTTCTAGGAGTCTTCCAGGACAGCCTCTGAGACCTTGGGCTCCTCCCTCCGGGACAGGAAACACACACCCCCACTTCTTTAAGGGCAGTCCTCCAGGCCTCCCTCTTCAGTTAACACCAAGAACTACCGGAAGGCTCTGAAAGACATAATACACTAACACAACGTCAGTTCATACCTCAGATACCTAGGTATATAACCCCGGGTGGGAAACCCTGGCTGTCCTGGAAGACTCCTAGAAGCAGAGTTACCGGTAAGCCTAACTCCGGTTTTCTCCCCTCGTCTTCCAGGACAGCCTCTGAGATGATAAGCAAGAAACACTCACTTGTTCAGGGTGGGGCAACTGCCTGGAGGACCCTCCGTCCAAACGCTTGGTCCTTGTCTGACAGTAGGTCTAACCTATAATGCCTGGCAAATGTAGAGGAAGATGACCATGCCGCTGCTCTGCAAATATCTTCCAGTGAAGCTCCGGCCTTCTCTGCCCATGATGTCAAGACTGCCCGGGTCGAGTGTGCCTTAACCGAAGGGGGTTGCCTGCCTTCTGACTGGTAAGCCTCTGTGATAGTCATTGTGAGCCACCTTGCCAAGGATGATTTAGAAGTTTTATATCCTTTGCGGGCTCCCGCAAAATTAACAAAAAGGGATTCAGATTTTCTAAAACCTTTAGTGGATTCCAAATAATATAGGAGACATCTTTTGACATCCAATAAGTCCCCAAATTCCCCCTCATCACTTTCTGAGGTGGAACTAAACGTGGGTAATATAATGTCCTGCGTCCTGTGAAATGTGGACGACACTTTGGGCAAAAAGGAAGGGTCTACTTTAAGGACCACCTTGTCCTCCAAAATTAATAGAAAAGACTCCTGAATTGACAGGGCCTGCAGATCACTGACCCTACGGGCCGAAGTAATCGCTATCAAAAAAACTGTTTTTAACGTTAAGCTTTTTATAGAAGAATTCTCCAGGGGTTCGAAGGGGGCTTTGGTAAGAGCCCTAAGAACTAGAGACAGCTCCCAGGAAGGGCAAGCTCTTACTTTAACTGGCTTAACCCTTGTTAAGGCCCTGAAGAAATTGCTTATGTACTGATTTTTCTAGAGAGGGAACTCCAGAAATACGCTCAAAGCCGCCGTCTGCACCTTCAAAGTGCTGATGGATAAACCTAAGTCGACTCCTGCCTGAAGAAAGTCTAGGATTACTGGAATACTGGGCAGATCGATCCCTCGTTCCGTTAGCCAGGAATTAAATCTTTTCCAGACCTTGCCATAAATGGCCCTGGTGACCGGTTTGCGGCATTCTAAGAGCGTTCTGACAACTTTGTCTGAGAACCCAAGGGAAATTAACAGCTGTTCCTCAGATACCACGCTGTGAGTCTCAATCTCTCTGCCTGAGGGTGGAGAAGGGGCCCCAGGGAAATTAGATCCTCTCTTGCTGGAAGTGTCAGAGGGAGATCCACCGCCAACCTCTTCAGGAGGGCGAACCATGGCCTCTTGGGCCATTACGGCGTGACCATTGTTAAGTCCGTAGACTCGACCAGGAATTTTTGGAGAACTCTGGCTATCAGCTTTATTGGAGGGAACGCATACGCCAGTCTGAAGTGCCAAGGGCTGGCAAAGGCGTCTACCCCCAGAGCTCGGTCCCGTGGGTGAATAGAAAAGAATGTTCTGACTTTTTTGTTTTCCCCGGAAGCGAAAAGATCCACCTCGGGCTCCCCCCAGTGGGACACTATCTGGTTGAAGACTTCGCCGTTCAGAGACCACTCGTCCTGGCTCACCGGATGCCGACTCAGAAAGTCTGCCAGGGTATTGTGGGAACCCTTTAGGTGTACTGCAGACAGGCAAGATAGGTTCACTTCCGCCCAGCTCATTATCTTGTCTGCTATAGCCTGAAGGGGAGGACTCCTTGTGCCCCCCTGTTTGTTTAAATATGCGACTGTAGCCGCGTTGTCCGACCTCACTTGAAGATGACTCCCCGAAATCAAGGGTTGGAAGGACATTATGGCGTTTAGAACCGCAAGAAGTTCTTTTTGGTTTGAAGACCGATGCGCATCTATCGGAGACCAGGAGCCCCGAGCTAGGTTGCTCCCCAGGTGGGCTCCCCATCCTAACGCACTGGCATCCGTAGTCATTTCTTTGGCCGTGGGTGGGTTCCAAGATAACCCTTTCTCCAGATTGCAACGGTCTCGCCACCACCATAAGGCTCTTTTCACTTTGGTTGGAATTTGTATTGGGAAGTCTAGGCTCTCTCTCCTGCCGTCCCACTGTCTTAACATTGTATTTTGTAGTAAACGTTGGTGATGCCTGGCCCAAGGCACTGCCGGAAAGCATGCCGACATGAGGCCCAAAATTCTCATAACTTCCCTGACTAGGGTAACCTGATTGGTTTGCACCAGAGATACTGCATGCATTACTCTCAGGACTTTTTTCCTCCGGAAGAAAAGCCTTCATTTTTACTGAGGAAATCCTGTACCCCAGGTACAGAACTTCCTGGGATGGAGTCAACTGGGATTTGTCCCTGTTGACTAGCCAGCCCAGGGAGTATAGGAGACTCTGAGACTCCTCTAGGTCCTTTACCAGTTGGGGACCGGAGGAGGAAATGAAAAGCAGATCGTCCAGGTATGGTATTACCGTGATCGCTTTCAGCCTTAAGGGTGCCAGGGCTTCGGCCAACACTTTCGTGAAGATCCTCGGAGAGGAGGATAGGCCGAAAGGTAAGGCACTGAACTGGTAATGAACTACCTCTGATCCCCTCTGTACAGCCAGCCTCAAAAATCTTTGAGACTCCGGATGTATGGGAATATGGAGATACGCATCCCTGAGGTCTACTGTTGCTAGGAGGCACCCCAGGAACAGGAAATTTGTTATCGAAAATATAGATTCCATCCGGAATTTCTTGTATCTCAGGAATCTGTTCAGGGGACGGAGATTCAGGATCAACCTGAACTTTCCGGAAGGTTTTCGTACCACAAAGACATGTGAGTAGACCCCTTGGCCCTCTTCCTCCCGGGGAACTCTCACCACAACCTTTTGGTCTAAAAGGTCCCCTAAAAGGAGATTTAAGGCTTGTGCCTTTTCTCGATCCTTCGCCAATTTGGTCAGTACAAACATAGGGGGGGGTTCGCCTCGAATTCCAGCCTGTAACCAGTCCTGATAATATCTAGGACGAATGGACTTGGCGTGGATAGAATCCACTGCGGAAGGAACTCCCCCAATCTTCCTCCCACAGGGACCGCGGCGTCACTGGGGCTTTGGGGTGGATTGAGGAGGATTGAATAGGATATCACCTCTCCCACGCCCTCTTTGCCCTGCCCAGTGTTTTTTGGGGTGACCGTCTCGCTCCTTTGCCCCCTGCTGCCTGAAGCCGCGAAAAAAACGCTTATTGTCGTTCTTTTTCTTTTTCTCCGGAAAGGACTTCTTTCTGTCTTGGGTTCTTTCCAGTGCCTCTTGTAGGCCGGGGCCAAACAAATGGTCGCCCGAGAACGGCAGCCCGCAGAGTTTAAGTTTGGAACCTGAATCTCCTGGCCAGGTCTTAAGCCACACTGCCCGCCTAGCGGCGTTAACCAAGGCCGCAGACCTCGCGGCCAGTCGGATGGACTCAGCGGAGGCATCCGCTAGGAAACCTACCGCTTTAAACAGCAAGGGGAATGAGCCCAGCAACTGCTGTCTGGGGGTACCCGCTGCAATATGGGACTGCAATTGCGTAAGCCAGCATTCCAGATTCCTGGCTACACATGTGGCCGCCAAGGCTGGTTTTAAGCCAATAGAGAAGGCATCCCAGGCTCTTTTGAGCAATACGTCTCCCCTCTTATCCATGGGATCTTTTAGAGCTCCTAGATCGTCAAAGGCTAAGTCCGTATTTTTGGAAACTTTGGCCAGTGGTGCGTCTAGTTTCGGAATTTTATTCCATGGCTGGGAAGGGTCAGCTTCAAAAGGGAACCTTCTCTTAAGGCTTTCTGAGAAAAAAGACCTTCTTTCTGGACGTTCCCATTCCAGCAAAATCAAATCTATGAGAGATTTGTGTACAGGGAAAACCTTGGCTTTCTGTGCATTAGACCCCAAGTACATCTGGTCATGCTTAGAAAGTATGACCTGCTCCTCACGGATTTCTAGCGTGTCATAGACTGCTTTTAGCAGATCTCCCACGTCCTCCAAAGTCAGCTTATATCTAGATCCCCTGGAGGATTCTTCTTCGTCCTCGGACCCTGAGGCAGATTCTGCCTGGGATGAGGTTGGGCCTGAATGTGTCCACCCACTCTCCGCCCTTTCCCCTCTTTCTTCCTCCTGTGGAAGCCCTTCAGATAAGGAAGGGGTACTAGAAGCCCTAGGCAAGGGGGAGGGGACCTGAAGTCTATCCATCATTCCTCTGAATGAAGAAAAGGTGGACGCCAGTTCTTCCCTAACGGAGAAAAGGATTTTACGGCACTCTGTCGCTGAATCATCCTTCACTAGATCGCTGACACAGTCAGGGCATAATGGCTTTTTCCAAGTAAGACTCATTTTTGCCCCACATATGGCACATTTCTTCCTGGGAGTCTGCACAGGCGGCACTTTGACCTGAAATAATAGACCGGGAAGTTTATTTAGAATATGCCTTTTCTTAACACCTCTGTGCTGGAAAGGAATATTGTGTGCCTACCCTCCACCACAGGTTCCCCACCTTAAGGAGTGTAAGTGCCAGCCTCCCAGAGTAATAGAAGCCCTCCCTTACCCTCTTACCTGAGAGGCACCGGAGCCTGCAGCGCACGGATCCATGGCCTGACTTGCCTCTTCCATGCTGCAAAGGGTATACACACGGCCTGGCCGATAACACCCCGCTCCGGGCCTGTACTGCGTTGCCGCGCCGTTTTGAATGGAGACCGGAACGAGTCCCCGCGGCGCCGATCGATGACGCGCATCCGGCGGAAGTTCGCGCCACTTCCGCCCTGTGGAGCGCATACCCCGCCCCTCGGCTATCCGGAAGCCCGGAGATTCCACGCCAGCTCGATCCAGCGTGGAGAGCCTGTCTGGCTGGCTCAGCGTCCCCCGCCGCCGCCACACGCGCTGTATTGCCAAAGGTAAGGGGCAGGGTTGGCGCCATCGATGGTCCGGCTCTCTCTGAGCCTAGGACAGCAAGCAGTCCGGCAGCCGTGCTCTACCCATAACCTGGTCAGAGGGGTGCCCAGGCTGAGAAGGGTCATCCAAGTGCTGAAAACCCAGGACAGCTCCTGAGACCTAGTTCCCATGTTCCTATGAGCGTGCTCCTCCCGCCCGGTAGGAAACACAATAACTGAAGAGGGAGGCCTGGAGGACTGCCCTTAAAGAAGTGGGGGTGTGTGTTTCCTGTCCCGGAGGGAGGAGCCCAAGGTCTCAGAGGCTGTCCTGGAAGACGAGGGGAGAAAACTTGACTTCTTTTTTGCACCAATCGATACAGGGTTGGTGAACCTGCAGCCACGGGAGTCCCAAGATGATGGGGAACATTGGGGATGGTATGAGATCCAGGCAGAGAAATTCTTGATGTCCGGTGTCAGAGGTAGTGAAGATAGGAAGCGTCTCCTGGGTAACCAATCCGGAACGTGGAAGGGAGCCATCTGCCAGATGAATCTGCAGGTGGAAGTCCTTGGGACGGCAGGGAACACGCAGCTTCTGGGCTAGGACAGAGTCCAGAAAGCAGCTGCATGCTCCAGAGTCAATTATGGCTGGCAGATGGGTTGCCCCCTCCGGGAGCTGCAATGATAGAAAAAGGACAATATAAGTCTGTGGCAGGTTAGTAATGTGAAAACTGAAAGCAGGTGGTAATTTAAACTTACAGGGTCTCACCGGGCAGGAGCGAAGGAAGTGGCCTGCCCCACCACAGTACAGGCACAGATTGGACTGGCGTCTTCGGTGTCTTTCCTCTGGAGTGAGAGGAGACCGAACCAGGCCGAGCTGCATGGGCTCAGGGTCAGGGAGAGAGGACACTGGCGGGACTGGAAGAGGCGGAGGAGCCGGAGAAAATCTTGGGGGTGTCCAGTTGGGACGGGTCGCTTGGAAGCGTTCTGCCCGTCGTTCCCGCAAGCGTCTGTCGAGCTGGGTGGCTGATTGAATCAAACCCTCAAGTGAAGCAGGAGGATCGAGGCCAACTCGTCCTTGAGGGACTCTGACAGTCCTTGGCGAAATTGGTAGCTCAAGGTCGCCTCATTCCACCCCGTGTCTGCTGACCACTTGCGAAACTCTGCGATGTAGTCCTCCATGGGCCTCCTACCCTGGTTCAAGTTATGAAGTGTGACTTCCGCCGTAGCTGAGCGTAGAGGATCATCATACAACTTGGACATATGTTCAAAAAAGGAGTCCAAAGTGTCCAATATCGGGCTCCTCTGCTCCATCAGGCTGTGAGCCCATGCTTGGGGTTCATCGGAAAGGAGCAAAATCACAAAACCCACCTTTACGGCTTCTGAGCAGAAGGTTCTGGGTAGTAAAGTCAGATATAATGAGCAAGCATTTTTGAAGGCTCGGAACTTTTTGCGGTCGCCTGCAAAGCGCTCAGGTGTAGGGACACGAGGTTCCGGATGAGTCATGGCCACTGCTGGTCCTGCGGAGGACTGAAGGGTGGATGCCCATGTGGCTGGAGTTGCGGGGGGGACTGAAGGTCCAGGTGCGACAGTCAGTTGTTGAAGACGGCCGTCAATTTGCAGGTAACCCTCTTGCAATTTCTGAACTGCGTCGGTCAACGCAGAGACTTGTTGACATAGAGCCTCAAAGGGTGAGCGCGCCCTGTCGGCCTCAGACATCTGGCTGGTTCATATTGTCAGGAATGTAACTTGCCAAGATGCTAAGAGCGGCTCACCTTTGCGACCCGACGCGATCCGCCCCCTGGATTTGGGACAGGGGGAAGGACGCACCGGGATCAGTAGCAAGGTGGAGATCTGGTGCGGGAACGGGAACTGGATAGTGGTGGTCCGCTGGGAAACTTCTGGTGAGCAAGCAGGAAGCAGTCCCGGAATAAGGCACCAACACTGGGACAATAGCTGAAGAGTAATCCAAAAAGCAGGCCGTGGTCAGGGGTCAGAGAAGGCAGGAGATCCAAAGTTCAAAGCCGGAGGTCAGGGGTTAAGGAGATCAGACAGTCCAAAGTTCAAGCTGGGGTCAAAGGGTTAAAGAGGGCAGCAATCCGGAGGGTGAGCCAAAGGTCAGGTAAACAGGTATCTATGGGTATGATCAGCAGCAAGTACTTCAGAAGCTGTTACGAACCAGCTGGTTTAAATAGGCCGCTCAGGCCTCTGATTGGCCCAAGGCGGAACGAGCCTGTATGCGCGCACCCCCGCGCGCGCCCGTGCACACGGCGCCCAGTCACACCGCGCATGCGTGCGCGCACCACCGGCGCGCGCAACAGCGCTGGCCTGCCATGTAGCTGAGGATTTCGGGTCTGCATAGGATTGGTGCCCTGACAATATCACAGGTGACAGGTGCAGTGCTGGTGAAATATACAGAGAGTCACCTATATATTTCTGTCCCTATAGGAAATAGCTGGAACCTAGCCCTAAACTATGTACTGGACACACACAGTATATCACAGGTGACAGGTGCAGTGCTGGTGAAATATACAGAGAGTCACCTATATATTTCTATCCCTATAGGAAATAGCTGGAACCTCTCCCTAAACTATGTACTGGACACACACAGTATATCACAGGTGGCAGGTGCAGTGCTGGTGAAATATACAGAGAGTCACCTATATATTGCTGTCCCTATAGGAAATAGCTGGAACCTCTCCCTAAACTATAAGATGCAGATCTCAGAGAAATAAACAGTGCTTGTGTAGAGTTCTGAAGCAGGATACACCTCTCTGACACTGTCCCTCAATCAGCAGCAGCCTCTCCCTACCCTAGCTAAAGCAGAGTGACGAGCCCTAAACGATAAGATGCAGATCGCACAGAAATAAACAGTGCTTGTGTAGATTTCTGAAGCAGGATACACCTCTCTGACACTGTCCCTCAATCAGCAGCAGCCTCTCTCTACACTAGCTAATGCAGAGTGAAGACTGTGCTGTGTGCCTCTATCTGATATAGAGGCTGGTCACATGCTGGGTCACATGCTGCACTGGCCAATCACAGCCATGCCATTAGTAGGCATGGCTGTGATGGCTTCCTAGTCACACTAGTAAAACAAATGGTGATTGACTGCTGTGCAGCGCGCCATTAAAATACCTGAACTCCGAACCCGAACCCAAACTTTTTCCAATTATTCGGGTTCGGGTTCGGGAGCAAAAAAAAACCAAAGTCCGTACCGAACCCGTACTTTACAGTTCGGGTTCGCTCAACCCTAGTTTTAAGTTGACGTGTAGTCCTGCCCACATATTGGAGCGGGCAAGGAAATTCCAGAACATAAGTCACATGATCTAAGTACCATGTGATTAGAGGTTTTACTTTGAATGTTTCCCAAGTGACATGGGATTTAAATTGTGAAACCTTCTTGGGGTCTCCTGATTTTCTTGTGGTTTTGCAGGCTTTGCATCTAGTGCAATGGTGGAATCCAGACCCATCTAGAAAAGTTTAAGTTTTTCTTGGGGGGTCTGGTACATTACAAGCTATTTGGTTCCTCAGACCTGGGGCCCTCCTGTAAATGAACCTAGGGATTCTTGAAATGGAAGTTTGCAAATCTCTGTCTTTCATAAGAATGGGCCAATGCTTCTTGAAGATTGCCTCTATTTGCTTGTATTGACTATGAAACCCAGAGATAAAAGCAACTCATCCTTAAAACTCTTTTTTTGGTTTGGCAAACAATAATGATTGCCTATCCATATGGGACACCTGCATGCCCACTTTCTCTATTGAGTATCCCTTTTCCAAAAATGTAATGGTCAAATGATTGGCTTGTGACACAAAATCCTCTTCCGTGTCACAGTTCCATTTAAATTGCATATATTGTCCCTTTGGTTCCGCCCCTATCCATTGGGGATGATGACAACTGTGCGTGGGTACAAACCCATTGCGATCTTTAGTTGTGTCTCATTTTTCCTTTTAAAGGTGTATTAGTACTCTCCTAGGAATCCACCTAGAACCTACCTTTGGTGGTTTATTACACATATACACCATTCTGTTGGAAACGCATGTTTTTCACATAGTAGGGATTTGATCTACTGTATATACTAAATCCCCTCCCTTCCTTTTATATATAGGGAATTGTAGAGACAGCGCCACCACCCCCTTACCCCAGTTTCCACATTTTCTGTATCTCCTTTGGGGATACATAATAGGAGGGGCTGCAGTCTTATATTTATTTAAATTTTAGCATCTCCATCCTAAGCGCGGGTTACCCCTTATAATTTCTAACATTAAAAAAACATTTTCCAAAGCATAGTGTATCCAGACACTTCACTAGTCACCATGCCAGTGATCCCAGATTATGTACATTTTATGGGATTGATAAAATATCGAGACATTGGAGAGGGACCCATATGATGAGGAGTGTGTCCCAAAATGAAACCAAGTGGATACATAGATTGGGGACTATGCAGCCGTTGGGCCTCAATATTGAGCTAGACCTCAAATGTTTTCTGGCAAATGATTGAGTACTGTCAGGATCAGCAGCTAAGGTGACCAGACACGTAGCTACACAGAGGAACTGAGACCAAACAAAGGATATATGTATTAAGTGATATTTATTTACAGTGAACATACACCAATAAACATACACAACAACCAGTGAAAACATAAACCACTCCAGCAAACAAGAACAACTAATAAACCTAACAGCTATCTATATACAATATCTACAACATAAGGGAAAAGGCAACAGGGATGCAAGGAAAGGGACACGGCTGGGGACAAGAGCATGAAACAAGGCAAGAAGGGTGCAGGATGGATCAGGACAAGGGCAGGTTATTAGGCACAAGCTGGTAGCAGACAGACAGGAAGGGACCAGAATCGTAACGCACTGGGGGAAGGGAGGAGCAGCCTTAAATATCCACCTGGCAGCTGGAGCCAGGTGTGGCTGATCAGAACCTGCTGGCTTCTGGGAGACACCTGCTGGTGGACACTGGAACTGCAGCAAACAGCCCAGAGCAGGATAGTGCCACCAGCAGGTGAACTTAATCCTAACAGATTGCCCCCCTTAAGGAGCGGCCTCTGGACGCTCCATAGGACCCCACCACCAGGATCTGCAAACTGACTGAGCACTCCAATGTCCATGTCTGAAGGCCTGGTGAGAACCCCGCCGCCGGGGTCCCAAAACTGTCTGGGTTCTCTGTTGGTCAGATCCCTGAGGAGGCGCAACACCAAAGGTACATTCTTAAAAGCAGCCTGTGTCCCAATGCCGGGACACCAAAGGACACCCGACCGCCCAATGCCAGAGTCCCTGGTCTGTGCAGGTACCCCGATGCCAGGGGATTCTCTCCCTCTGTTACGAGAGGCCGCTCTGCACTGTACCTCGGGTCTACCCAGCACATAGGTTACCCCACTCGGGTCCCCAAATGCACCAGGGATCGCAGAGATTACCCCTGGGTCAGAACAAAGCGCAAATGGAACACTGTCCTTTCCCATGGGACCTCTACTACCGGGGCTGTAACAGTAGATTTGGCTCTCAAGTTTAAAGGGGAGATCTGGACCACCTGGCCTTGGCACAACAGGATCCTCTGGCTGCAAAAAGAACTCAGGATGAGCAAATGTAGGGATCTTGACCCACCCAGACAACCCCTTTAGGCCACATAACACTGGATCTTTAGAAGCTTCAGACACATCATTAGGTTGATGTTTAACCCAATCAGTGACCAGTTTGACAGCAAGTAGAAATTTGACATAGTCCGGAGGGGTGGCAGCCCCGCAATCAGCATAGTCCAGAGGGGTGGCAGCCCCGCAATCAGCATAGTCCAGAGGGGTGGCAGCCCCGCAATCAGCATAGTCCAGAGGGGTGGCACCCCCGCAATCAGCATAGTCCAGAGGGGTGGCAGCCCCGCAATCAGCATAGTCCAGAGGGGTGGCAGCCCCGCAATCAGCATAGTCCAGAGGGGTGGCAGCCCCGCAATCAGCATAGTCTAGAGGGGTGGCAGCCCCGCAATCAGCATAGTCTAGAGGGGTGGCAGCCCCGCAATCAGCATAGTCTAGAGGGGTGGCAGCCCCGCAATCAGCATAGTCTAGAGGGGCGGCAGCCCCGCAATCAGCATAGTCCAGAGGGGCGGCAGCCCCGCAATCAGCATAGTCCAGAGGGGCGGCAGCCCCGCAATCAGCATAGTCTAGAGGGGTGGCAGCCCCGCAATCAGCATAGTCCAGAGGGGCGGCAGCCCCGCAATCAGCATAGTCCAGCTGGTCAGCGGCAGCCCGGGAACCCGCTGTGGCAAGCTTGGCAACAGATGGCAGATCACCCGCCGCAGGCTTTGCAACAGACGGCAGCATGGAGGAGGCATGGATCGCATCATCAGGCGGCAACATGGAGGAGGCATGGATCGCATCAGCAGGTGGCAACATGGAGGAGGCATGGATCGCATCAGCAGGTGGCAACATGGAGGACTGGATCGCATCAGCAGGTGGCAACATGGAGGACTGGATGACATCAGCAGTCTGCATGGAGGAGGACTGGATCGCATGAGCAGTCTGCATGGAGGAGGTCTGGATCACATCAGCAGTCTGCATGGAGGAGGACTGGATTGCATCAGCAGTCTGCATGGAGGAGGACTGGATCGCATCAGCAGTCTGCATGGAGGAGGTCTGGATCACATCAGCAGTCTGCATGGAGGAGGACTGGATCACATCAGCAGTCTGCATGGAGGAGGTCTGGATCACATCAGCACTCTGCATGGAGGAGGTCTGGATCGCATCAGCAGTCTGCATGGAGGAGGTCTGGATCACATCAGCAGTCTGCATGGAGGAGGTCTGGATCACATCAGCAGTCTGCATGGAGGAGGACTGGATCACATCAGCAGTCTGCATGGAGGAGGACTGGATCACATCAGCAGTCTGCATGGAGGAGGTCTGGATCACATCAGCAGTCTGCATGGAGGAGGTCTGGATCACATCAGCAGTCTGCATGGAGGAGGTCTGGATCGCATCAGCAGTCTGCATGGAGGAGGTCTGGATCGCATCAGCAGTCTGCATGGAGGTCTGGATCGCATCAGCAGTCTGCATGGAGGAGGTCTGGATCGCATCAGCAGTCTGCATTGAGGAGGTCTGGATCGTATCAGGCACCGGATCGGTGGGAACAGGATCAACAGGCAACATGGATAGTGGCACAGATATAAAAACAGGAGATGAACTTTGTTTCTTTTTCTTAGGCTTAGATATTAGATTACTGCATGTAGTTGCCTTGTGCTGACCAGACTGTACTGCTGATGGTGGGAAGGTAGTAACAGTACTAGGGGAAATAGAGGGAAGAGTATCAGAAATACAGGAAGAGGCCTGAGATGTTGCCATGGGTAACGGCACTGCAGGGGTAGCTTTCAATTGATTGCATACAGGGGAAGTGTGCCCTCTGGTGGCAGGGTACTTATGTGACTCATCTTGCACTGGGGATATGATCTCTGACCAAGTTTGTAGCAGAGGTTGAACTAAAGTCAGTCTGTCTCTCCCTTGCTCACATTGCTCAATTAAACAGTGCACAGAAGCAATACAATCCAACACCACCTGCTGTGAATAGGCTGCATACTGCTGGAGAAACGAACCTGCACAATTTTTCAGCAACCATCCCAAAAATCCAGCCTGGTACAAAGTAAATGGAGGAGTGAAAACATCATGGCCCTGAGAGGTGACCTGAAACAGTAGCTCAGAACAGACCTGAATGAAAGGTTGTACTTGATCAAATGAAAATCTTCCCTCCACGGCTAAGGCATGTGCAGTCAGAATGCTTCCAAGAAGCTCCTCCTCAGTTAGATCCTGCCACAGTGAATGACACAAATCCTTATCCTCTACTGCAAGCTGCACACTGCAAATAACCTGCACTCTCAACATTGTGAAAGGAAAAGCAAAAATCCATGACTAGTGTAGTCCAGATGTGACCCAATAACCTTTTACCGTTGCGACCCCGTATACTCCACCCCTTAATTGTCCCCCACTTAATCTATAGTAAAGAGACCACACCTTTGCTTTGGAGTAAACTGGCCACAACAGCCTATTTTATTAAAACATAATCGCAATAAAAACTCCAACTTAAATGAAAACAGTAAATATCCAACATCAATGACATACCACAAAAACCCCCACTCTGTTGGTCCTTTCTGGCAGCCTACCCATTCTCCACCATTTTACCATATACCAGTATGAACAATGCACTGCGAGCAAACAATAACCTTAGGCCTCCAGTCCGTGTAGTACGCTCGGAGACAACCCCCGCCCGCAGTGCAAACGTTACAGTATACCAACTAACCTTTCGCTGGAATACACTTAAAGGGGGCCATAAAATTGATGAGCCCCCCACCCCCGTTTTCACACGTTTTCTACTGCCACCATAAAGGACCAACAGAACTAACCGCCAACCCAGCTGTCGTGACGACCGTCCAACACCGTACCTGCAAAAGAAAAAACACCGGCAACACAGGTAATGCAATAAGGGAGGGAGGGTGGGAAAAGCTGCTTCCTCGTTGCTCTCCTAACTGCAAGTGCCCGCCTGGCCCCGCCCCACCCTTTTATAGGGTAACTCCCCTGACACCAGCAGCCAATCCTGCTCCTCCTCTTGAAGCTGATACTTTCTAACTCCCCCGCCCCTCTCTACACCAATCCTGCTCTTCCTACCTCCTACCCCCTCTGGCTTAACCCCTCCTGTGTCACTAGACACTCTGTCATGCCCGGCCCTCTGCTAGTCTTGCTGGCTTTTGCTCCGGGCCTCCCTTGACTAGTGTAGTCCAGATGTGACCCAATAACCTTTTACCGTTGCGACCCCGTATACTCCACCCCTTAATTGTCCCCCACTTAATCTATAGTAAAGAGACCACACCTTTGCTTTGGAGTAAACTGGCCACAACAGCCTATTTTATTAAAACATAATCGCAATAAAAACTCCAACTTAAATGAAAACAGTAAATATCCAACATCAATGACATACCACAAAAACCCCCACTCTGTTGGTCCTTTCTGGCAGCCTACCCATTCTCCACCATTTTACCATATACCAGTATGAACAATGCACTGCGAGCAAACAATAACCTTAGGCCTCCAGTCCGTGTAGTACGCTCGGAGACAACCCCCGCCCGCAGTGCAAACGTTACAGTATACCAACTAACCTTTCGCTGGAATACACTTAAAGGGGGCCATAAAATTGATGAGCCCCCCACCCCCGTTTTCACACGTTTTCTACTGCCACCATAAAGGACCAACAGAACTAACCGCCACAGCCCGAAAGGATGACACCTCCACCTTTAAGGGCCCCCACCCAACCTCAACGCTCTCTGAATCCCTTCCTGTATCCCCATCGACCAAAGCGCAATCCCCACATCCGTCAGATGGACACCGTCCCTCCTCAAATACATACCCACATTAGTCTCCAATTCCTGGTGGCGTACCACCAGCCCCCCAAGCCGTGCCAAAAATTTACCTACCACCCGGTTAACCCGAGTCCTAGCTCTGTTGAGCCTGGTAACTGACCGAGCCTTGCGCCACTGTGTGCGGGCGACAATTTCCGACCACACCAGCACCGTCCCCGGAAAGGCCGCTCGCAGCCGCTCAAAGTCCGCTTTGATGTCCGTAATCAGAGCCCTGATTTTTTGGACACCAAAATCATTCCCCCCCGCGTGTATAACCAGAACATCGGGGGGCCTGTCCAATCGGGCGTACCTCTCAACCTCTGGTAGCACCCTACCCCACATCATCCCAGGTATCCCCAGCCACCTCAACACAGCTTCCTTCCTGGATATACCCAGCTGCCTGCCTTCCGGCTTCTCATCAGCCCTTCTTGCCCCCCAGCAAACGTACGAATGTCCGAAAATCCAGACGAGGCGTGTAGTCCCTCCATCTGAAATGAAATAAACAATCCACAATGCTCACCAACGAACACCAACCCTAAAAAGCCCCCCCTTTTTTGCATCTCTCCCTTCCCCATTAACCAACCACCAACTGAGGCCGCACGTATGACCTGAACCTCCGAGATTCCCACCTCCCGATCTTCCGTACTGCCGCTTCGTTCATCCCGCACCTGGCAGCTTCGGTAGCCGCCCCGATACGGAAGGAGTGAGACGAAAACTCGGACTTGTCCAAGCCCATTTCCTGCAAGCAACTGCGGAAAACAGCCACAAATTGGAACTTTGACAAGAAAGACCCATCTTCGTGCTTAAGCAACGGCCCGCCCCCTTCCGGCCTAACCCCCAAAAATGCCTTGACCGATGCCACCGGACATACCCTGGCCCCCGGCAGGGAAAAAAGAACCACGTCCACCCCCTTTCCCCTCTGGTCGGTTTTTGATCTGCGCAACCGAATACCCACCTTATCATCCGATATCCACACATCCTCCCTCATCAGCCCCCCGGCCCTCAGGCGGGAAGGGCTAACCAATTCACTGATGCGAAACGCCCCGTAAAATGCCAGCGAGAAAGCCGCCGCGAACAATAGGCATTCATACTGACCCGTGCACACCCCGTCCAAGGCTCCCCTGATACCTACCAAGTTGGCAAAAGAGACCGGCCTCCTGGCATCCTGCACCTTACGACCTTTCCTGTAACCCTTCACTGCCTGTTTAACCCAAAAGTCCTTAGTCCAATCCACCCCCCCCACCAGCTTAAAAAAGAACGCTAAACCCGCCAATTTTTTCTCAATGGAGGACACTGACACGCCGAGCTCCATGTTCCTGGCTACAAAATAAATTACCTGCAACCGCTCCTCTGGCCCCCCGCTCACAACCCCAGCTTCGGCACCCAACTCCAACCATTCCTTCCATACCTTGGCGTAGGCCGACCATGTAGCCGTGCTAACGGACTGCTTAATCCACGAGGCGGCTATTCCAGCGCCAGCTCCCAAATCCAGCCCGGGCACGGGACCCCGACAGCCTCCGCGGCCGGGGCCAGCTCTCTGAACTTGTCCCACTGAAAACGAGACAATGAGTCAGCCAGCGTGTTCTCGACGCCCGGGATATGCACGGCATAAATGAAAATGTTCAGTTGTAAACACCTCAACACTAAATGCCGCAGGAGCCGAATGACCGGTTGTGACGACGCGGACATGCGGTTCACTACCTGAACCACTCCCATGTTGTCACAATTCAGCCGGAGTTTTAGGTTGCTGCAGGCCTCCCCCCAAAGCTCAATGGCCAACACCACTGGAAACAGTTCCAGCAGCACTAGGTTTCGGAGAAAACCTGCCTCCACCCAAGACCTCGGCCAAGGCTCTGCGCTCCACTGCCCCTTGAAGAAAGCCCCATAACCCGTGGACCCCGCCGCGTCCGTCACCAGTTCCACGTCGAAGTTACTCACCGGACTGGACAGCCACATCGACCTGCCATTGTAGGATGACAGGAACTCATACCATACCTTCAAGTCCTCCCGGTGCTCCTTCGACAAACGAATGAAATGATTGGGGGCCTTCGCCCCCGCCGTAGCCGCCGACAGCCGTCGGCAAAATACTCTGCCCATGGGAATGATCCTACAAGCGAAATTAAGTTTTCCCAGCAGTGACTGTAAAGTCCTCAGCTGCACCTTCCGCAAGCCCTGAAACTCTCTAACTTCCGCCTTCAAGGCCTCAAGCTTATCCCTTGGAAGGCGGCACTCCATTACTTCCGAATCGATCACTATACCCAGAAAACTAATCTCCGTCGTGGGGCCTTCCGTCTTGTCGGTCGCTAAGGGCACTCCAAAACGTCCCGCAATGTGCTGCAACGTTGACAGTAGAGTCGCACACACACCAGAGGAAGGCGGCCCCACGCAGAGGTAGTCATCCAGATAGTGAATGATCGAGTCCAGGCCCGACACATCCCTGACCACCCATTCCAAAAAGGAACTGAATGTCTCAAACAGTGCGCAGGAAATGGAGCAGCCCATGGGTAGGCACTGGTCAACATAATATTGGCCCTGCCAGCAACATCCCAACAGCCTAAAACAGTCGGGATGCACCGGCAACAACCGGAAGGCGGATTCGATGTCCGCCTTCGCCATCAAGGCCCCACGTCCGTACCGCCGCACCCACCGTACCGCCGCATCAAACGACGTGTAGGACACCGTGCAAGCCTCCGGATCGATAAAGTCGTTGACCGAACCCCCTTTTGGGAATGACAGGTGGTGAATAAGACGGAATTTGTTCGGTTCCTTCTTAGGCACCACCCCCAACGGAGACACCACCAGCTCCGGCAAGGGCGGGGCCGCAAACGGCCCGCCCATCCGTCCTAGTGCCACTTCTTTGCCCAACTTTTCCCCCACCACCCCCGGGTTAAGGAGAGCCGATTTCAAATTTCGTGCCACCGGCGGTACCACCGCCAGCGAACACGGTATCTTGAAACCGTCCCTGAACCCCGAGGACAATAGTTCCGCCGCTGCCTTGTCCGGGTACCTACTTAGGAAAGGCCGCATCCTTTCCCCCTTCACCGGCGTCGTCCCTTTTTTGAGCAGCGTCACCGGCACGCTTTCCCTTTTTAAAACACTTGGCCGCGGGGTGGGAGCCCCCACACCCTGAGCACTCGTGTTTGAATTTACACGATCCACCGAATTTGCATGCGTTCTCATTGAACTGCCAGCAAACTCCCCACTTCTTGCCGGCCGACGGTCCTGAGGAGGTAGCACCCCCGGCCCCACCGTGAAAAGACTGCGCCGGGGCCTTAGCCGCCGACATGAGCCGCATCCAGAGGCTGATATCTTTCTGATCCCAGCGCAGAGAGGGCCTAACTGCCCGCCGTTGCCGAAACTGCTCATCGTACCTGAGCCAAGCTGACCCCCCGTACACCCGATGCGCCTCCCCAATTGAATCCATGTACCCGAACAACGCCGAGCAATGTTCTGGGTTTTTCTCGCCAACGACGCTAGCCATAATGGCGAACGCCTGAAGCCAGTTCACGAAAGTGCGCGGAATCAACCTATAACGCCGCTTCTCCTCATCCTCCTTTTTAGAATCATCCGGCTTCACCCTATCGAGGTTGAATTTCTCCAACGGCAACAGGGAGAATATCTCTACATATTCGCTCTTGTAAATTTTTTCCTTCACCTCCTGTTTTAAATGACCCCCCAGCGGACACTCGTAGCAGATATAAACCTCGCCCCTTGCCGCATCCGCAATACGTACCAGATCGGAACGAGTCACCACTTCCGGGGCCCCCCCTGACTTGTCCTTCACCGTCCCCACCTGTCCTGCCACCGGGGCCACCGGGGGAAGCTGCGAAGACGCAACCCCCCCCTCCGGCCGTAGCATCACCCCCCGTCGTGCCCACAGCCGCAGGTGCCCACGGAGCCACCTGTGGCGAAGGGCCCTGTACAGCAGTCACCCGGCCCAGAAGTTCCTTGAGGCCCCCCACCAATTCCGTCAACAGGGCGTCAGCCCCAGAGGCGGCAGGCGCAACGCCCGCCACCACCGGTGCAGCCACCGCCACTGGCGGCGGAGGTGCCGGCATCCCCCCCCTCCCCACTCCCAACAATTCACACAATGCGTCAGCTAAAGAGGATACATGTAATGTAGTGGACTTACCAGGCCTGCCGGGAGACACCCCCGCCGCCGTGGACTGGACCTCCACCGCTGACTCTCTTTCCGGCTCCCCATCCTCGTCTTCCGATGGCACACCTTCCGACCTGTCCTCCCCGACTGGGATCGGTGCGGCCGACCGTCCCCCAGGAGAAGATGACCTGGAGGCCCCGGAGTCCCCCCTCCGTTCCGGCCGGCCTTTTTCTGCTCCTCTGCCCCGCGTTGTTGCAGCAGGCAGACCACCCGACGACGACTCAGCGTTGCTTGATGACCCCCGCTCCGAGCCCCGCCCACCCGCGGAACCGCCGGCCCCACGTGTAGAGGGCCCCGCGGCCGTGCCAGGTGGGTCTGAGGCCTTCTTATTTCCCTTTGCAGCCCCCTTTCTTGCCGCGGACGGAGAAGGTGTCCCCCCCCCACTGGCCCCATCTGGGGAAGCGGCGCCGGTACGGCCCGTGGCCCCGCCCACCGACGGAGGTCGGCGGCGTGCGTCCTGTCCTGTCCCCCCTGTCTCGCTCCTGGTCACCCGCTTTGGCGGGGGGGCCGACCGCCCCCCCGGAGGGCTCCGAGCCCCCCTTGCAGTCCTGGATGAGGGCCCCGGGGAATAGCGGGCCGGAGGCCGCGACCTCCGCCCGCGTGGGGTCAACTCACCGCCGCCCGATCCTCCCGATCCGCCCGCCTGGTCCGCGACCCACTCCGCAGCGCGCCTCTCCAGCCAATCTGTGCCCCGATGAGCTGCCTCGGCCCGCAAGCGCGCAAGCACGAGGTCGACGGACGCCATTTTGTTTTCTGAGAGCAGGAGGAAAAGCTGCTTCCTCGTTGCTCTCCTAACTGCAAGTGCCCGCCTGGCCCCGCCCCACCCTTTTATAGGGTAACTCCCCTGACACCAGCAGCCAATCCTGCTCCTCCTCTTGAAGCTGATACTTTCTAACTCCCCCGCCCCTCTCTACACCAATCCTGCTCTTCCTACCTCCTACCCCCTCTGGCTTAACCCCTCCTGTGTCACTAGACACTCTGTCATGCCCGGCCCTCTGCTAGTCTTGCTGGCTTTTGCTCCGGGCCTCCCTAACCAACTGGCTCTCAGTCCCCAAGTGTAGCAGATCTGGTCGTTAGTGGGCGTTACGATTATGTCAGGATCAGCAGCTAAGGTGACCAGACACGTAGCTACACAGAGGAACTGAGACCAAACAAAGGATATATGTATTAAGTGATATTTATTTACAGTGAACATACACCAATAAACATACACAACAACCAGTGAAAACATAAACCACTCCAGCAAACAAGAACAACTAATAAACCTAACAGCTATCTATATACAATATCTACAACATAAGGGAAAAGGCAACAGGGATGCAAGGAAAGGGACACGGCTGGGGACAAGAGCATGAAACAAGGCAAGAAGGGTGCAGGATGGATCAGGACAAGGGCAGGTTATTAGGCACAAGCTGGTAGCAGACAGACAGGAAGGGACCAGAATCGTAACGCACTGGGGGAAGGGAGGAGCAGCCTTAAATATCCACCTGGCAGCTGGAGCCAGGTGTGGCTGATCAGAACCTGCTGGCTTCTGGGAGACACCTGCTGGTGGACACTGGAACTGCAGCAAACAGCCCAGAGCAGGATAGTGCCACCAGCAGGTGAACTTAATCCTAACAAGTACATTCTTTTGAGAGACCCAATTTCCCTCATAATCAATATAACTCTTCTTTATCCAGGGTGGGGGTGGTGGAACATAAGGGGGGGGGGTGAATTAAACATAAAAAGGGGGGGGCTATATTTATATTTATATAAATAAAGTTGATGGTGGCTTCACATGTGGACTCTCTGACCAGAAGTGCATTCTTTGACCAAAAGTGCCTGAGTTAAAAAAACAGGAGTTTTCTATCAACTGCTTCTGCTTGCAAGGGTTGATTTTCTCTGACACTTTTTAAACGTTTTTTTTTCTTTTTCCTTTCTGCTAATTAAGGGGAGGGATTAATTGTTCACAGGTGTGTGTTTGTTCACAGGTGAGTATAAAGTGGCTGTACAGACTCCCATAGGAGCTGGCTCCCAGTTGATGGTGGCTTCACATGTGGACTCTCTGACCAGAAGTGCATTCTTTGACCAAAAGTGCCTGAGTTAAAAACCAGGAGTTTAAAACAGGAGGTAAGACAGGAGTCTTCATTTTTTTTTTCTCAATCACTGATCCAGAACAAGCTTCCAGCTAATAAAGTTTGAACTCTTGTTATATAGATTCAGCGGTGCAGCAGACGCTCTCACCTTAGTCTGCTCACCCCAGGGATAGTGATACCACCAGCTACCCCCTGAGCCGCCTCCTCAGATAATCCAGCCGCGTAGCCCCCGGCGGCAACTCTGCATTCCCTGGCTTGGCGCCCCCCCCCCAATACACCATTCACCTGCCAGCTGCACATCAATCCCCCCCCGGACACCAGCAGGACCCCCCTATTCCCTAGGGCTTGAACTGCATCCTGGTAGCTACCGGCGCACGCTTCCTAGGAGTTGGACGTGTGGCCCATGGGATGTAGATAGGTAGGGCCCCCCCGATTCATCGCCGCGACCTGCCAGCTGTTCATCAATCCCCCCGGACACCAGCTGGACCCCCCTCTTCCCTAGGGCTAGAACTGCATCCCGGCAGCTACCGGCGCACGCTTCCTAGGAGTAGGACGTGTGGCCCACGGGATGTAGATAGGTAGGGCCCCATCCCCCCCTTTCATCGCCGCGACCGAGTGGCCCCCCGCCCCTCCCCTCCAGATACCAGCCTGCTACCCCCTTGTAATTGGGTCACCTACCACCATCTCCTGACTCAATAACTACCAGTTGGCAATCCACCCCCCCCCCCTCGAGGTCACCACCTTGGCTCTTTGCAGCCGGAGTGGTGGTCATCTTGCGACACCCTAGTCCCACTCCCCCTTTCTCAAATACCATTTGTACTTGATCCAGGGTTCGCCCGATCGCCTCTCAAGGGGTCAGGAAGGAATTTTTTTTCGGAGCATATTGGCGTAGCACGACCAGGGTTTTTTTTTCCTTCCTCTGGACCAAGTCAGGACCGAGGATTACGTTTATCCTTGATAATCCCCCCTCCCTCCTCCCCCTGGTGTTTGGCAACTATGGTTAATCTGCAATATTCTGCAGAAACCATTGGGGATTTGAGGCAATTTGCCGCAATACTACCAGCCATCACTAAAAAAGCCCTAAGAACTGAGCGACTTTTGAGAATCGATCAACGATCGACTATCAAAAATCTCAGCCGTTTACTCCAGCCTAAGCATATATCATGTGCTTTGATCAACACAAGATCGGCAGTAAAACACTGACTGGAAATCCATGATTTCATTCTACAATACGATTTAGACTGCCTCTTTATTACAGAGAGCTGGCTTACAGCCGACTGCAACACCATTCTAGGAGAACTGGTGCCAGAAAACTATCATATCATAACTGAAAACAGAATAGGGCAAAGAGGAGGAGGAGGACTGGCGGTGATTCATAAGACTCATCTTGCAATCACTAAACCTGTCCTTCAAAATCCTCTTCCATTCATGGAAACCCTTACCCTGCAACTACAAACAAACTCCCAGGAGACCGTCCGGATTCTACTCTGCTATAGGCCACCTGGCCCAAAATCGCAGCTTCTCCCATCATTGACGGACTTTATCTCCACCTATACCCTTAACAGCAAACACCTTTTGCTGCTCGGGGACTTCAATCTCTGGGCCAACTCCCCGCAAGACCCCGTTGCCGACGCCTGCATTGATCACTTCGAAGGATTAGGGCTACAACAACTAGTATGTGGGCCCACACATGTTTCAGGTCACACACTCGATCTTATTTTCAGACAAGATCTGGAAATAAAAATCTTGGAAAATTAACCATTGCCATGGACAGATCACCATGCAATTAAATTCATTATTTCCGATTTCCCACCCTTAACTAAAACATCAAATCCAGTGATAACACACTGGACTAGATGTCAGAAGAAGCTCCACTCGGAACTCTTCAAAGCCACGTTAAGGAAAAAAATAAATACAATTCAGCCGCATCAAACGGCTGAAGAAACACTGGATTCCATAAACACAGCCCTATTACAGTCAGCCGACTTAATAGCGCCGAAACGTAAAACCTGCATCCGGAAAAATAACTCCAGCTGGTTCAACAACCAACTGGCATTACTGAAGCAAGAGCGCAGAAGGGCGGAAGCCACCTGGAAAAGAAGCTCTTCAGATGAGAACCTCATCGTCTACAAAGCAACAACAAGAAAATACCACAAAGAAATCTTCAAAGCCAAGAAAAACAATTTTTCCGAGGCTATCAACAGCGCCCTTAATCGCCCACGCGAACTCTTCAAGTTGGTCACTCAGACCATGAATCCAGGATGTCTTGAAGCCCCCAATTCGGACTCACAAGAATTTTGCAGTGAATTGTTGGATTACTTCATTAATAAAATCGAGGGGATCAGACAAAGCATTCAGCAAAATAATTCCCCCCTCAACCCTCCCCGTAATGATTTATACAATACCTGCAGTAATTCACCACAACCAGGTAAGTTCACGCTGGAACCTATCTCTATCCATGCCACAAAAAATATCATCGGTACTCTGCGTAACAGCACCGCGCCGAATGATATCATCCCCACTAAACTGCTGAAGGAATGCACCGACATCCTGGCACCTCCTATCAGGCAGCTTATCAACCAATCCTTCAGGGAAGGCATAGTGCCCTCCCAGTTGAAGGAGGGTATAATTCGACCCATCTTGAAGAAACCCAACCTGGACCCCAAGGACCCACTCCACCGTCATCGTATAACAGGCCCAAATGTACTCTCAAAGGTAATGGAAAAAGTAGTGGTACAACAGCTGCAACAGCATCTAGATACCCACTACCTACTTGATCCATTTCAATCGGGATTCCGGCCTGGACACGGGACAGAAACCGCATTGCTCAAAATATGGGACGACACTCTCGAGGCCGCAGACAAAGGAGAATCTTGTCTTCTGGTTCTGTTGGACCTAAGCGCAGCCTTCGACACAGTAGACCACAAGCTTTTATTGACTCAGCTAGCTGAAGTAGCCAGAGTCGCAGAAGGCGATTTATCTCGGTTCTCCTCTTTTTTGGAAAACCGATCGCAAATAGTGAAGTTAGGACCTTTCACTTCTGAGAAACTCACATTATCGTGCAGAGTCCCTCAAGGATCCCCCCTGTCGCCGGTGTTATTCAACATCTATCTTCGCCCTCTTTTTGAGATTATTAGCAGTCAAAAACTGCTCTACCACTCATATGCAGACGACACGCAACTATATTTCCGCATTTGCAATAAAAAGGATCATCACCTCAATCTAGAGACATGCCTCTCTTTGATAGAGGACTGGATGACAAAGAGTTATCTTAAACTCAACGGAGCGAAAACAGAACTTCTCCTGTTTCACGCCAAACGTATGAATCAACCTGCAACAACTTGGACCCCCCGCCCATTCTGGGCAAAATCATCACCCCTAGCGCCAAAGTCAAAAGTCTTGGGGTCATCTTTGACTCCTACATGACAATGGATGCATAAATAGGGTCAGTAGTCAGCGAATCTCACCATCTGTTGCGCCTACTACGCAGACTTACTCCTTTTATCCCCAGTAAGACATAACCTTGGGAATCAATCTCACCCTCACTGAGAACCCTTCACAGGTTACCAGTAAAAGACAGAATCACTTTTAAAGCACTCTGTCTAACGCATAGATGTATCTATGGGAATGCTCCCCATTATCTATGCGAAAAAATAAAAGTTCATAATCCCAATCGCGTTCTGCGATCCACCAATCAAAATCTCCTCCAGATACCGAAAGCCAACTACAAGTCCAAAGGAGAAAGGAGATTCGCGTTCCAAGGACCTAGACTATGGAACGCTTTACCAACCAGCATTCGGTTGGAGGAGAACCACTTGGCGTTGAGGAGAAAGATCAAGACTCATCTCTTTTGATACCAAAGGAGACAGGAACAACAAGCGCCCAGAGGCGATTAAGTTTGCATGTGTTGCGCTACATAAGTTTTCATTCATTCATATATCCAATTATTTTGGATTGTATTAATTTAGTGCCATTACTATCATGGCTTTTGTTTAATTTATCCATAAAGTCCTTTGATCCAACACTTATAGTGTTGGGGAGAATAATGAATGAGTCTTAAGTTTTTTTACCTAGGCACAAACAGGTATAACAATTACCATTGAGCAGCCATCATAGTAGTAATTGCCAGTACTATAATTATCAGGTTACGATACATGTATAGGTTTAATGCATACAGTGTATTGTATAATAATGACACGATACATTTGGTAATTAGATTTATCTTTCTTGATGTATTCACGTTGTAAGAATATGTTTACTGTTAGCTGATCGGCACTGTGGCTGCAATATAATTAAAATTCCCCACGTAATTTTTAAACATTCTGTTCGTAATAGAATTAACAATTCATAGAGTCAGACTACAAATACTGTGATCCTCTGTGACCAAGTATGCCCCCCTGAAGATGTAATCCAACGAAACGTACGTCGGCGGCGGTACCTGGTCACGTGTTTGTCCACGCCATCTCCGGCGCTTGAGGAACTAGCAGGACTGGTGGAACGCATGCCGCCTACGAGGCTGAGCCTAGCGACACCGCAAAGGAATTTGCTACACGCCTGCAGCCCCAGTGCCGGGAAGGCACATTTTAATGTAAGGAGCCATTTGGCATTTTTTATACTTTTTTTTTAAATAAACAGTATTATGCTATGGGCTTTTTTTCTGTTTGTTTATACATCGTATTATACATCTTACCTGGACACCGGGAGTGAAACATTAGAAAATGTTCCAGCTATCCAACATGTATACAGGCACAATCCTGTCAACGCTTTATTTGACTTTCTTTTTCAGTAAAGAAATCAAATAATTGTGGTAAGCGCATCTTATATCTAAGCACTTTTGGGTGAAGACAGAATATTTGAATGTATGGTGGAGGTTCACTTACATCACCTTAAGCAAACTATTACGGATTCATCATTGGATTCTAGGGGTGCAACGGATCGTCATTGATCCGTGATCCGCACGGATCAATGACTTCGGATCGGCACACACGTGATCCGTGGTGTGCCGCGGGACTGCAGAGCAAAGCGGTAAAAAAACACATTGAAATTGTCTCCGCTGTTTGCACACAGCCCCGCCTGCTCCTAACCACGCTGTGATAGACAGAATGCGTGTCCAATGCGCTGATGTGTTTTGTCTATTACAACGTGGGCTTAGGAGGAGGTGGGGCTGTGTACGAGCAGGAGTGGAGACGTTTAAACATACGGGCGGTGAGTTCAGTTAGTTTCTAGCAGAGACAATGTGCTGCTGCCGTCCATCCGTTCCCCCCACACTTCTCCCTGCTGGCTCTGATAAACCCCCCCCCTCCCGTCCGTCCGTCCGTCCGTTCCCCCCCCCCCCTCCAGCTGCCTTCCGTCCGTTCGTTCCTCCTCCCCCAGCTGACGAGTCTCCTGTCCTTGCTGCAAATAGCACACAGTGAGATGGGTAAGCTATGCTCTTCCCATCTCAACTGTGAGGACTGTTTTTGGAGCTGACAGGGTTAACAAAGAGAACCTGTCACCTTCAATTGCTATGACACAGGGAATTGTTTTCTCTTGTGTAATAGCAATAAAGTTAAATGTAAAAAAAAAAGAAAGAAATAATTCAATTAATAAAAAAATAAGTAATTAAAAAGTAAAGAAGAAGAAAAATATTAAAAATAAGAAAATTATACAAAAATTAAAAAAGTAAAAACGACAAGCTACAAAAAAAAAAAAAAAAAAAAGTGATAATGTAATAAAAAAAAAAAAGAAGAAACAAAAAATATTTGAACTAACCGCGCCGCCCCTGCCATCCAACTGCTATTCTCCGGGGGGTGGTTCGGTTGGTGGGGAGGGGAGGGGGTGCATTGCAAAACCTGGCCTTGGGGTGGCAGGGAAAGGAAATCCAGCCCTGTTGGCTGCCCTCTCACTTCTTCCACCCTGGCGAGGCGGCAATTTGGGGCACAGTGAGGCGGCAATTTGGGGCACAGTGAGGCGGCAATTTGAGGCACAGGGAGGCGGCAATTTGAGGCACAGGGAGGCTGGAAATTTTATTTTTGCTGATCCGAAAAATGATCCGATCCGTGACTCCTGATCCGAGGAACGATCCGAACTGTGAGTTTTTTGATCCGTTGCACCCCTATTGGATTCTACACTGATATTGGGACTTTATTTTATATTTTTTTTAGTGATCATTATTGCATCATCAGTTTATGTATTATCGTCACTTGTGTGTATTTGATTTATATATATATATATATATATATATTTTATCGGTAAAAACTAATTATTATATCTATAGTATATAGCACTACAATTAGCGCCCTCCACAAACACTTATTCCAATCTATGGTTCACACCTAATTTAGAGGAGCAGCTTAGACACTGGGGCAGATCCACATACATCGGCGCAGGGCACAGCGTATGTAAGATACGCTACGCCGCTGTAACTTACTTTGCATTTGTTTGAATCCTCAACGAATTTGCGCCGTAAGTTACTGCGGTGTAGCGTATCTATCACGGCGTAAGGGCCCGGAATTCAAATCCGGTGGGTAGGGGGCGTGTTTCATATAAATGAAGCGCGTCCCCGTGCCGAACGAACTGCGCATGCGCCGTCCGTAAAAACTCCCAGGGTGCATTGCTCCAAATGACGTCACAAGGACGTCATTGGTTTCGACGTGAAAGTCATTTTGAAATTACGCCGGTGTATCAGTAGATACGCCGGCATAATTTCTTTGTGGATCTACCCCTAATTATATATATTTTGGCACTGATTCTACCCATCTTTATCATAAACATAAATTAGCATGAGCTAATTAACTAATCCCTTAGGACAGACGATGTGACTCCGTGTCCGTCAGGATTTCACTATAGGTCAGACTTGTTGTCACTGAGCTTCACACAGTAGATTATACATTATCATAAGTATACACACAGGACACCTTCACACAATAGAGAAACTCCAGCAGAATTCGTCCGTCTCCTACATTGTACAGAGGCCAATGGGATCAGCTCTTTCAATTAACATGTTGAGTTCAGAATCAAACAAACCAATAGTCTTCATATATATCCTAGGAGATATTGTGGATAAATATTACTGTCCCATTTTAAGTAATCCGAGATAAAAATTTCTCAGTCACCCTGTGCTGGGGGGAAGTGCGGATTTGTCCTTCCCCCTGGAGTCCCTTGAGCCGCAGCAGAGAAGAAAGGGTGGCTGGGCTCAGTCCGTCATGCTGTTGGGCATCTGGGCCGACTACCCAGCATCCCTGGGGTATACAGGTGGAGACTGAAGCCCCATCCACCGTTAAAGGAAATTCGTCCTGTTAGTTGAGGGTAGAGGCCAGCAGTACTCTGCCCTGTTGCCAGCCCTTCTGCTGGAAACCCCACACCATCTGCTCCGGCTAACTGTTGGGGAGAGAGGCCAACTGCCCCGGCTCCCTGGAACTCTGTAGTTGTTGCCGGTGCTGGGCAGAGGTTGGTAACACTCTGCCCGGTTGCCAGCGCTTCAGCTGGGGAAGTAACTTGCAACTCCACAGATACTTCTGTTGGTGCTGGGCAGAGCACAGTGAAGTTTGGCCCTGATACCAGCTCTTCTGCTGGAGGCTCATCAGGTTGTTCTTCCTCAGCAGAAAAGTCTATAAAATCCCCTGTCTCTGCAACTGGTGTCTGGGGATAGAGGTTCCCCATCTCCTCTTCATGGAACCCAGAAAATTCTATCAGTGCTGGGCACAGGTTAGCAGGGCTCTGCCCTGTTGTCAGCACTTCAGCTTTGGGGATGGCAATCTCCAGATTTTCAACTGCCGATTCTCTGGTATGCTGCTGGACAGGCACATTCCTCCATTCAAGATCATCCCATGCAGAAATAGGATCATCAAGGTCAGTCAGCACTAGCTGCATCCGCCATAAGACCTCCGTGTCCATAGCTGCAGGGCCAGGTTGGCAAAGCACACTGTTACTCTGCCACATTGCTGACTCTTCAGCCATGATTTCAGAGTTGTCAAATGGTATTTCCTGACAGTCCCAGGCGAAGGGAGCCCAGCCCTGGCGCTGAGCAGAGTCTAGCAGCCGTCTGTAGGTAATCTCCAGCTCCCATTCCTGAACGGCCAGAAAATCTATATCTTTCAGTGCCCAGTGCACTTCTGAGATGTTCAGTAGCCCTTCTCTGAAATCCATGATTTCGTCCAACCACCACTCCAAATCACTCCCAAAGTTAGGGTCTCCTGTCAGCTTCACATACAACAGTACCAGGCTGCCGTATCCAAAGCCTTCTGTTGGGCTGCCATCTGATATCCAAGGGTATGCTTGGGATACATGCCACCGAAGGGCTCTGTAGCTCTCATCCAGCCGCATCTCTGCCCAGACCAGCCTGCTTAATGCAGCTGTCTGCTCCTTGTGCGTTTTTTTCTTCCCAAAAACAGCACCCGCAATCCATACTGCGACCAGTACCTTTTCTGGATTGAACTTTTTCCTTGTGTCGCTGCTCACGGGCTAGCGATTCTTTCCAGTGTTTGCAGCGGATAGAATCAACCCATCCCAGCAGGACCTGCTCTGATACTGGTCCTCTGTGCTGTATCTGCATCTCTCGCAACCTCCTTCTGAATTCCTCTTCCATGCAGTGTTGCCAACCGTCAATATTTTTACTGGCAGCCAGTAAACAGGACATATTACTATCCCATTTTAAGTAATCCAAGATATATTTTCTCAGTCACCCTGTGCCAGAATGGCACAGGGTGACTTAGACATACAAGGTGCATGGGGAGCTGAAACAAGGGTATCCCATTCGTTTTAAGGGATTCTGGGTTTTCTTCTGAGTGAAGAAAAAAGAAGAAAGAGGAGAGAGGGAGAAAGACAGAAGAGAAAAAAAAAAGAAGGAGGGGGGAGAGGGTACCTCAGGATGTGAGCAAGATGTTAAATAACCAGACAAGGGGGCAGATCAACAAAGCGAGTACACCGGCGTATCTACTGATACGCCGGCGTACTTTCAAATTTCCCACGTCGTATCTTTGTTTTGAATCCTCAAAACAAGATACGACGGCATCTGGGTTAGATCCGAAGGCGTACGTCTTTGTACGCCTTCGGATCTTAGATGCAATTCTTCGGTGTCCGCTGGGTGGCGTTCCCGTCGTAATCCGCATCAAGTATGCAAATTAGCTATTTCCGACGATCCACGAACGTACGAGCGGCCGTCGCATTCTTTTACGTCGTCTCTAGTCGGCTTTTTCCGGCGTATAGTTAAAGCTGCTATATGGTGGCGTACTCAATGTTAAGTATGGCCGTCGTTCCCGCGTATAATTTTGAAAATGTTATTTCGTTTGCGTAAGTCGTCCGTGAATCGGGCTGGACGTAATTTTCGTCCACGTCAAAACAATGACGTCCTTGCGACGTCATTTAGCGCAATGCACGGCGGAAAATTTAGGGACGGCGCATACGCAGTTCATTCAGGGCGGGGACGCGCTTCATTTAAATGAAACACGCCCCTACTCGCCGCATTTGAATTTCCGCCGCGAGAGATACACTACACCGCCGTAACTTACGGCGCAAATTTGTTGTGGATTTAAAACAAAGCCAAGTAAGTTACGGCGGCTTAGCGTATCTTAGATACGCTGCGCCGGTGCAGATCTTTGTGGATCTGCCCCTTTGTGTGTAGGATGAGAGGAAAAAGAAAGAAAGAGACCAGTACAAAAAATCTGTGCAAAAGCCTAAAATTCTATACACCAATACTTATACATTCGATCAATTGGGGTACTGTAGCAGTGGTTTTGGGGAGAAGTTTGTAGCTCATAGGAACGATATGATCAGTCAGGGGGGGTTGCACTCCTAATACAGTCCTTATCTGCGAATGAAAAGGGACACGACAGTAGATTTTGTTGCTCGAAAGTAGACAGGCTGTACTTAATAAATGGTGACCATTTTTTGTCAAACCCTTGATTGCAAAGGATGGGTGTGGAGGTCTAAGTTTTCTCTGTAGACCAGGGATTTCAGACTTCTTATCATTTCTGCAAGAGAGGGGGGGGGGGGTAGACGAGATCCAATGATGTAGAATAGTTCTTCGAGCCACCAGTAGTGTGAGGAGGATCAAGTGACGCGTGCCCTGAGGAAGTAGATTATAAACCATGTTGGACTCCTTTCTATGTGGTGGTCAACCAAACAGCAAAAGCCTGGGTTCCTTCTCCGGAAGGTAGCTTCAGGGCCGGCCCTATGATGGGACCGGGTGTTACCATGGGTTCCAGGCAGCCCTTTTAGGGGGGCAGCCAGGGGAGGGCTGGCAGCCTTAGGCCTGGGGGGCAAGTCCAGTCAAGTGGCCCCCTGCACCACTGGACCCCTTTACATCACATAGCCCCCTGCATCACTGGACCCCTTTAAAATTACACAGTACCCTGCATCACTGCACCCCTTTTACATTACACAGCACCCTGCACCTCTGGACCCCTTTACATTACACAGCGCCCTGCATCACTGGACCCCTTTACATTACACAGCCCCCTGCACCACTAGAGCCCTTTACATCACATAGCCCCCTGCACCTCTGGACCCTTTTACACTACACAGCCCTCTGCACCTCTTTACATTACACAGCACCCTGCACCTCTGGACCGCTTTACATTACACAGCACCCTGCATCACTAGACCCCTTTACATTACACAGCACCCTGCACCTCTGGACCTCTTTACATTACACAGCCCCCTGCATCACTGGACCCCTTTACATCTCAAAGCCCCCTGCACCTCTGGACCCTTTTACATTACACATGTTGGAAAAGTTTTCTATGTGCATTGTGTGACTATTTATAAAAATGTAAAATGGAGTCCAGTTTCTGTAATGGCTTCTAAGGACACGTTGCTTTAGCTCTTCTTGTTCTATTGTTTGTTTTACTTCCTTAAATCAAACGTTGTAAAGAGACACTGATTGGCAATAAAGCTGTTTGCGTCATGAGCCACCGGTGGTCTTTAAGCCAATAGTACACTTTCTGTTGACCATATAAGAAGGTCATACACCTCGTGTCTGTATGGGACTTTTTGCTTTTTCACGTAGCATGTAGACTTCCATCCAGTTATACCGGTGTAACTGAAATAAAGCTATCTTGCTTCTGGAACACTTGAAGTTTGACTGATCACAGGGGAAGAATTATCCTATCATTTTGGTCCTTCGAGCCGGTACCAATGCGTGAAGCCCGGGTCCAATGGTTCTGATTGATCAGAAATCGGTGAGTATCGGATCTCAAAACTCACTGAGAAAATAAGTCCCCCCACTTAACATTAGTGGTCAAATAGGGGCCGATTGCTACCAGGACCCAGATTCAACCATCTGGTTCCGAACCTGCCGTGATCCAGTCCTTCTATTGTGTTTTGGAGGTAAGATACTTTAAATTACATTTTTTTTTCCTCTCTCTCTCAAAGTCTATTCTTTTTTTTCTCTTTTTCTCTGCTTGATTCTGGTTATGAGTTATAGAACAGACATTGGGACTGATTGTATGACATCTTAATAGTCCACTGATGAGTTGTGATAACAGACATTGAGACTGATTGTATAATATCTTAATAGTCCGATGTCACAGGCATTTGGGGCGTTGCCTGAGGTAAAAATGGATGTCGCCTGCTGTCCGGGACAGATAAAAAAAAAAAGATTTGAAGGGTATACCGAATGTCGTAGGTTACGGACCCGACAATTTAAGCGCTACAAGTAGCTGAGTTATCTAAATAGATTGCGAGGCCGACTGTTTTCTTGGTGATCACTTTTTTCTCTTTTTATCTCTTTCAAATGGTTAGCCTTGCTAACTTTACCTTTTGTTTGAACAACAGTACTGCTGCACACACAGGTTTTAACTATTTTTTGTTTTTCCCCATAGTGTGGGGTGTTTTGATATTTATTTTGTTTCCCCTGTATTCTTATTGTTATCGTGGCCAAGGATTGCTACACCAGTGATTTACAAATTATTGGAAACCCCAATTAATGCTAACAACAGGGACGTTTTTTGTTAAGGCAGTGTCTGCAATCTGGTGTTTAAACACTGGGCTCGCTCACCCCCCCCATTCAGACATTGCTAAGTACACTTGCTCTTTTGTGTGTGTGTGTGTGTGTGTGTGTGTGTGTGTGTGTGTGTGTGTGTGCACGTGTGAATTTAGACCAGGTCATTTTTTTTTCTCTCTTCTTTTTTGTTTGTTTGTTTTTTTGTCTGTGTTTGTTTTAAACAAACTGTGCTTCTAAAAAAAAAAAAAAAAGAGGGGAACCTAATGCACAAGGTGATAAGAAATGTATGCATAACAAAGACCCTAAAATTGTGATATACTGTGCTAAAAGGAAAAGAAAATGTGTTTTTTAGAATAATTTAACTGAAAAAGGTTGCCAGAATTTGGTGAAAAAAGCTTAAATTGTTAAGATCAGAGAAGGTGTGAGTTAGAAATGGCGGCATGCTGGCTTGAACATGCTAGAAGAACAAAAGAAAAATACCAAGCCCAACTCCCCCTGGTGGACAAAGAGGATAATTTAATTTGTAGCACCCAGAGACCACCTCCTTATAATAGTCCTCCCCTAAGGTGCAAGCCACTGCCCAGAGTACCACCCTCCCTGTGACATCCACCCCTGTCAGAGGAACCGCCTCTGAACAAGACCCTGACCCTACTTCCTTAATCTCTCCAGATAGCAGCATGATCTCGGAGCTGAACAGATCAATCCTTGAAACTTTAACTGACGCCATAACCTATACACTAGGTGCCCCTGCAGGTGCCAAGAGATCAAGTAAACCTCCTATTAGGTATGGTGTAGATGATGGTGAAGTATACCCTTTGATAGAAGTCCCAAACCCCAGGGGAGGACAGGCTGACGGGTTGGGAGGACAGCATCCCCTGACAATGACTGTTTTCAGGCCATGGACTGATTAGGTCCAGCGGAATTTATTGAAAACATAGAGGGATTACGGAACAGTTACAAGTTGAACAGGGTGGAGGTAGAGAGAGTCCTGAGGAGAGTGCTGGGATCAGATTGGGCTTCCGTAAAGGGGGATTGGGACCCTTGCGGCCTAGCAGACGGACAGGGGCGAAGAGATCCATTACCTCCAGATAGCCCAGACTTAGGAAACAGGTTGACTGCATTACTGAATAGATGTCAGCTTAGATGGATTCAAAGGACTGATTGGCAGAAAATAAATATGACAGTACAAGAAGACAAGGAGAGTGTCAGTGACTACCTAAATAAACTACGAGAGGTTTTTAAAGTGTTCTCCGGGATCCCCGAAGCTGAGGATGTGAATAGTGCATATCAGCAACGGCTAAAAATAGCTTTTGTAAATGGATTAAAACAGGATCATAAGGATTACATTGTTAAAAATATGGTTATTTACGGAACTGCATCAGTTCTAGATGTTTTACAATATGCTAAACATTCAGAGAAGTATCTGAAAACAATGGGAAACAAATTTGAAAGTAAAGGTTTTTGTGCAAAGTGTTGAAGGAGATGAGGATGTAGAGGAGTACACTGCCAAGGCGGAAACAGAGGAGTCCCATAGAAGGAAGCAGAGGAGGGTATTGCCTCTGTAATAGATACATTTTTACAAACAGAGGTGGTTATGCTGTGTCCTGACAGCCCCTGTAACACCCCTCTTTTCCCTGTTAAGAAGGCTCCGCCTTCCACAGGCTGGAGAATGGTACAGGATTTACAAGCTGTTAACCAGGCAGTTATACCAAGAGCTCCTGTGGTACCAGATCCACACACACACTATTGAATGATTTGGATCCAGGGAATGAATTCTTCTCTGTGATTGATATCAGTAATGTTTGGCTTTCCAGTGCACCCCGACCATAAATTTTGGTTTGCCTTCACTTACCGGGGGAAAAGGGATACCTTCACGAGGTTGCCCCAGAGCTATTGTGAGTCCCCCACCATCTTTTCACAGGCAATGTCCACAAACTTGGCTCAATTTGTGCCCCTAGGGGGAAGCCAGCTCCTCCTCTATGAAGACACATTCTAGTGGCGTCTCCCTCAGAGGAGGTTTGTAGGACTGATACAATGGCTCTGTTGTATTTTCTCCATGATCAAGGGCATAAGGTAAATAACACTAAAACTCTAGTTGTGGCAACAGCAGGTCAAATACTTAGGGTATAATATCTCAAAAGAAGGTCGGCACCTGGATGAAGCGAGAATTCGAATCCTCCTACAGGTGTCGAGACCAAAAAAACAAATGATGTATTTTTTGGGCATGAGGAATTTTTGTAGGGTTTGGATCCCCGGGTATTCAATATTGACCGCCCCGTTGGTCCATGCCTTACATGGTAGCCCCATGGCCCCACAGGATGCTTTTAAATGGAGTGAGGAAACAGAGATGGCTTTTACTGACCTAAAACAAGTCCTTTCTAGTTCATCAGTGCTAGCCTTAACGGAATATGACAAACCTTTTTCAAACAAACAGTAGATTTAAGGGAAGGTCACATGACATCAGTACTTACACAGTCACATGGTGAGCGCCAGAGGCCAATTGCTTACTATTCTACAAAACTAGACAGTGTAACTAGAGCACTTTCACCCTGTGTACAGGCAGTGGTAGCTGCAGCCGAAGCAGTTAAGGCCTCAGCATCTATAGTGCTATATCACCTGCTGACACTCATAGTACCTCATGCAGTATCTGTTATTCTTTTACAACAAAATATATCACATTTGAGCCCAGCACGACACCTTTCCTGTATGACAATACTCTTGACACAACCTCACTTAATACAGAGGTGTACTACATTAAACCCATCCACACTACTACCACTCCCTACTGATGGCCATAAACATAACTGTACTGCTGCCATCACTGAAAAGGTACTGCCTCGAAGTGATTTGAAAGATGTACCTTTATCTAATCCTGACATGATGCTTTTTGTTGATGGCTCCAGTAGGACAAATCCAGATGGCACAAATGCAACTGGATACGCAGTAGTAAGAGGGGGGGAGAGTTTGGGACTTTAAATGAGGCACATATGTGGTGCACCTCCATCCCTGATTCAGTATTTAAAAAAGGGGGACATTTTGGGACTTTAAATGAGGTTGCAGACATGGTGTGAGTGTTAGGGAGGTACATATTTATTAAACATAAAAATTGCATGACATATCTCAAAGTACAGGAACCACATGGATGAAACAATCATTGAGTGTAAATGTCATTTCATAATGCAAGTGCAAAACAAAGCAGAAAGGGTACAACAGTGCATAACCTGACGCCAGCCAGTGGTCTGAATTGATCGATGGATACAGTGTATACATTAACATATGTACAGATGTAGTAGTGAACAGCTAAAATAGCGGCACAAGAAACACATCAAATAATGACAGAACTGGAAATCATAGAGATAGATCATACAGTCCTTACTGATATGCAGCAGAATGCTCCCCCCGGGGAGAAACAATATTGGAAAACAAAAGGTTGCACATTGATAGAGAACATTTACACATCACCTGAAGGAAAACCAGTATTGTCAAAATCCCTATTTAGGTATGCAGCAGTGTTGACACATGGAGTAACTCATGTGTCAAACAGGGGGATGACTGAGATGTTAAATAAGGTATGTACGGCCTATGGCTTTACAAACTATTCAAAAACTTTTTGTTCTCAATGCATTATATGTGCAAAACACAATGCTCAGGGAGGTATAAGACCACGAAAAGGAAAGTTCCCCACACCGCAATATCCATTCCAACACATTTGTATGGATTTTATTGAATTGGACAAATGTGAAAGGAAAAAATATAGTCTAGTAATAATAGATGCTTTGACCAAATGGGTGGAGGTATTCCCGACAGGAAGTGCGGACGCACAGACTGTAGCCAAAGCATTACTAAGAGATATAATTCCTAGGTTTGGAATCCCTGAAAAGATCTACAGCGATAATGGATCCCATTTTGTAAATAAAACTATACAACATTTGACAGAAGTGATGGGTATCCAAGTAAAAAACCATTGCGCCTACCACCCCCAATCGGCTGGTTTAGTGGAGAGACACAATGGAATCCTGAAAAATAAACTGAGAAAAGCTATGGAAGAAACAGGTAAAAATTGGATGTACTGCCTACCATTAGCTGTGACTAGCATGCATATTTCACCCACACAGGAAGGTTTGAGTCCATTTGAAATGATACATGGGAGGCCATATAGAATACCCTTACTACTAAATGAAACACCAGTTGAAGAATCTGAACGTACCTTAGCAGAATATATGTCTAACTTGTTGAAACAGAAACAAATTAATGAGGTCTGTTCTATTCCAGAAGGTCCAATCCAAGGAGAAGAGAAAATCCATATTGGAGACTGGGTCCTAATAAAAGTAATAAAAAGGAAACATTGGCACTTGCCTAAGTGGGAGGGGCCATATCAGGTTCTTCTTACCACTCCCACTGCAATAAGGATTGCTGACTCTCCTCCCTCTCCATCGGCGATTCGGCCACTCCCGGCTCTTGGACTTGGGTTATCTCCTTGCCTAGGGGCCGCTCCGTTGCACGGCGGTGCCCCTCCCCCGGCGCGCTGTGATTGGCCAATTACCCGGCCGTCCACGCCTTCCAACCCAGGGGTTGCTGGGGATTGTAGGCCGTTTGTCCAGCACCAGTTTGGGTGTCGGTGCACTGACACTCTGTGTCCGCCCACGCCCGACCGCGCCCCCTATGACGCACGGACGTGTGGGAGGGGCTGAGGGGTATATCTGGACTCTGTCTTGCTGTGGAGCGTCAGTGTGTTGTGCACTCCTGTGGAGCTAACTCGTGCTGCTAAGACAGACTAACCAGGTACTTTCCCTACCATACTTAACAGTTGCTTACTAGATAAATATGTTTCCTATGCAATCTCTTGGCTTGCTATTATTCTTCACTATACTTTTTCTTCTTTAGTGGATCTTCTTACCCTACTATGGAACAGCCTTTCTGCTGATAATTATGACAACTGTATTATTTAAATATATAATACAGAATTAAAGTAAATTATATATTTTACTTAACTTTTCTTGTCTCTCGTTTTTCTTCCTTCTCTTTTCCTTTATTCATTTTGTCTGCCTGATTCCTAATGGTTTTCTCTTTTTTACTCTTTGACATAATATTTGGATCAGCTTGTCACAAATCTGACTAGCCTCCGGTCTCAAGCTAGGCGCTAACCTCCACAGATGCTATACCTGTATACCTAAGCACTGTGAGTGTATAGTATATCTTATTACTTTTTATAAATAAATATTTCTTTTAAGTATTCTACAATAGATACTTACATTACTACTCTTCTCCACAGTTGGCCACTTTGTTTCTGGGTGCTGCCCCTTCCCTCTCCGATGGTTGGGGACTGTGTGAATCCCATCTGCAGCGGTTTCTTACTTTTTCCTGCCTAGGATACCCTTGTGGCTGTCAACTCGTGTTCATCCGGCCTGATCTTTCAGGCATGTGATGGTATCAGGGTATTACACACCCTGTTGTCTTCTTACTTCCACTACGGACCAGCAGGTGGGCATTATGAAATATACACTGACAGAGCGACTTTATTTATTGTTTATGTATATCTAATGTATCTATGTACAAATGATTAACTTTCTTTTTCTCTGTATGTCATTATCAGAATCCAAACTCTGATCTCAACCACCCCTGAAGAAGCCTAACCAGGCGAAATATATAGGGTTTACCAACCGGGTTGTGATCTCTGTTACAGTACCTATGTCTGTTATGGAAACCTTTTAACTTTGTTACATTTGTTCAGGTTATTGATTTATGTAGTGGGCTCCTGTAGAGTCTATGATATGTCCTTCAACCTGACACTACGCTGTCTTTTAATAAATTATTAAAATTTACATTATTTGTTCTATTTTCCTTTACTGTTTTTGCATGCACCGCTACAGTCCCGCCATTGTTCGACATTCCCATATATAAATTTGGGATGAGGTGCTTTTGTTAAAGATACTATTTTTCAGTCTAGACCAGCCAGATCCTATCCCTTACTTTCCAAGGATTGCAGAGAGGTCTACCTGGACTCACCAGTCCCATTGCAAAAAGGTTTTACAGGCAGAGCAGGGTCAGTTGGCGGCAGAGCTCTGGTAAAGTCCGGCTACAAAGGGAGGTTCTGCACAAGGTGGGGCTTATCTCAAACCGGTGAAGAACTCCATTACCTTACCCCCAGGGCTCTGTAGCTGGTTAGGATGGAAGGGACAGTAATTATCTTGGGTCTACTGGTGACTCTAGGTGAGACATCTATGAATGAATGAATGAATGAATGAATGAAAAACTTATATAGCGCGGCACATGCGAACTGAATCGCCTCTGGGCGCTGGTTGTTTGTGTCTCCTGCCATCAGAAAAGCAGGGTTTTGATCTGCCTTCTGAAAGACAGGTGGTTTTGCTCCAACCGAATGCTGGTTGGTAAAGCATTCCAAAGCCTGGGGCCCTGGAAAGCAAACCTTCTTTCTCCTTTGGACTTGTAATTGGTTTTAGGAATCTTGACCAGATTTTGGTCGGTGGATCGCAGAATGCGGTTGCAATTGTGCGGTTTGATCTTGTCGCATAGATATCTTGGAGCCTTCCCATGGATGCACTTATGTGTCAGGCAGAGTGCTTTGAATGCAATTATGTCTTTCACTGGCAACCAGTGAAGGGATCTCAGTGAAGGTGAGATTGATTCCCAAGATTTTTTCCCAGTCACCAGTCTAGCGGCCGTATTCTGTACGACTTGAAGACGAGCGATTTGGTACTTGGGGAGCCCGAGGTAAAGGGCATTTGTATAGTCCAGTCTGGAATTCACGATTGTTCCCACCACGACTGCTACGTCTTCTTTGGGGATAAATGGAATAAGTCTGCGTAGTAGGCGCATCAAATGGTGCGCCCCGCTGACTACTGACCCTATTTGTGCATCCATTGTCATGAAGGTGTCAAACGTGACTCCTAGACTTTTGACTTTGGAGCTAGGGGAGATGATTTGTCCCAGAATGGGCGATGGTGTCCAGTTTGTTGCCAGTTGACTCTTCCGACTGGCATCAAACATAAAGAGTTCTGTTTTCGCGCTATTGAGTTTAAGATAACTCTTAGTCATCCAGTTTTCTATTGAAGAGAGACATTTCTCTAATCTGAGATGATGATCCTTTTTGTGGCAGATGCGAAAATACAGCTGCGTGTCGTCTGCATAAGAGTGATAGAGTAGTTCTTGGCTACTGATAATATCAAAGAGAGGACGAAGATAGATATTAAACAGCACCGGTGATAGGGGGGATCCTTGGGGGACCCCACATGGCACCGTGCGTTTTTCTGACGTGAAAGATCCCAGTTTCACTGTTTGTGATCGGTTTCCGAGAAAGGAGGAGAACCATGGTAAAGCATCTTCTGAGACTCCGGCGACTTCTGCTAGTCGTCTCAGTAGCAATTTATGGTCTACTGTGTCGAAGGCTGCGCTTAGGTCCAGCAGAACCAGGAGACATGATTCTCCTTCGTCTGCGGCCTCGAGCGCATCGTCCCATATTTTCAGTAAGGCCGTTTCTGTCCCGTGTCCGGGACGGAACCCGGATTGAAATGGATCCAGTAGGTTGTGGGTATCCAGATGCTGTTGCAGCTGTTTTACCACCACTTTCTCCATTATCTTGGACAGAGCATTTAGACCTGTTATGGGACGGCGGTGAGTTGGGTCCATAGGATCCAAATTAGGTTTTTTCAAGATCGGCAGGATTGTGCCCTCTTTCAGCAGGGAAGGCACTATGCCTTCTTTAAATGACTGATTTATAAGCTGTGTGATTGGAGGCGCCAGGATGTCGGCACATTCCTTCAATAGCTTGGTGGGAATGATGTCATTGGGTGCTGTGCTGTTGCGCAACGCACCAATGATATTTTTGGTGGTATCGATGGAGACGGGTTCCAGAGTGAACTTAGTTGATTGTAGAGGCTTTCTGTCGGTGTTTTGTAGTTGATTGAAGAGGGGGCTGAGTGGAGTATTGTTTTGCCGAATACTTACCCGAATTTTTTCAATTTTGTTGATGAAGAAATCCGATAGTTCATTGCAGAACTCTTGGGTGTCTGAAGTGGGGACTTCAAGACATCCCGGATTCATGGTCTGGGTGACCATCCTGAAGAGTTCGCGTGGGCGATTCACTGCGCTGTTAATCACCATGGAAAAGTGAAGTTTTTTGGCTTTGAAAATTTCTTTGTGATATCGTGTTGTTACTGCTTTGTAGAAGTTGAGGCGGTCTTCTGAAGGACTTCTTTTCCAGGCGGCTTCCGCCCTTCTGCGCTCTTGCTTCAGTAGCGACAGCTGGTTATTGAACCAGCTGGACTTTTTTTCCCGGATGCGGACTTTGCGCTTTGGTGCTGCTAAGTCGGCTGACTGTAGCAGAGCTGCATTTATGGCATCCAATGTATCTGAGGCTTCTAGCTGAGGAGGAATAGCCCCAATTCGGTTTCCCAGGGTAGATCTGAAGAGTTCCGAGTGGAGCTTCTTCTGAGATCTGGCCCAGTGTACTGTCACCGGCTTGGGTGCTTTCATAACTAGTGGAATTCTGGGAATGATGAAGCTAATTGCATGGTGGTCTGTCCATGGCAAAGGTTCATTACCCAAGATGTTTATTTTCAGATTTTGTCTGAAAATTAGGTCGAGTGTGTGACCTGAAGCATGCGTGGGTCCGCATATAAGTTGCTGAAGTCCTATCCCTTCCAGGTGGTCGATGCAGGCCTCCGCGATAGGATCCTGTGAGGAGTTGGCCCACAGATTGAAATCCCCGAGCAGCAAAAGATGATTGCTGTTAAGGGAGTAAGCGGATATGAACTCTATTAATGCTGGAAGCAACTGCGATTTGGGCCCAGGGGGCCTATAGCAGAGGAGAATGTGAACGGTCTCCTGGGAGTGAGCTTGAAGTTGAAGCGTAAGGGTTTCCATAAAAGGTAGAGGATTTTGAAGGACCGGTTTAGTGATTGCAATATGAGACTTATGAATCACCGCCAGGCCTCCTCCTCTTTGCCCTATTCTATTTTCCGTTAAGATGCGATAATTTGCTGGTACCAGTTCTCCAAGAATGGTGTTGCAGTCGTCTGACAGCCAACTTTCTGTAATAAAGAGGCAGTCTAGATCGTTTTGTAGTAAGAAATCATGGATTTCTGATCGGTGTTTTACTGCCGATCTAGTGTTAAGCAACGCACATGATATGTGCTTGAGCTGTGTTGAATGGTTGAAATTTTTGATGATCGATCGACGATCGAATCTCAAAAGTTGATCGGATTTTAAGGCTTTTGTGGTGACGGCAGGTAATATTGTTGCGAATTGTCTCAGACCCCAAATGGTTTCTGCAGAGTATCGCAATTTAACCATTGTTGCCAGTCGCCGTGGGCGGGGGTGCGGGTGTTGGGTGAGAGAGGATTCGCAGAATCCTTGCTCGAGGGAGTTTTTGGTCCAGAGGAAGGCAAAAAAACCCTGGGCAAGCTGGCCAATGTGCTGCGGCAGGGAAAAAAATTCCTTCCTGATCCCTGAAGGCGATCGGGTCAAACCCTGGATCAAAGACTGAAGGCTATGGAGGGGAAAAAGGGGGGGGATGCTGGGTGTCACTGCTGCTGGGGTGTACCAAGATGGCCGCCAGGCAAAACACAGGACCCAGGCTGGGGGGGCTGTCAGCTTGGTAAAAACAATAATTATACCGATCAGGTTGCTGAACAGGGGGTGGAGGGGACCTCTAGGGGTGCGGGGGCGAGAATCCAGAGAGAATCTGCACTATTGGTAGTAAGTGCAGGGAGAACGGTCGGCGCGCCGGTAGGCCGCGGCTGAAGCCGCGGACTTTCCTGAGGTGCGGCGGCCGCGAAAAGGAGCAGGCTGGCACGGGCGTGTAGAAACGCCGAAAATACACCCAGGGGGGGTGTCGGGGGCCACCACAATCGTGGGTGGCCGTGCGGGCGGGGATGCCGGGCGAAAAGACGGGCAGAGAGCCGCAGAGTGGGGTCTGTGTGACGGCTGCCCTGAGAAGGACGGCCGTCAGAGGTTCCCCAGGATGTCAGGCCCTGAGAGCAGGGTCTTACCTGCGGAGAAAAGATGGAAAAGATGGAGTCCACGAGGAGAGAGAGGAGCTGGTTCCTGGTTCCTAGGAGCTGTTTCTTGTGCAGCGCAGGTATGGAGAGTCTGCCTAGCTTCTGACTGCCAGGTCTGGGTGAGAGCAGGCTCGTAAGCGGAAGGTCCGAAGCACCCTACTCCACCGCTGACGCTGACTGACTGACTGACTGACTATCTTTTCCACCTGGCGGGGTTGGGGACGCTGGGCCTGAATCGTTCCCTGGGCCTGAATGGCCCAGCGTATACGTGGAGGCAGAAACTGGAAAGAGAAGGAACCTCTAGAATGGGCAAGTACGGGGAAGGCCTTGAACTTAACCTTCATAGAAGAAGTAACTAGTACCATGTTAGTTGATTTTTGCCAAATGGTGGACTGTGGGGACTTAACTGAAGCAAGAAGGCTCCAATGGGCAGATAAATATGTTTGTTATATTCCAAGTGGAACTGACTGTTTAGTATGGAACCAGGTCCTGTGGACCACAGCACACCAAGATTGGGGGTACAACATTCTAGGCATAAAATGGTTTAAAAGAAAGACTCACCATAACAAAGGTGGCCAATTCTCCCTGTACCCATGGCAGAGATTGCAATCAATCAACGGTTATATTCTATGGGAGCATGGGTGATCAGATCCTTTAGGTACATTTTTCCTCGAGGTATTACCACCCAATAAAACCAAACAGGAAAAGGTAGACACAGAAGAGAAAGAAGAAGGCCATACTAAGATAGAAGTTCTGAGTAACACTGTAAGATTTACTAACCTAACAGTAGAAGATGCCATAGCTTTGGAGACGGGTTACCAAGAAAAAAAATGGAGTGGTTAGAATGGTTGAGGTACACGGTTAAAGCTCTAAAAAAAAAAAAAAGCTGTTTAGTTTGTGCCGGAGCTAGACCACATTTAGCAACAGTCCCTTTTCCTCTAGATTACAATACAGATCCAGAAGGTTTAAAATGTATGTTGCGGTTGTATAATAAGAATTCTAAACCAGAAACAAATTCTACCTGTCACACATTGAGCTTGCTGTCTCCCCCAGTGCAGAGACCTCAGATACCTCCAGCGGTTGCTACGTATCCGGGCAATTTTACTTGTTTTGCACTCCCAGGGAACAGTAGCGCGGTGGATCTTGGGTCACTACCTGATGACTGCTGTGCGGAGAGGATTAACAAGGAACATGGTGACTGGGTGGAACATGACATTCAGAGAGCTGATGTCTGGTGGATGTGTGGGGATAAGAAACTGCGAGCTAGGATCCCAGCCAATGCCCAAGGGGATTGTGCTATGGTCCAGCTAGTTATACCCCTGAGAATCCTGTCAGAACACCCGTGGACTAAGAGTCACCAACGGTATCGAAGGGACACCTCTCTCAAAGGGTCATTTGACTCCCATATCTACATAGATGAGATTGGAGTTCCTCGAGGGGTGCCGAATGAGTTTAAGGCCAGGAGTCAGGTAACGGCTGGGTTTGAGTCTCTTTTTCTGGTGGGTGACTATAGATAAAAATGTTGACTGGATTAACTATATATACTACAACCAACAATGATTTGTAAACTATACCAGGGACACTGTAAAAGGTCTAGCAGAACAGCTGGGCCCCACCTCTCTAATGGCATGGCAGAACCAAATGGCTTTAGCTATGATCTTAGCTGAAAGAGGAGGGGTATGCAAAATGTTTGGTAGCATGTGTTGTACCTTTATCCCTAATAATACAGCTCCTAGAGGGACTGTGACCAAAGCCCTGGAAGGACTAACTGCTCTATCGAATGAATTAGCAGAGAATTCAGGTATTAATGATCCATTCACAAACTGGCTTGAAGGATGGTTTGGTAAATGGACTGGACTCATCGCATCATGTTTGATCTCAATTGCTGTGGCTTTGGCAGTTCTGGTCACTTGCAGATGTTGCTGCATTCCCTGTGTTCGAGGACTTTCACAAAAAGTGATCGAAACTGCAATCTCAAGAACAATGTATCAAGCACTTCCTACCTCCGAGGAGACCTGTGTGGACGTTGAAGTTCAACTTAATGACATATAGCCCGAAAGTGTATAAAACACAGGGACTATCATCGAAATGTGTTGAGATAAAATAGCCACACAAGAGGAGGGAATGTTGGAAAAGTTTTCTATGTGCATTGTGTGACTATTTATAAAAATGTAAAAGGAGTACAGTTTCTGTAATGGCTTCTAAGGACACGTTGCTTTAGCTCTTCTTGTTCTATTGTTTGTTTTACTTCCTTAAATCAAACGTTGTAAAGAGACACTGTGATTGGCAATAAAGCTGTTTGCGTCATGAGCCACCGGTGGTCTTTAAGCCAATAGTACACTTTCTGTTGACCATATAAGAAGGTCATACGGGGGCGTGGCCAAGACAGGCATGTGAGAGGACGCATCTCTCACAGCTCCCAGCGGTGATCCGGTAACGATCCTCCCCCGGCCAAAATCCCGATCCGCAACCACCCTATGCTGGCAGCTGACGATACCGGGATCACAGCGGTACCACCACCGCCACTCTGTACCAGGGGGATGACTCGCAAAGGACAAGGAGAGACCGCAGGGCCGGAGATCCAAGATGGCGCCGCCGTGCTGGCTGTGAAGGGGACGCCTCGTGGAGCGGAGAAATCAGGGCCCAAGCACAGTAAGCAGGTCAAGGATTCGGGCAAAGACCCCCCTAAGGACATGCTTTATTATGCCCAAAAACTGTCGGGGGCTGGGGGACAGGAACAACCGTCCCGCTCTGGGGATGCACACCAGGCCGGGCCTGCTATGCAGGAAGACACTGCCCAGCTACATTGGGGAGAGGAGGTAGATGGGGATCAGGCCGGCTCCAGGCCAGATGGCGGCCAGGCCGATGCACCACAGGCCGCGACTGCAGTGCAGCCCACGCTGGCGGACATATTACAAGCTGTGAACAAATGCACGGCCTCTGTTGACACCATTAAGGAACAGTTTGGCCTGCTGCGGCAGGATATGCAAAAAATTTGTGAACGCACCACTGCGGTGGAAAGCAGGGTCAGTGAGGTGGAGGACCAGATGCACCCCATGGCCCAGGATACCAGGGCTGCTTTGCAGATGGCAAGGGAGGCCTATGACCGTGTAGAAGATATGGAGAACCGTTTTAGACGAAATAATGTCCGCATAGTGGGCCTACCGGAGAGGGTGGAGGGCAAGGACCCCACCACGTTTGTAGAGAACTGGCTATTGGAACTTTTTGGCAAAAAAACACTGTCACTGTTCTTTGCGGTGGAGCGGGCCCACAGAGTCCCTTCGCGCCCACCGCAACAGGGGGGCCCCCCCAGATCTATCCTGGCTAAACTACTTCACTACCGTGACAGGGAGGCAGTGCTCCGTCAGGCCCGGGAACGAGCCAATATTCAATATAATGGAGTGCGGGTGTCCTTCTATCCGGATTTCTCACAAGAGGTGCAGAGGCGCAGGGCGAAATTCCTTGATGTGAAGCGACGGCTGCGAAACCTGCAACTTCCCTACGCCATGCTATACCCTGCGAAGCTCAGAGTGGTGGTTAGGGGCCAAGCCCAATTTTTTGAATCCGCTAAGGAGGCCATGTCATGGCTGGATCGCAATGAACAATCCTTACAAAGACGAGCGCAGGAGGAAGGAGAGTGAGCCCTGAGACTGGGGTGGGAGGTTTGTTGTTTGCCTTTGGGCACCTATCCTGCACAAATGAGAGAATGTCTGAGTTGATCCTGTTTAGGGGGGAGCCCCTACTTTTTACCTATTGATCTCCCTTTGCAGACTTTTGTGCTCCATATAGGAAGATTCATTTCCTCTTTTTTTTGGTTCTTTCTTTTCCCTCTTGGCCGGGGGACATGATAAGTGGCAGCAAGATGTGAGGAGAGATGCTCTCAACGAAAAGTGTGCTATGCTGATGGTTAATGCGAACAGTGTCAGTCGACGAGTAACCGCAAAAAGAGTTGTATCCGCCCTGTTGGTGGTACGTGGATATTTGGGGCCCGTTTGGTCCAAAGGTTACATTACTTTCTATCACTTTTTCAGTTACCATTCGTGGAAAGAGGTACATCGCACGAGACTTAGGCCTTTGGCCCTTTTGCAAGGTAGTATACAGATGTGGACAGTCCTGGGGGTGGGTCTGCCTTCCCAGTCGTGGGGCCAGAATGTGTATTTATGCTCACCAGTGTATAGCTATATGATTTTAGTGGAGGACTCTCATGGCTAAAGTGCCTATTGTTTCATGGAACGTGAGGGGTATGCATTCACCACTAAAACGTACAATGTTGTTTATGTGCTTAAAGAAGTATTTGCCAGGGGTGATTTGCTTTCAGGAGACTCACTTAACGGCGGAGACCATGTGCTTCCTGAAATACAAATGGGTGGGTAAGGCATATCACTCTACACACACCTCCTTTTCGAGGGGGGTGAGTGTACTGGTGCATAATGCAGTGGATTTTCAGGAGATTGCAAGTGTCATAGATCCAGAGGGCCGCTATGTATTTGTTCACTGTAAAATCGGTACCTTAATCTGTGTCATAGCATGCGTTTACATTCCCCCGCCCTTCACGGCAGTGGTGCTCCGGCTCCTCCTCTCTTTTTTGGACGGTAGGCCGGAGGCGCCGCTGCTCGTGTTGGGAGATTTCAATTGTTGTTTGGATCAGGTGGCGGATAGACATCCGGCCCCTAGACCCTCTGCCCTCGCTAGGAGTACTCCCCTGGCGCGGTTGTTGCAAGAGGTGGGCTGGGTGGACGTCTGGCGACACCGTAACCCGGGAGGCAGACAGTTTACGTGTTTCTCAAAAACTCACGGCTGTCTGTCCAGGATTGATTTGGGGGTGGGAAATCTGAGCATGCTTCCGCTGATAGCGGACCTGTCACACAGGCCCCGCAGCGTGTCGGATCACTCAGCTCTAGTGGTACAGCTCTTAGTGGCTCCGCAGGGGAACTTAGTTAAGGCACCATGGAAATTGAATGCGTTCTGGTTACAGCTCATACGTTCACATGGGGAGATATTGGAGGAGGTACGGGGGTACTTTGCAGCGGGTGCAGGGATGGACATGGAGGTGGAACATTGGGACGCCTTCAAGGCGCATTTTCGAGGCATACTTAGCAGGGAAGTGAATGGGGTTAAAAAGGCCTCAACAGCTTTATTGATTGAAGTAGAGAACAGGGTTCAGGACATGGAGAGGGCTTACGTAGCGGATCCTTCTGATTCGACCAGGGAAACCTGGCAGGCCGCTCAGTCGGCCTACCAGCAACTTCTCTCCTCGTCTGCTGAGAAGAAACGCTTTTTTGCAAAGCAGGCGTTCTTTGAGGAGGGTGAGAAAACCGGCCGTATATTGGCCCGGATTGCGAACTCCCACCAACGATCGCCGGCTATAGGGGCCATAAGATCTAGTTCTGGAGGCTTAGTTTCACAACCAGAACAAATTATGCAGGAACTGGCGGGTTTCTATGAGACCCTGTACAGCTCAGGCACGGCATACACTCAGGGAGATCTAGAGCTATACCTAGCCCAACTGGCCTTCCCAGAACTGACTGCTGACCAGCGTATTCTGCTGGATAAGCCAATCACAGTGGAGGAACTGGTGGGGGCGGTCGGTGCTTTCCCTAACTGCAAGGCTCCGGGGGAAGACGGGCTGCCCATGGAGGTGTATAAACAGTACTCTGAAACATTACTCCCCCAATTACTGAAGGTCTTTAACAAGGCCAGGGAAAGGGGGAATTTACCCCCGTCTATGACTAAGGCTAACATAGTCCTGCTACTTAAGCCAGGCAAAGATCCTGTAGACCCAGGTGCGTACCGCCCCATTTCCTTACTGCAGAGTGACATTAAGATACTAGCCAAGGTGCTGGCCATGCGGCTGAATGGGGTGATAACTTCAATTGTGCATGGAGACCAAGCTGGTTTTATGCCCAATAAATCCACGGCGGTCAATCTTAGGAGGCTGTTCCTTAATATGCAGGCACGGGCGGACAACATGGGCAGTAGGGCGCTACTGTCCTTAGACGCCACAAAGGCGTTTGATAGTATAGATTGGAACTACCTTTGGACGGTGTTGCAGAAATTCGGGTTTGGCCCGGTTTACATTTCCTGGGTGCGCTTGCTATACTGTCAGCCACAGGCGGCAATAAGGGCGTTTGGCTCTCTATCAGGGAGTTTCGCACTGAGGAGGGGTACTCGACAGGGGTGCCCTCTGTCCCCCCTCCTCTTTGCTTTGGCTATTGAACCGCTGGCCATTAGTATCAGAGCCAACCCTTGCATCGCCGGTTTCTGCTATGGAGATGAGCAGGAAAAGGTGATGTTATATGCGGACGATACCCTCCTTTTGTTGGGGGATACGGACACTTCCCTTAGAGAGGCTATGGTAGCGATCACGGAGTTTGGCCGATTTTCTGGTTTACTTATTAACTGGTCAAAGTCGGCCTTGCTTTTGTTGGACGGTGACAACACGCAGGTAATTAATCCCTTGTGCCCTATTCCCATTACTCCCTCCTTTAAGTACCTAGGGGTGCAGATTACGGCTCAGCCACGGGACTTCATCCGTCTCAATATATCCCCCTTGTTATTACGATTTAGGGACAAAGTTAAAACTTGGAAGGCCCTGTTGTTATCGGTTGCAGGCCGGGTGAATTTAATCAAGATGATACTTATGCCACAGTTATTATACTTCCTCCATAACACCCCCATGGTCATCCCCTTGAAAGTTTTCCACACGGTTAATAGCATCTTTCGAGGCCTCATCTGGAGAGACGGGGCTCCTAGGATTAAATTAGAGCACTTACAGAGACCTAAGGATAGTGGGGGATTGGCATTGCCAAACCCCTGGCTGTACTATTTGGCGGCCCAGATGCAGCAGTTGGTCGGTATGTTTCGGCCGGCGGTGCGGTCCTCTGCTCAGAAACTCCTGGAGCACACCGTGGGCAGAAGTCCGATTCCTGATGCGTTGGAGGCACAGGCCTTTGCTAAACCACATAGGAAATACCCCACTTTTAGTCTAACCCAGAAGGTATGGAATAAGGTTAAATATGTTCAAAATGCGGAAGGATACACGAAATACAGTCCAATATGGCAAAATGACACCTACACTGAACTGGCCAAGTTGCAATCGGGGACCAGATGGAAAAGATATGGGGTCACACACCTCACACACATATTTTGTAATGGAGTGCTACGTACGTTCCCTGCGTTGCGAGAGAAGTTTGGCTTGCCGCAGTCAATGTACTTCTCCTACCTACAGTTGAGGCATGCAGTGGTGGCGCAGGGTCGCTCTTCTGAGTGGTGCCTGTCGCCTACTCCTGCTTTTGATCTTTTGGGGGATGCTGAGACGTCGAAAGGCTTTATCTCCCAGTGCTATACCATTTTGTTGCAATATGTGATGAAGCAGCATCCCCTGAGGATAAGAGAGAGGTGGGAAGCGGATGCGGGAGAGTTGGATGGGGAACAGTGGGAGGAGATTTTTCAGGCGGTGGGCAAGTGCTCCTTGAATGTATCGCAAAAGCTTACCCAGTTGTATATCCTGCTACGTACCTATTACACCCCACACAGACTTAGTAAGATGAACCCGCAACTTGACCCTACTTGTACACGTTGTAAGAGAGACCATGGAGATTTGATTCATATGTTATGGAGATGTCCCAAGCTCCACACTTATTGGGCAGGAGTAGTGAGTACCATTAACTCAACATTTGGCGTGGCTCTTCCGCAGGACCCAAGGGCATGTCTCTTGGGGGCTCTGAAGGGGTACGAATGGGAGGAGGCGGACAGGGAAGTGATTCACAGGGTGTTGTTCCAGGCGAGGAAACTCATCATGGTTCATTGGAGAGCTGAGGCTCCCCTGACTCGTGCTGAGTGGATCACCAACATTGGGACAACGATGAGGATGGAGAAACTGGTATACCAACACAGGGGCAAGGCCCACAAGTTTGAGAAGCTATGGGCAAAGTGGTTGGATGTACCGGGCCTAGCCCCGGTGGACTTGGTGATGGATAGGTTGCTGGGTATTAATGTTGGGTGAGATCTGGATGGGAGCGGATGCCACGAGAGCAATGTCCGGAGTGGTGGGGGGGGGGGATTTACCTCCAGATTGGGATTGCTATATCTGTACATGTTTGTATGGCCTTGATCTTTATCTCTATTTTATGTTTATGTCCCCGACGTGTCGAGGGGATTCTGTATGCCTTGTACCTCTGCAAACGAAATAAAACTTTTGTTGGATTAAAAAAAAAAAAAAGAAGGTCATACACCTCGTGTCTGTATGGGACTTTTTGCTTTTTCACGTAGCATGTAGACTTCCATCCAGTTATACCGGTGTAACTGAAATAAAGCTATCTTGCTTCTGGAACACTTGAAGTTTGACTGATCACAGGGGAAGAATTATCCTATCACACAGCCCCCTGCACCTCTGGACCCCTTTACATTACACAGCCCCCACAGCTCTGGACCCCCTGCATGTTACACAGACCCCCTTCAGTTCACACCCCCTTCAGTGCAGACACCCCCCTTTAGTGAACCCCCCCTCAGTGCAACCCCCCCTTAGTGAAAACACCCACAGTGCAAACCCCACCCCCTTAGTGAAAACACCCCCAGTGCAAACCCCCCCCCCTTAGTGAAAACACCCCCAGTGCAAACCCCCCCTTAGTGAAAACACCCCCAGTGCAAACCCCCCCTTAGTGAAAACACTCCCAGTGCAAACCCCCCCCTTAGTATAAGGTGACCAGATTTTTAAAATGAAAACTGGGGATTGTGAACTTTGGGGGTCTTTAAGCTCCGCGAGACAAGTGCGTAAAACCGTGTCAGTAAAGCAAAGGGTCTTTATTGGTGACCAAACAAAACAAAATAAAGCTTTTCTTCAGCATCCAAAACGTCACAACAAAAGTCCTGCTTGTTCCCAGCATAAATGAAAAAAGTCTTTCTTCAGAAAAACAACCAAAAGAAAGGCACATACGTTTTTAGTAAGAAGTCCTCCAGACCTTCCCTGCAGACACAGCTTCACTTCCAAACTACTCAAAAGTCCTCTCTGAGCAGCTAGCAGACTTCCATCTTGTCCTCACAGGTGCACTCTCCCAACTCACTCACTCCCTCCAGCATCACTTCCTGCTTTAATGGGTGGTTGTCTGAGAGATTTTAACCCCTTGTGCGCTGGCTTCCAGGGTTTAGGAGTGGAGGCTCCATCCCACCCAAATAACACTTTGGAGCCTCCAAAATTCCAGGCCCCAAACTACTTTATTAAGATAGAGAAGACTGCAAGCCAGTCCTCTCAGAATTAGCGCCTGCCTGGAACTTTTCACCCACTTTTGGGTGACCCCCTGAACCTTCTACCTCTATTTAAATGGACCATAGTCCAAACAGTGGTGCCGTATAGCACCCGTCCAGGACCCACCCCCGGTGTCCTGTACATATCCCCCCCCTCTGCCTCAACACGGAGGTGTTGGAGGCAACAGTAGACACCATACAATGGACTCGGGAGAGGGCATCGGCATTCTGATGCTGTCTCCCGGGTCTGTGCTCTACCATGAAATTGAACTCCTGCAGAGACAGAAACCACCTTGTTACCCTGGCATTGGTGTGTTTGTTCTGTCTCATCCACGTAAGAGGAGCATGGTCTGATATAAGGCGAAACTTCCTACCTAGGAGAAAATAACGTAGGGAGTCCAAAGCCCACTTGATGGCAAGACATTCGCGCTCCACCACCGCATAGTTTTTCTCAGCTGGCGTCAGTTTCCTACTAAGAAAAACTATTGGATGCTCCTCTCCGTTGATTTCTTGAGACAGAACTGCTCCTAGCCCTTCACTTGAGGCATCTGTCTGCACTATAAAATCCTTAGAAAAATCTGGCGCCACAAGCACCGGATCCTGACAGAGTGCGGTCTTAAGCATTTGAAAAGATTTTTCAGCCTCGGCATTCCATTTAATCATGACCGACTTTCGGCCTTTGGTGAGGTCAATTAGCGGTGCCGCATTGGTGGCGAAGTTGGGGACAAACCTCCTATAGTACCCAACTAGGCCTAAAAAAGCTCTGACCTGTTTCTTTGTTAGGGGGCGGGGCCAGCCCTGTATGGCCTCTACCTTGCTCATTTGGGGCTTCACTAACCCTCTACCTACAATGTATCCTAGGTACTTGGCTTCCTCCACCCCAACCGCACACTTCTCCGGATTGATGGTGAACCCCGCTCTTCTCAAGGAGTCTACCACTGCCTGTACCCGGGGAAGATGGGAATCCCAGTCCGTGCTGAAAATGACTATGTCATCCAGGTAAACGGAGGCATACCGTAGGTGTGGACGTAAAGTTTTGTCCATGGCCCTTTGGAATGTGGCGGGGGCGGAGTGAAGACCAAACGGCATTCTTTTATACTGGAAGTGACCTTCCGGGGTAGAGAAAGCTGTTTTCTCTCTGGCCTCCTTGGTCAGGGGAATCTGCCAGTAACCTTTTGTGAGGTCCAGCGTGGTGATGTACCTGGCAGGACCCAATCTCTCAATCAGCTCATCTACCCGTGGCATGGGGTATGCATCGAACTTGGAGACCTCGTTGAGTTTTCTAAAATCGTTGCAGAAGCGGAGAGTACCATTGGGTTTGGGCACCAACACGATCGGACTGGACCACTCGCTCTGCGACTCTTCGATGACCCCAAGTTCGAGCATCCTTTTAACCTCTCCAGACACTGACACTCTATGAGCTTCTGGGATACGGTAGGGTTTAAGCCGGATTTTCACCTTGGGCTCAGTCACAATGTCATGCTCAATGACGTTGGTGAGCCCTGGCAACCCTGAAAACATGTCCCTATTCCTTTGCAGAAATTCTTTTACTTGCTGGGTTTGGGGCCTAGTTAGGGTAGCCGCAACCTGCACCAGGTCGATCCCTACATGGTCCCCTGACTGTACCGCCACCACCGCGGACACCGGTTCTCTGTCTCTCCAGAGCTTCAACAAATTTATGTGATAAATCTGGTAGGGTTTTCTTTTTCCTGGTTGGTGTACCTTATAGTTTACCTCACCCACTTTCTCTACTACTTCAAATGGACCTTGCCACTTGGCCAAGAACTTGCTCTCCACTGTGGGTATTAGGACAGCTACCCTGTCTCCTACTTGTAACTGTCTCACTTTAGCCGACCGATTATATACCCTTCTTTGGGCATCCTGAGCCTTCTGCATGTGCTCTCTCACCATCGGCATCACTTTAGCCACCCTTTCTCGCATTTGAGAAATATGCTCTACCACGGTTTTGTGCGGGGAGGACTCACTTTCCCACGTTTCCTTTACCAGATCAAGCAACCCCCGGGGCCTTCGTCCGTACACTAGCTCAAATGGCGAGAAACCAGTGGATGCCTGTGGTACCTCCCGGATAGCGAACAACAGGGCAGGGAGTAACATGTCCCAATCTTTCCCGTCTTTCTGGACCACTCTTTTTAACATGGACTTTAGAGTTTTGTTAAACCTCTCAACTAGGCCATCGGTCTGCGGGTGATAGACGGACGTCCGCAACTGCTTAATCTGAAACAGCCTGCACAAGTCCGCCATCACCTTTGACATAAAAGGGGTGCCCTGATCCGTTAGTATTTCCTTGGGGAACCCAGTACGTGAGAACATTTGAAATAACTCCCGGGCAATGGCCTTAGAGGACGTTTTTCTCAATGGGACTGCTTCTGGGTATCTAGTGGCGTAGTCTAGGATGACCAATATGTATTGGTACCCCCTTGCCGACTTTACCAGGGGTCCCACAAGATCCATAGCGATCCACTCAAATGGGACCTCAATAATTGGCAAGGGTACTAGGGGGTTTCTATAGCGGGGCACTGGGGCAGTTATCTGGCAAACAGGACAAGACTCACAATATCTTTTAACCTCAGCCTTCACCCCTGGCCAGTAAAACCGATCGGTTATCCTGGCCTCCGTTTTCTCCGCCCCCAGGTGTCCTCCCAGTGCGTCGTTGTGGGTTAGATCAAGGAGCATCCGCCTATACGGTTGAGGGACCAGCAACTGCTCTATGGGTTCCCCTCGGCTCTCAGCCACACGATAGACTAGGTCCCCCTTCAACGCAAAATGAGGAAACCTCTGATTTGCACCTGGTATTTGTGAAACCCCATCAATGACAGAAACCTGCTCTCGAGCGTTCACTAAGGTAGGATCCTGTAACTGGGCGGTGCCAAACGCACCCCTGGGTACATCCAGGTCTGGATGCACTGGCCTTGGGGATGTTTCCCCCTCACCCTCCTCAATCGGGGAGAGCTCCTTGTCATCCTCCCCCAGCATGACTTGTAATTTGGGACCTGGGGGGTTGGTCAGGTTTGTACCGCCAGCGATGCACCCTTTGAGCCCGGACGGCTGTGGTCACTCCCAGGCGGGCCAGGATCTCGGTTTTTAGACGCTCATAGTCCCTGATGTGCTCAGCTGGGAGGTCAAAATAGGCTTTTTGCAGAAAGGGGAGATAATGCCAGCCCATTGGTCCCGGGGCCACCCCTCTCTCTCTGCTATCCTTTCAAAGGTGGTGAGAAAGGCTTCCACGTCATCGCTGGGCGTTAGTTTTTGCAAAAAATGGCTGGCCTTCACAGACACTGGGTTGCTAGTGGCAACGACCGCTTGCACTTGTCCCTGAGCCAGCTGCTGTACGGCCTCCTGCAAGGCAGCCACCTGTGCTTGAGTGGACTCCTGCTGGGCCGTAAACTGGGCGGATAGCAGCCGTGTATTTTCCTGCTGCGCAGCTATAGCCTGTGCCAGGGCCTGCTGCTGCTGAGCCATCGCTTCCTCATGGCGACGGTTTGACTCTGCTGACGCTTGCTGTTGGGCCACAGTGGCTTGCTGCTGGGTCACAGTGGCTTGTGCCAAAGCCTTAACGACCTCCTCCATGCCTTTGTCTGCTGTTTGTAACGCCTGGGCAGACTTCACCCAAGACATGCCATAAGTATACTGTCTCTTTAAATGTCAGTTTTAAACGGTTTTTGCGCCTGCAAATGCACTTTGCCCGCATTCGACACCAGTTGTGAACTTTGGGGGTCTTTAAGCTCCGCGAGACAAGTGCGTAAAACTGTGTCAGTAAAGCAAAGGGTCTTTATTGGTGACCAAACAAAACAAAATAAAGCTTTTCTTCAGCATCCAAAACGTCACAACAAAAGTCCTGCTTGTTTCCAGCATAAATGAAAAAAGTCTTTCTTCAGAAAAACAACCAAAAGAAAGGCACATACGTTTTTAGTAAGAAGTCCTCCAGACCTTCCCTGCAGACACAGCTTCACTTCCAAACTACTCAAAAGTCCTCTCTGAGCAGCTAGCAGACTTCCATCTTGTCCTCACAGGTGCACTCTCCCAACTCACTCACTCCCTCCAGCATCACTTCCTGCTTTAATGGGTGGTTGTCTGAGAGATTTTAACCCCTTGTGCGCTGGCTTCCAGGGTTTAGGAGTGGAGGCTCCATCCCACCCAAATAACACTTTGGAGCCTCCAAAATTCCAGGCCCCAAACTACTTTATTAAGATAGAGAAGACTGCAAGCCAGTCCTCTCTGAATTGGCGCCTGCCTGGAACTTTTCACCCACTTTTGGGTGACCCCCTGAACCTTCTACCTCTATTTAAATGGACCATAGTCCAAACAGTGGTGCCGTATAGCACCCGTCCAGGACCCACCCCCGGTGTCCTGTACAGGATATATATATATATATATATATATATATATATATATATATATTTTTTTTTTTTTTTTATTTATCGGCAAATGGTATACTATTTTTTAAGCATATATTCCTCAATTGATATATGCAGTGTATGTGCTATGTGTTTATGGAATGATTTATGATTATATATATATATATATATATATACACACATACACGTTATTTCTCACATTTCATCCGTGAGATAAATAAAAGGTAACCACTGGCCCAGCATATTGGTGGTGCAGGGCTCAGGAGGATGCTACGTACAGAGTGCAGAACTCAGGAGGATGCTACGTACAGAGTGCAGAACTCAGGAGGATGCTACGTACAGAGTGCAGAACTCAGGAGGATGCTACGTACAGAGTGCAGAACTCAGGAGGATGCTACGTACAGAGTGCAGAACTCAGGAGGATGCTACGTACAGAGTGCAGAGCTCAGGAGGATGCTACGTACAGAGTGCAGAGCTCAGGAGGATGCTACATACAGAGTGCAGGGCTCAGGAGGATGCTACGTACAGAGTGCAGAGCTCAGGAGGATGCTACGTACAGAGTGCAGAACTCAGGAGGATGCTACGTACAGAGTGCAGAGCTCAGGAGGATGCTACGTACAGAGTGCAGAGCTCAGGAGGATGCTACATACAGAGTGCAGGGCTCAGGAGGATGCTACGTACAGAGTGCAGAGCTCAGGAGGATGCTATGTACAGAGTGCAGAACTCAGGAGGATGCTACGTACAGAGTGCAGAACTCAGGAGGATGCTACGTACAGAGTGCAGAACTCAGGAGGATGCTACGTACAGAGTGCAGAACTCAGGAGGATGCTACGTACAGAGTGCAGGGCTCAGGAGGATGCTACGTACAGAGCTCAGGAGGATGCTGCGTACAGAGTGCAGCGCTCAGGAGGATGCTACGTACAGAGTGCAGGGCTCAGGAGGATGCTACGTACAGAGTGCAGAACTCAGGAGGATGCTACGTACAGAGTGCAGGGCTCAGGAGGATGCTACATACACAGTGCAGGGCTCAGGAGGATGCTACATACAGAGTGCAAGGTTCAGGAAGGCACCCTCGCCCCTATCCTGAAACTATCCCCCTGTGTGCTGAGAGAAGAGAAGCTGCTGGGTGCACAGGGGGATTAGGTCTGCTGGAGGGGGGTGGGAGAGTTGAATCCTGGACAAGGAGAAGGATCATGGCTGATCCCATAGAGAGATTGGTTTTGGAGATTGCGAGCCCCCCCAAACACACACAGATTAATGCTTAAAAAAAAAAATCAATGGATATTTAATAACAATTATGAAAAACAATTGAAATGTAGTTAAATGGGCTCTCAGTGGTGTGATGTGGGATACCCTGCGAATCCTGTGCGGGTTCCCGCATCACACCTGAATCACAGATGGTTCACACTGACATCTGCGAACCACTGCGGGTGTCAATAGAAAATGACACCCCCTGATTGGTTCGCAGGTTGCAGTGTGAACTATAAAATGGTACAGGAATCGGATCGCATGGGTGTCAACACCCAATGAGATCCTATTCCAGTGTGGACACAAAAAAATAGTCCTGCACAATTCTGGTGTAAATGTGATAGGATTTCAGCCATACAGTTGCACAGACATCGCATGTAATGTGCATGGCAATGCGGTGCGGATCACATGCGATGTCTGTGATTGCACAAGTGTGAATGTGAAATTATGGATGCAATTGGACTAGTGCTCAGACTCCATTAAGAATCCTATAATGGCAGATCTAAACTATAGGTGATAGAAAATTACACATTAACCAGATCAGTCAGTAAAGGGTTAATTAGTGGTTTCTGGGCAGTCTGATAGAGATTTGTAGAGGGGGATGGAGTGTGTAAGGGGGTGATGATAGTGTAGAGGGGGGAGTAGAAGTTACATTGGATAGGGGAATGGGAGATTTATAGCAGAATTGAGGGGGAAATGAGACTAGAAGAGAGAGTGAGAAGTTGCACTCGATAAGATAAGATAGAAGACCTGAATCTAGGTGACAGAATGGGGGGGGGGGGGGGCAGAACGGAATACACAGCCTGGGGGCAGTGAGTTGGAGGAACAATCCACTATGGGGCAGAGAAGGAGAGTACAGGAGTGACTGCATTGAGACTGTCCTGGGAACAAGTGAGGGAGAATATGTGAGCAAGACGACAAGTATCTAGAAGGAGGAGGGGTCACAAACTTATGGAGGTTGATGGAAGATCATGCAGGGAGGAGAGCTGATATCACAGCACTGCTAAAGACTGGCATGTCATCATTACATTCACAGTCAGACTCAGACATCACACGGCACCTTACTTTACTTTTGGTTCAGCTGTGTGCAGTCTCTCTGACTCTCGATGTACCCCATATCCATTCACTTAGGGTGGGGGGCCGGTATCTGGGGGCCCCCTTATTTGAGGGGACTCCCAGATTCCGATAAGCCTCCGCCCGCAGACCCCGACAACCAATGGCAAGGGTTGTCGGGAAGAGGTCCTGTCCTCATCAACATGGGGACAGGGTGCTCTGGGGTGGGGGGGCCCGCAGTGCGCCCCCCTGCCCCAGAGCACCCAACCCCCCCATGTTGAGGGCATGCAGCCTGGCACGGCTCAGGAGGGGGGGGGGGGGCGCTCGCTCGTCCCCACTCCCATTCCTGACCGGCCGGGTAGCGTGCTTTGGATACGGGTCTGGTATGGATTGTAGGGGGACCCCCTACGTCGATTTTTCGGCGTAGGGGGGTCCCCTTACAACCCATAACAGACCTAAGGGCCTGGTATGCTCCTGGGGGGGAACCCATGCCGGTTTTGTTTTTACAAATTGCCGTGGAGTTCTCCCTCGGGAAAGCATACCAAATGCCGTCGCTGGAATGGGCTTTTACATGGTGTGACTAGTTTACACTTTGTAGAACCAGCCCTAATTTTACACTTGCAAAATAACACTTACGGCGCAAAAAGGAAGCTGGAAAGCTTTGTGGATCGCCTTAAGTGCTAATTTGCATACTAGAAACGGCATTTCGACTCGAAATGCCCCCAGCGGCGGATGCGGTACTGCATCCTAAGATTCGGCAGTGTAATTCAATTACACATGCCGGATCTTCTGCCTAACTTTGGAAAAAGCCTTTTGAGGATCGTTTCCAAAGTTACACACAGACTGAACAGCAGTTAAGTCGGAGTATCTCTTTTGTGGATCTGGCCCTATATATATTTTTTTCTAACACCCTAGAGAATAAAATGGCAGTCATTGCAATACTTTTTGTCACACCGTATTTGCGCAGCGGTCTTACAAGCGCACTTTTTTTGAAAAAAAAATCACTTTTTTAAGACAACAATAAATTTGGCCCAATTTTTTTACATATTGTGAAAGATAATGTTACGCCGAGTAAAATGATACCCAACATGTCACGCTTACAAATTGCGCCCGCTCGTGGCATGGCGTCAAACTTTTACCCTTAAAAATCTCGATAGGCGACGTTTAAAAAATTCTACAGGTTGCATTTTTTGAGTTACAGAGTAGGCCTAGGGCTAGAATTATTGCTCTCGCTCTAACGATGGCGGCGATACCTCACTTGTGTGGTTTGAACACCGTTTTCATATGCGGGCGTTACTCGCGTATGCGTTCGCTTCTGCGTGCGAGCTCGTCGGGACGGGGCGCTTTAAAAAATTTTTTGGGGGGTTTTCGTATTTATTTTTATTTATTTTACAATTTTTAACACTGAAATAAAAAAAAAAAAAATTATCACTTTTATTCCTATTACAAGGAATGTAAACATCCCTTGTAATAGAAAAAAGCATGACAGGTCCTCTTAACCACTTAAGCCCCGGACCAAAATGCTGCCTAAAGACCCAAGGGGTTTTTACAGTTCGGGACTGCGTCGCTTTAACAGACAATTGCGCGGTCGTGCGACGTGGCTCCCAAACAAAATTGGCGTCTTTTTTTCCCCACAAATAGAGCTTTCTTTTGGTGGTATTTTTTGCGCTATAAACAAAAATAGAGCGACAATTTTGAAAACAATTCAATATTTTTTACTTTTTGCTGTAATAAATATCTCCCAAAAACATATATAACATTTTTTTTTCCTCAGTTTAGGCCGATACGTATTCTTCTACCTATTTTTGGTAAAAAAAATCGCAATAATCGTTTATCAGTTGGTTTGCGCAAAATTTATAGCGTTTACAAAATAGGGGATAGTTTTTTTGCATTTTTATTTATTATTTTTTTTTTACTACTAATGGCGGCGATCAGCGATTTTTTTGGTGTCTGCGACATTATGGCGGACACTTCGGACAATTTTGACACATTTTTGGGACAATTGTCATTTTCACAGCAAAAAATGCATTTAAATTGCATTGTTTATTGTGAAAATAACAGTTGCAGTTTGGGAGTTAAACACAGTGAAGCTCCGGGGAGCGATCGCGACGGAGCGGCTATAAACAAATAGCCGCGCCGTCGTCCCGGATCGCTCCCCGAGCGGACCCGACCTCCACATGTAGCGGGGGGGGGGGTCCCGATCGGACCCCCCACCCACGTCTAGCAGAGGACGTACAGGTACGTGATTGTGCCTGTCCGTGCCATTCTGCCGACGTAAATGTACATGAGGAGGTCGGGAAGTGGTCGGGAAGTGGTTAAATATGAGATCTGGGGTCAAAAAGACCTCAGATCTCATATTTAGGCTTAAATGCAAAAAAAAAAAAAATTGAAACTGTAATTTTTTCAAATGACAAAAAAAAAAATGTTGCTTTAAGAGGCTGGGCGGGACTGACGTTTTGACGTCACTTCCGCCCAGCAGAGCTATGGGGACGGGTGAAGGAGATTTTTCCTTCACTCTTAACCCCGCTCAGCTGCCGAACGGTCCCGATCTCCTCCGCCGCTACCGACGGCTACGGTAAGCGGCGGAGGGCGCGGGAGAGCGGCGGGAGGGGGGGGCCCTCTCCCGCCACCGATAACGGCGATCTCGCGGCGAATCCGCCGCGGAGACCGCCGTTATCGTTTACACGGCCGCCCACTGAAGAGATGAATATCTCGGTTGTGGCAGCAGCTGCTGCCGTTACCGAGATATTCATCTTTAAAGTGCCGACGTAGAATGACGGTGGGGGTCGGTAACTAGTTATACATCTATAGAGCCATGACAGGCCCTCGTTATACTCCTTTATACATGTATAGAGCCATGTCAAGTACTCTTTATAGTCCTATATACATTTATAGAGCCATGACAGGTCCTCTTGATATTCCTTTACATGTAAAGAGTAATGACAGGTCCTCTATATACATGTATAGAGCCATGACAGGTCCTCTTTATACTCCTATACATGTATAGAGCAATGACATGTCCTCTTTATACACCTTTATACATGTATAGAGCCATGACAGGTCCCCTTTAGTTATCATGATATAAAATAATGAATGTGGGGGCCTTTTGGTTGGCATGACTTTTCTTCTGGGGGGGGGGGCATTTTATTCTTGGTCCCAGGCAGCACAATGTCTTGGGCCGGCACTGGGTAGCTTGTTACATTGTTTATGTATTGTAGAGTTGCAGTCCAGAAAGTAGCAATAGGAGGGCAGTTCCAGAGACGATGTAGTAGGGTTGGCTTGTGGGTAAGGCACCATGGACATGCAGGACCTATGTCCTGCTACCTCCAAAATGGTTTGGAGGTAGCGAAAATTCCTCCGACAGTTGTGTAAAGGATTTGGGGTTACCAGTTGGATCCTGGAATAAAGAGCACACCTTGACTAGGCCTTTGTCTTTCCATTTTGAAAAAGGCTCGTATTGGAGACTGGGTGTAAACATGGGGTTGCCATGAATCGGAAGATGTCTAGAAACATGGGGGGATAGACCTAATCTTTTTCTCACCTCTCTCCAGGCCACAATTGTGTCTCTGAAGAGCAGATTTTGTTTGATGGGTTTAAATAATTTTTGGAGCCAACTATGAAGAAGAACCGCCAGGTCCACATGATTGACCATAGCTGATTCCAGATCATAGTTAGAGTATCGGGAAGACCGCAGTATCCAATCCATTCCTATTCTCAAAAGACAAGCTAGATTATACAATCTAATATTTGGGAGACCCGCTCCCCCCTCGCTCTTCGGGAGATATAGCTTAGTCAAGGCAATCCTCGGCCTGCCTTTTTTCCAAATCAATGTTGTAATAGCTTTATTTAAAGTTTGAACATCTTTATGTTTTAAGAGTAAAGGTAAGGTTTGCAAAGGATAGAGTAGATGGGCAAAGCCCACCATCTTGAAGAGCGCGCATCTCCCAGAGCGGTAGATCCGCCCAAACTTCCAGTTCACTTACTATTCTATCAATCAGAGGTGGATAGTTTAGATAGTACAGAGAGGATGATTCCTTGCCAATTTTTAGTCCCAAATAAGTGATGTGTCGCTCTGAAATTCGAAAAGAGGAGGGGGGAGGCTTGAGCGTGTGTTACATATCCCAAGGGGAAGAATCTCGCTTTTAGTAAAGTTAATCTTCAATCCAGATCATTTGCGAAATGAATCGAAGATAGTTTGGATGGTGGGAATGTCTGTGTGGGGGGAAGTGGAGTATGTAAATTAACTGTGACCTGACGTGATTGACGTGTTTTAAGAAAGTCGCATGCGCCTTCCGTGTACATATCCCAGTGTGCATTGCGGCAAAGTACGCCGCACGGACGTATTGGTTTCGACGTGGACGTAAATTACGTCCAGCCCTATTCACCGACGACTTATACAAACAACGTAAAATTTTCAAATTTCGACGCGGGAACGACGGCCATACTTAACATTACTAGTCCAGCTATTTGATGGAATAACTTTACGCCTGAAAATGCCTTACGTAAACGGCGTATCTGTACTGCGTCGGCCGGGCGTATGTTCGTGAATTGGCGTATCTAGTGATTTACATATTCTACGCCGAACGCAATGGAAGCGCCACCTAGCGGCCAGCCTAAAAATTACACTTTAAGATACGACGGTGTAAGACACTTACGCCGCTCGTATCTTAGCCTAATTTAAGCGTATCTGGTTACCAGAATACGCTTAAATTTGCGTCGGTGCAGATTCAGACTTAGGCTGGCATATCTACTGATACGCCGGCCTAAGTCTTTCTGAATCTGCCTATATATCTCTATAGAAAAAAACAAAAATGATATATATATCTCTCTATCTATCTAGAAAAAAAAACTTTATATATATATATAAAAAAACATGCATATATTTAAAAACACACACCTAGAGATATGTACCGTAAGTAATAATATTTAGATCTTTTTTTAGTTATTTTTTTCAAACATCACTAAAATGGATGTATAAATCTTTTTATTCACACTCTTCATCCTATATTAACTTTGATAGTTTTTAATAAAAAAATAAATATAATACCAAAATAAATTTAACATAAACTTTAATTTTAAACTTTTTTTTAAGTTTACGATAAAAAAAAAAATGTTTTCACAATGTTGATTAGGATAATACTAAAAACAAAACAAAGGGTGAAATCCATTAGCTCTATTCTATTTTTTTTTGTTAAAATGTTTTTTTATGTATTTCAGAGAAGTATAATAGTTGCGGAATTATTGGAGAGCTATTCTTCAAAGTCTAATGACAATCCACGTGCACCCATAACAGTCCACCCTTCTTCGTCTTCTCAAACAGAAGAAAGTACAGTAGATAGGATAGGTAATACTGAATGGTGTATTTGCGATTGTTGTACCCAAATTGTTGCCGTGAAATTTACCAAGTTGAAGGCAGTATCCCGGAAGGATTGAGTTGCATCACAGCTGCCCCTATATTTGTTTCACAGTTTGCAACTGAGGCACATGTTTACATAACGTACATGGCAATCCACGTAGCCCAACGACCTGTTGTTGATGCAGATAATAGGTATATTTTACAATATTATCTGTTTAAAATAGTATTTATATTTTCTAATATTTACTTCAATATTAATTTATATATTTTTTGGTTCTATTTCTTTGAAGGCGGCTAAGGAAAACTGCCTATCGTTCTTTTATTGGGTGGCTATACGGATTTCTAGGCAAGGGAAACCGAAAAGTTATACCTTTGTGTGTAGTTAAAGCTATTCGAGAAGCATTTCCCGATCCTATGTTGGATTTATGTACTCAGACGACTACGATGCTTCTGAAATGGCTTTCCATTAAATTTTAAGACTTATTAACAGTTATTTTTGTTTGATGTATGTTTAATATTATTTAATTAATATGTTTCTTATATTTAAAATTTATAATAAATGATTTATTTTGGTTTAATATTTTTTTTTATGTAAAAATTTGTATTTGATAATGGTTTTATAGTTTACACAAAGGTTTTATTCCAATATTGAACACAATAAGAAAGAAAAAAAAAGACAAATTTAGTCTGTAAAATGTAATAAAAAAAAACACATAACAATAATTAATATTAAAATAAAATATATAGATTCAACACATTTAAGAACAAGCAAATTCAATTTTAGACAAAACAATTTTCTTTAAAACAAAATATTAAAGGTAAAAAAGGGTTATTTACATGTAAGGTTTTCTAAAAAATATATTTATTTTTAAAATTTAAGAAATCTTGTCATGTGTTCTTGGACAAGAACACTTTTTTCGGGCCTCTCAATTGGCACAATGTTTTTTGGCATCTCTTTATTTTTGGGTACCCAAGAACGGGTTAGGGTCCCCTCAACAATCCGAATCATGGGCCAGATCCTCAAAAGGGATACGCCGGCGTAACTGCTGTTACGCCATCGTATCCCTGTTTCTAACTATGGAACTGATCCACAGAATCAGTTTTCCATAGTTAGGCAGAAGATCCGCCATGTGTAAGGGACTTACACTGCCGGATCTTAGGATGCAGTACCGCATCCGCCGCTGGGGGCATTTCGTGTCGAAATGCCGCCTCGGGTATGCAAATTAGCACTTACGGAGATCCACGAAGCTTTTCAGCTTAGTTTTTTCTCCGTAAGTTTTAGTTTGCAAACGCAAAATTAGGGCTACTTTTACAAAGTGTAAACTATTTACACCTTGTAAAAACAGACCCTTCTGTCCAGCGACGCGATTTTTTTTTTATTTTGAATTTTTTTTTTTCGCGCCGTATCTTTTTTTTTTCCCGACGAAACTTTATTGACCCGTCGCAATCCACAAAGCTCAGCGTAACGTAATTTTGCGCTATGCACGTCGGGAAAATGACATGCGCAGTACGGCCGGCGCAGGAGCTCACCTAATTTAAATGGGAATCGCCCCCATGAAAATAGGAACGCCTTGCGTCGGCGGAATTTAAGTTACACAGCCAAAAATTTCTAGGTAAGTGCTTTGTGGATCGGGCACTTAGGTAGAAATTTTAAGGCAGTGTAACTTAAATGGAAAAAATTAAGTTACGCCGGATCTTTGTGGATTACCCCCCATGTCTTCAAGCAATTTGAACGCATATTGGTTGTCCATTTCTTCGTATACATTACGCAGAATCCACTGTTTTCGTCCTCTTGGGAATTCAAAATGTTTCCTTTCAACAAGAATTTCTTGACCACTTTCATCTTTTTTTCCGCATCACATTGTGATTGTGGCATAAAGCTGCCAATTTTGTTCTCGCTTCCATTGAGTCAAATCTGTAGTGTATTCTTTTAGGCCGAAATTTCAGAATCATACTGTGGTATGTTTCGAGAATCCCGGTCTGACAAAAAAAAGTTAAATGCTTTGTGTCCTTCTCCAATTGCCCATCAAGAACGATTGCGGACAATGCAATAAATGCAGGTGAGTTTCTTTTTAACCAGGTAACAGGATGGTCATCCACACTGATGGGATCATGTAAGCATTTGTGCTTTTCATTTTCAATGACCCATTCATGTTCATCCACTATGTGATGTAGTAATGAATGCCACATGGCTTTGAAAACGTGTTCTTTACCATTGCAATGATTGCTACAAAAATACAGATGATTGGTAATAGATCGAATCCATGGCATTAGTTCTTCGTTAATTTTTTTTTTTTGCAAGTAGAGCCAATTTTCTACGGAAACTTTTAACGTAATGCCACAAGTCAAATTGGTGATTAATGTTTTTATATTTTTCATTGGTTGCGAGTAATTTTCGAATTCCAGTGTGCCTATCTGTTCCCACAAGTTGAATATCCAAATCATTCTCAATTATGCGATCTAAACATTTTGTGAAACCCAATGTCAGGGAAATAGGCGCATCCCTGTGCGTAATGGTGAAGGGTTGGCAAACCTGCATAGGCAAAAGCATTGTCAGGGAACCAACAGCAGGAGAAGGACTTTAGGACCCAGCATCTCTGGCAGGAGAAGGACTTTAGGACCCAGTATCTCTGGTAGGAGAGGGACTTTAGGACCCAGTATCTCTACCAGCAGGTCACATGGGCCTATATAAGGAAGTCTGTTATAGGTAGATTCAGAGAGAATGGTGTAAACTTGCGGCGGCGTAGCTTAGCGTGTTTAGGCTACGCCGCCGTAAGTTAGCGAGGCAAGTACTTGATTCTCAAAGTACTTGCCTGCTAAGTTACGGCGGCATAGCCTAAATCGGGCGGGCGTAAGGGCGCCTAATTCAAATTTGTCTGAGGGGGCGTTTTTAATGGTAATGAGGATTGACCCGACGTGATTGACGTTTTTATTTGAACTACGCATGCGCCGGGCGCCTACATTTCCCAGTGTGCATTGCGGCTAAGTACGCCGCACGGGCCTATTGATTTTGACGTGGACGTAAACAACGTAAATCCCTATTCACGGACGACTTACGCAAACGACGTAAAAATTTAGAATTTCGAAGCGGGAACGGCGGCCATACTTTAACATTACTATTCCATCTATTAGATGGAATAACTTTAGGCCTGATAATGCCTTACGGAAACGGCGTAAATGTACTGCGGCGGCCGGGCGTACGTTCGTGAATCGGCGTATCTACTAATTTACATATTCTACGCCGACCGCAATGGAAGCGCCACCTAGCAGCCAGCCTCAATATTGCAACCCAAGATAGGACGGCGCAAGCCGTATCTTAGATATGTTTAAGCGTATCTCTGTTTGAGAATACACTTAAACATAAGTCGGCGTAGTCGGCTTATCTACTGATTAGCCGGCCTAACTCTTTCTGAATCTACCTAATAGTGTCTGCATTTGCTGGTTTATCTTCAGCTCCCCCTGTCTTCCTGTGTCCTGAATTTCCTGTTGATCTGATCTCCTGTGTACCGACCCGGCTCGTTCTGACCCGCTCTTCCTGATCCACTGGCTCGACCCATCTGATCTCCTTCTGTCTGCTCCCTGCATCTGACCCCGGCTTGTTTACTGGACTCTGTTTATCCTGCTTCCTGTACTAAGACTCGGCTCTGGTCTTTCTGGTTACGGACGGTCTTCCGGTGAATGATCCTTGGCCTGGCTCCTGGCTCAGCTTCCAGCTACTCCACTGGTCTCTGTCTTCTGGACCTCCCAAGCACGTCTGTCTTCAGCATCCAGGCACCCGTGCTTCTGTGGGTACCACACCTGCTGTGTCACCTTCAGGGGTGTGCTGCACTCGGCCGCAAGGGGAGCCCTCCCAGCATCTCGGCCTCCTACCAAGTTCCTGACAGTATCAACCAGCCATGTCAGAGGCCGACGGAGGTGTCTGCCCGCTGGAAGCCGCCAGCCTACAGATCACGGCCCTCACCCAGGTCATCCAAGAACTCCAGAAAGAGTACCGCCAATTAGAGGGTCGATTGCAGCACCTGCCTGCGACACCTTCTCCCACAGGTCAAGGGTCACCTTTAACTAGTTCCTTGGCAGCCACTCCTGCCGTGGTGATGCCACGAGTGCCAACACCTTAACGCTTCTCCGGTGATCGGAAGAAATTCAGATCCTTTAAAAACGCATGTTACCTGTACCTGGCTCTGCAACCACGGACTTTTTCCTCTGAAACAGTGAAAGTGGGATTCATTATTTCCTTGCTGACTGATGAACCCCAAGTATGGGCTCATGGCTTACTGGAGCAGAAGAGTCCCCTCATCAATTCTGTGGACCAGTTCTTTAAATCAATGGCCCAATTATATGACGATCCCCTGCGGGCGGCCACTGCTCAAGCTGCTCTATATGCCCTACGGCAGGGTCAGCGCCCTGCGGAAGATTACACAGTGCAATTCCGTACCTGGTCCTCAGACTCAGGATGGAACGAGGCAGCGTTACGTTATCAGTATCGGCTGGGACTGTCTGAATCCCTTAAGGATGAACTGTCTAGAGTCGAGACCCCTTCAACCCTAGAGGGTCTCATCCTACTGACTATTCAACTCGACAGACGCTTACGAGAGTGCCGGTCTGAACGCATCAAAACCCCCCAACTGCTCGAAGCTCCGCCCACATCTAGTTCTATGCAGCTTGGCCTGGCCCATCCAGCATTAACCGCAGGGGAGAGACTTAGTCGCCGACAGGCGAACCTTTGCTTCTACTGCAGGGGAACCGGTCATTATATAACCTTTTGTCCCATAAGACCCAGGAAATCGGTCCTCCGCACCCCGGTCAACTGTCAGGTGCTCAGGTGCTTAGGTCCTCTTCGACTCACATCACTCTTCCTGTCATGTTACTGATAGCAGGAAAAGAAGTTCACCTCCAAGCAATACTGGATTCCGGGGCATGTAGTTGCTTTTTGGATCTGACACTGGCTAAGAGACTCGCTATTCCTCTCCACCACAAGAGCCAAAGACTGACTGTCCACCTGGCTGACGGCTCAATGCCCAGTTCCGGCCATGTCACCCAGGAAACGGCACCTATCTTTACCTCCATCAATTCTGGTCACCAGGAATTTCTGCGTTTTGATGTCCTGAGCTCTCCTATATTCCCTGTCATCTTGGGAACTCCATGGCTACAGGCGCACAACCCTCAGATTGACTGGTCCAAAAGGGAAGTTTTCTTCACCTCTCCCTACTGCCGGCAGAATTGTCTTGTTCCTGAAACCAAGAACTCTTCCAGTTGCATGTCTGTTCTATCCACACCGAGTGTGGATCCCAATATACCAGCAGCCTATCAGGAGTTCCAGGATGTATTCGACAAGAAGAAAGCAGATACCCTACCCCCGCATCGTCCCTACGATTGCCCCATTGAGTTGTTACCGGGGGCTGAGATTCCTTTTGGCCGTATTTTTCCCCTCTCTGAGACTGAACTTGAAACTTTGAGACAGTATATTGATGAAAACCTTGAAAAGGGATTTATCCGCCCTTCCTCCTCTCCTGCCGGTGCCGGCATTTTCTTCGTTGAGAAGAAGGATAAAACTTTGAGGCCATGTGTGGATTACAGGGAATTGAATAGAATTACTCTTAAAAATCGCTACCCACTCCCCTTCATCCCGGAACTCTTCCAGAGGTTCCGTACAGCTCATGTCTTCACTAAACTAGACCTACGTGGAGCTTACAATCTTGTCCGCAAACCCGGGAGGGGGATGAGTGGAAAACAGCGTTCAGAACAAGGTTCGGACATTTTGAATACTTAGTGATGCCATTTGGATTATGCAACGCCCCAGCCACATTCCAACATTTCATAAACGATATCTTCCGGCAGTACCTAGACCACTTCATTATCGTCTACCTCGACGATATCCTCATATTCTCAGCTACTCTGGAGCTTCACAGAACACATGTAAAAAAGGTATTGGGCATCCTCAGGGTACACGGATTGTATGTAAAAGCCGAAAAATGCGACTTCGAGAAGACAACAATCCAGTTTCTCGGACTGATTATCACCACCAATGGGATAGCCATGGATCCTCAGAAGGTGAAAGCCATCCTTGAGTGGCCAGCCCCCTTCTGATAAAAATGGTGTTCAGAGGTTCATCGGCTTCGCAAATTTTTACCAAAGATTTATAAGAGACTTCTCTACCATTGTAGCACCAATTACCCAGATAACACGTCAGCATACCAGATTCCAGTGGTCCGAAGCAGCACAAATGGCCTTCGATCAACTAAAAGTCCTCTTTACCTCTGCACCTGTCTTACAGCATCCCGATCCTGCCCTGCCCTGCCCTATGTTCTGGAAGTTAAGCTCTTGGCAGTAAAGACAGCCCTGGAGGAATGGAGATATCTCCTGGAGGGCGCCGTCCACCCTATTTTGATCTTTACAGATCATAAGAACTTGGAGTATCTCCGCACTGCCAAGCGACTGAGACCCCGAGGCTCAATGGGCTTTATTCTTTTCTCGATTCAATTTCCATATCACCTAGGGTCTAAAAATGGAAAAGCCAATGCCTTGTCCAGGATGCTTCCTGATACCCCTGAAGAGATCACACCTAGTCCAATCCTGTCCCCTCAAAACTTCCTCTTGATCCAGCCTGATTTAAGGGCTTCAATTGAACAAGCATCCACTCAATGCACGGAAACAGAAATCTCTTCCCTCAGAAGTCAGGAGGGACTCCTTTGGCATCAAGACATGATTTTTGTCCCACAGCAAGCCAGGCTTCAGGTCCTAAAAACTTTCCATGATCATCAGCTGGCTGGCCACTTTGGGGTCAGAAAAACGACCGAACTTGTTCAACGGTCTTTATGGTGGCCCACTCTGAGAGCTGATTGTAAGGACTATGTCAACTCCTGCACAATATGCCAAAGCAATAAGGGGTCCAACATGAAATCCTGGGGCCTGTTAAGACCACTGCCAGTTCCAGAGCAACCTTGGAAAAATATTTCCTTAGACTTTATCGTGGATTTACCCCCTTCAGAAGAATTTACAACCATTCTAGTAGTAGTAGACCGGCTATCCAAGATAACATTGTGTCAGATAGAGGTGTACAATTCACCTCTAGGTTCTGGAGGAGCCTCTGCAAATCACTATTAATTGAGACATGTTTTTCCACACCATCCCCAGAGTAACGGCCAAACAGAAAGGACTAACCAGACCTTAGAGCAATACCTGCATTGTTTTTGTTCCTTTTCTCAGGACGGTTGGATCTCATTATTGCCCTGTGCGGAATTCGCATATAACAACTCCACCAGAGGGCGCTAGCGGCGCACCGGCACGCGCAATGCGCGCGCAATCGCGGCATCGCGCTCGTGCACGCGCGCACCGGCGGTAACGGCGCGTGGGAGCGCGCATCGGCGGTAACGGCGCGCGGGCACGTGCAGGCGTCCATCTGGCGCCAAAACAAACCTATTTAAAGTGTCCTGGGAGCCTGGCCCCTTGCTGTCCGGTCTGCAGCGTTTCCTGAGACCACCTGTACCTGTACCTGTACCAACTACTCCTGCTTGATCCAGATCCTGATACCCGGCTTGTCTTTGTTGTTCCTGTCTTCCGCCTGCCCTGACCTCGGCTTGTTCTGACCATCCTCCTGCCTGATCCCTGGTACTCCGCTGACCGCCTGTTGCCGACCCGGCTAGTCTACCTCTCTGTTACCTGGGCCTCTCCTGCTTACCAGTCCGGCTGCTCCTGCCTCTTCAGTCTTCTGGGACCCTGTTCAGTCTTCTGGGACCTGCTGCGGCCAGACTCTCCGAATACCTTCCTTTCCGGCTTACCTGCTGTTCCAGTGTTCCTGCATCCAGGCTGCTACCTACCGGCCTGCACCTGCCCTTCAGAGACTTCCTCAGACTTCGCAGAAGCTCCATCTGGCCCCTGCACCAGCGTCATCCCTGGCGCTTGTGCGACTCTGCATTCCCGCTCCCCCTGTCTACTCTACCAGGGGCCCGGGATCAGAGGAGCAACAGCAGCCACTTCCTGCATGTCGGGCTCTCCCTTAAGGTACGTGACACACCCTTTTGGGCGAACTATGGCTACCACCCTTCATTTTTACCCAATGTCATTCCCGAATCTTCAGTCCCAGCAGGACAGAATAAATTCCATCCAAACCAATTATAAGATTCTCCAGGACACAAGGACACAATGCGGAAAGCCCAAGAAGGATATAAGAGACAGTATGACAAGAAGAAGAGAGGAAACCATGCCTTCAAGGTGGGGGACAAAGTGTGGCTCTCATCTGCAAACCTCAAACTGCCTTGTCCTTCCCGAAAATTGGGACGAAAGTTTATTGGCCCTTTTGAAATAAAACGTGAAATAAATCCAGTTGCCTTCGAACTTGCCTTGCCTGAATCGTATAAAATCCACCCTGTATTTCATGTTGCACTTCTTAAACATGTCATTTCCAGTCCTTTTCCAGGGAGAGAAGAAATACCCCCACCTCCGGTCCTGGTTGGAGACGAGACTGAATTCGAAATGGAGTCCATCCTTGACAGTCGTCGGAGAGGTAGGACGATTCAGTTTTTAATTAAGTGGAAAGGATACCCTGCAGAAGAGAGCTCTTGGTAACCTGCGACTCATGTGCACGCCCCTAGGCTTATACAAAGATTTTGCAACAGTCATCCTGCAAAATGGGCGCAAATGGGCATCCGGAGACTGCCCGTTGGGAGGGGGCACTGTCAGGAAAATAGGCGCATCCCTGTGCGTAATGGTGCAGGGTTGGCAAACCTGCATAGGCAAAAGCACTGTCAGGGAACCAACAGCAGGAGAAGGACTTTAGGACCCAGCATCTCTGGCAGGAGAAGGACTTTAGGACCCAGTATCTCTGGTAGGAGAGGGACTTTAGGACCCAGTATCTCTACCAGCAGGTCACATGGGCCTATATAAGGAAGTCTGTTAGTGTCTGCATTTGCTGGTTTATCTTCAGCTCCCCCTGTGTTCCTGTGTCCTGAATTTCCTGTTGATCTGATCTCCTGTGTACCGACCCCGCTCGTTCTGACCTGCTCTTCCTGATCCACTGGCTCGACCCTTGGCTTGCATCTGACCTCCTTCTGTCTGTTCCCTGCATCTGACCCCGGCTTGTTTACTGGACTCTGTTTATCCTGCTTCCTGTACTAAAACTCGGCTCACCCCTGGTCTTTCTGGTTACGGACGGTCTTTCGGTGAATGATCCTTGGCCTGGTTCCTGGCTCAGCTTCCAGCTGCTCCACTGGTCTCTGTCTTCCAGACCTCCCAAGCACGTCTGTCTTCAGCATTCAGGCACCCGTGCTTCTGTGGGCACCACACCTGCTGTGTCACCTTCAGTAGTGTGCTGCACTCGGCCACAAGGGGAGCCCTCCCAGCATCTCGGCCTCCTACCAAGTTCCTGACACCCAACTTCTCCATCGCAACTGAAGAAGTTGTTTGCGTCACCTGCACCAATTCAAAGTCCACAACTTTCCTAGAAGCTTTATCCATAAACGTGTGGGTTGAGTATTTTGTGGAGAAGCCAGGGCTATCACATTGCCCATCGTCGATTAGGTAGAGTGGTTTATTGTCTATTTCAATAGTCACATCTTCTTTATTTATTTCCCAACTGAGATCAATGGCTTTGAAAACAAATACATTTTGTGATCTATTGTAAGTTGTTTTTCCAAAGATAGCTATGCCACAGAGATCAAACATTTCTCTAACTTTGGCATAGCTACCTCCAGTCACAGTGATGGCACCTGCAAGCAAAATATTCCCCGCACCATAATGTTTGACTTTGGGCTGACTTTCCCAAATTTTTCGACAATGTCGGTCGGTACAGATGGAGTGTACGATAACCATCGTACCAATGATCCGTTTTTCCAAATTTTCGATTGCGCAAAAACAGCCTAATTCAGGGCACATCCTTGAATTCATCAGTTGGTCTAGACAACTTTCGAACACTATAAAAAAAAATTCTTTAACCAAAGACAATGGCAAATGTATCCAGTGTATCCTCCGTTTCAATTTCAACTTCATCGACACTCTCACAAAAACTCAGATTCCTTTTTTCTGGAGTTTCACAATCCGACAAATGAAAGCTCTGGTCATCCTCTTAGTTTAATTTTCTTTTGCTCATGATAATTTCTGGAGATTGATGATAGGTGGTGAAAATTTGCTGTGTTCTCCTCTGTTTTTTTGTAGGGGGAGAAAAGGTTGACGTGGACGGAGAAATATCAACCAAAGGTTCTACCTCAAAGAACATTGCATGACTAACCGGTATAGACATTACAGTGGGGGACATGGGACAGTCCTCTCTACTGTAATACGGGTGATCTAAACCCAGGGCTCGTGGGGTGGCAGTCTTGTTTATTACAAGTCCCACATTGTTGAGACTCAATAAAATCGGCAGTATTTTGAACTGTTTGCGTGCTGGCTTCCATTTTCAAAACATCACAAGAACATCTTTGTGTTCCAATGACAGTTGCACTGGTACTGTCCCTCATTCCTTCGGATGTCCATAATTTTTTGAGTTTGTTCAGCCACTTCTTTCCAGTAATTGTTGGCATAGCGACATCAATAAAGATGGTAGGTACAGCATCCGGTATCAGTCTTCTTTGTGTTCCACATAATGTATTAATTGAGCATCAAAATGGGCAGAACACATCCGATAATTGTCAGAACGTTTGTCGTTTCTTATTATCGGTATATATTCCGCTAACATTCCTGGCTCCATCCCTGCATTTGTTAACCACATTTGTATGCGGTTATCATCCTTCGGAAAGGCAAAATAAGAAATGTTATTGCCTCTCTCATCTGTTCCGGTCTTGTTTGTGCAATATTTTGCCATGCATCCAGGCATATCTACTGGATACATAATAATCAACAGTTAATAAATAATAATAAATTATTTTGGTATAATCTCAAGAAAATGTATATATATTTTTATAAAATGTATATATATTTTTTATAAAATATATATATATTTTAGTCTTATTTATATTTTTAATATATATATATATATATATATATATATATATATATATATATATATATATATATATATAATATAAATGAGACTAAAATTTAAATAACATCTCAAAACATAAATAAATTATACCAAATACAGAATATTGGATATAAATATTTTTTATTTATTAAACACAAATATTACAAACAATTTCCATTTTTTTTAATTATATATAAATTTGTCACACAGACACAGAGAGATGGAGAAAGAGAGAGAGAGACAACATTGGAACAAGCGATATATAACAAACTTTTTTTTAATACATACCATTCTTTATTCCTAATTATACAAATAAAAAAATGCTTTTATTTGAGTAAATCAAAAACGGTTGTCGAGAGAAAGAGAAAAAGAGAGAGAAAAAGAGAGAGAGAGAGAGAGAGAGAGAGAGAGAGAGAGAGAGAGAGAGAGAGAGAAAGAGAGAGAGAGGGAGAGAGAAAAAGAGAGAGAGAGAGAGAGAGAAAAAGAGAGAGAAAAAGAGAGAGAGAGAAAAAAACAAATAAATATAAATACAAATAAATATATGATTGTTTTCGATAGAAAAGAGAGAGAGAGAGAAAGAAAGAGAGAGCCACACTGGGAAAGAGAGAGAGAGCCACACTGGGAAAGAGAGAGAGAGACCCACACTGGGAAAGAGAGAGAGAGAGCCACACTGGGAAAGAGAGAGAGAGCCACACTGGGAAAGAGAGAGAGAGAGATACACTGGGAAAGAGAGAGAGAGCCACACTGGGAAAGAGAGAGACACACTGGGAAACAGAGAGAGCAAGAGACAAACATAGAAAAAGAGAACAAAACAAGGGAAACAGAGAGCGAGAGACAAACATGAAAAAAAGTGCAAAACAAAGGAAACGGGAGAGCGAGAGCCACACAGGAAAACAGAGAGAGCCACACAGGAAAACAGAGAGAGCCACACAGGAAAACAGAGAGAGCCATGCTGGGAAAGAGAGAGAGACACACAGGGAAACAGAGAGAGCGAGAGCCACACAGGGAAACAGAGTGAGCAAGAGACAAACATGGAAAAAGAGAACAAAACAAGGGAAACAGAGAGCGAGAGACAAACATGGAAAAAAAGAGCCAAACAAAGGAAACGGAGAGCTAGAGCCACAGAGAAAAACAGAGAGAGCCACAGAGGGAAACAGAGAGCCACACAGGAAAACAGAAAGAGAGAGAGCCACACTGGGAAAGAGAGAGAGCCACACTGGGAAAGAGAGAGGGAGCCACACTAGGAAAGAGAGAGAGCTAGAGCCACACAGGGAAACAGAGAGCGAGAGCCACACAGGGAAACAGAGAGAGCAAGAGACAAACATGGAAAAAGAGAACAAAACAAAGGAAACAGAGAGCGAGAGCCACAGAGGGAAATAGATCCACACAGGAAAACAGAGAGAGCCACACTGTGAAAGAGAGAGAGCCACACTGGGAAAGAGAGAGCAAGAGACAAACATGGAAAAAGAGAACATAACAAGGGAAACAGAGAGCGAGAGACAAACATGGAAAAAAAGAGCAAAACAAAGGAAACGGAGAGCGAGAGCCACAGAGGGAAACAGAGAGAGCCACACTGTGAAAGAGAGAGAGTCACACTGTGAACGAGAGAGAGCCACACTGTGAAAGAGAGAGCCACACTGTGAAAGAGAGAGAGCCACACTGGGAAAGAGAGAGACAGCCACACTGGGAAAGAGAGAGACAGCCACACTGGGAAATAGAGAGAGAGCAACACTGGGAAAGAGAGAGAGAGCCACACTGGGAAAGAGAGAGAGCCACACTGGGAAAGAGAGAGAGAGAGAGAGCCACACTGGGAAAGAGAGAGAGAGCCACACTGGGAAACAGAGAGCGAGAGACACACAGGGAAACAGATAGAGTGATAGCCATACAGGGAAACAGAGAGAGCAAGAGACAAACATGGAAAAAGAGAACAAAACAAGGGAAACAGAGAGCGAGAGACAAACATGGAAAAAAAAGAGCAAAACAAAGGAAACGGAGAGCGAGAGCCACACTAGGAAACAGAGAGAGCCACACTGGGAAAGAGAGAGAGCCACACTGGGAAAGAGAGAGCCACACTGGGAAAGTGAGAGAGCCACACTGGGAAAGTGAGAGAGAGAGAGAGAGAGACACACTGGGAAAGAGAGAGAGCGAGAGCCACACAGGGAAACAGAGAGAGCGAGAGCCACAGAGAGAGCAAGAGACAAACATGGAAAAAGAGAACAAAACAAGAGAAACAGAGCGAGAGACAAACATGGAAAAAAAGAGCAAAACAAAGGAAACGGAGAGCGAGAGCCACAGAGGGAAACAGAGAGAGTCACACTGGGAAACAGAGAGAGCCACACTGGGAAACAGAGAGAGCCACACTGGGAAACAGAGAGAGCAAGAGACAAACATGGAAAAAGAGAGCAAAACAAAGGAAAGAGAGCGAGAGCCACACAGGGAAGGAAGGAAAGAAAGAAAGAAAAAAGAAAAGAAAGAAAGAAAGAAAGAAAGAAAGAAAGAAAGAAAGAAAGAGCACCACACGGGGAAACAGAGAGAGCCACATAGGGACAGAGAGAGAGAGAGACACACACACAGAGAAAGAGAACTTCTTTTAAAAGGTGGGAGTTTGGTGGTCTCAGCCTGGCTCCCGGTGGGTGTGCTATGCAAGGTAAGCCTGCGCTTAGTACGCCCACCCCCCCCCCCTCCACAAAAACCACCACACTTACACACGCACTCGAAATTGGGTTAACATGCACGCACTTTGACCACGCAGTCTCTAAAAAGAGAGGCGAAGACTAATGGGGCTAGATCCTCTCACTCCCTTATAGGGAGTCCCTCTGCCCCGTTGGGCTTCAAAGCGGAGCAGGTAGGGCGGGCTGTGTGGGAGGACCCCCTCACACACACGCCATTGCCACCCGGGGCATGGAGAAAGGTGGCAGATTGCCTCTGGGGGAGGCCTGCCTACTCCCAACTCCTGCAGTCCGGCTCCTCTCTTGAGTACACGCACAAAATACACTTAAAAAAAAAAAAGTGGGAATAAAAAAAAATGTCATCAAAAATGGATATAATGTTGTAAAAAAGGAAAATTTATTACCAAATACTTACCGTAATTTTCCTTTCCTGATAGGCTCCATGGCAGCATACGTGTGGGTTAGCCCCGCCTCCATAACTACCCAATAGGACCCCTCCCCTATAAATCTTAGCTGTGGGCTCTCAGCCTTGTTCCGTAACTATCCTACTCCACGCATTTTGGGAGGGACTCCTGCTGCCATGGAGCCTATCAGGAAAGGAAAATTACGGTAAGTATTTGGTAATAAATTTTCCTTTTTCCTGACTGGCTCCATGGCAGCATACGTGTGGGAAATAACTCACAAAAAGAAACCCGGGTGGGCAAAAATGCTGAGAACATGAATTTAACACTGTCCACCGACAGCACTTGTAAACCAAAACTTAAGGAAGACAAAGCAGCCGGTTCAATACAGTAGTGAGAGACAAAGGTATTAATTGAAGACCACGAAGCCGCTCTGCATATAACTTCAGGTGCGACATGTCGTGAGGCTGCCCAAGAAGTCGAGATGCTCCTAGTTGAATGTGCAGTTACTGCCTCTGGAGGAGCCAGGCCCTTCTCTTTATATGCCCTCTGGATGGTCTGAACTATCCAAGTTGAGATGGATCTGATTGATGCCCGCTTTCCTCTATTCTTCCCATGGAGAAGGACGAAAAGAAAGTCTGTTTGCCTGAAAGATCTTGTCATTTCTAGGTATAGATTTAATGTGCGTCCTACATCAAGGGGATGAACACTTTGATCTTCAGACAACCCAAAGTTGGGCAGGACAATTTCCTGATTTTCGTGAAAAATGGATGTCACTTTAGGATTTGAGCCCAGCATAGGAATTAATACTGCTCTGTCAGGAAAGAAGGTCAGGAATGGTTCTTTTGAACCCAGATTTCTTATGTCGGAGATCCTCTTAGCTGAAGTGACTGCAACTAAAAAGATGGTTTTGAGAGTAAGGTCTCTAGCTGAAAGAGGTTTATCCGGATTAGAGCTGATCGAGGTAAGATAGTCCAGAACAAGAGGTAGATCCCATTTGGGAAACCTCGGTTTTCTTTGGGGCCTGAGCCGAATGGCACCTTTGAAAAACTGGCGAACCAGGGGATGGTTAGCCCAAGAGATCCCTGTAAACGCAGAGATGGCTGAGACTTGCACTCGGAGAGAACTGACTGCTAAAGGTAAGACCAAGCCCGTTTGTAGGAAGCTAAGGATATCTTGAACCTCTGGGGAGCTAGGAGGGTTGGACCTCGACGACATGTGGTTTGAAAACTTTGACCAAATACGTTCATACACTCTGTTAGTACTATTTCTCCTGGCGTTAAGCAGGGTTGACATGACTTCTTCTGGACAACCTAGTGCTTTAAGCCTTCCCCTCTCAAGAACCACGCCCTGAGGTGCAGACGAGCTGGACATGGGTGCCATATTGAGCCTTGGGAGAGAAGATCTGGTCTGGGGGGGGAGAGGGATTGGGTCCCGATAGCTGAGGAGCGATAGGAAAGAGAACCAGGGCCTGTTTGGCCAAAAGGGGATCACTGCGAGGATTTCCGCATTCTCTGATTTGAGCCGGTGAAGGAACCGAAAGATCACAGGGACTGGTGGAAAGGCGTAAGCTTTTTGAAATCTCCATTGATCCGTGAGAGCGTCTATCCCATAGGCTTGGGGATCTCTGCCCCTCGCATAGTACTTCATCAACTTGTGGTTGCGCGGGGACGCAAATAGATCCACTTCTGGGAATATTCCCAAGGTTAGAAGCCAATTGAACACATCTGTGTGTAGGGACCATTCGTTGTTGTCCAACTGGACTCGAGATAAGAAGTCCGCTTGAACATTCTGAATCCCCGGAATGTATACTGCCGAGATGTTGGCCAGATTCTTCTGGGCCCAGTTCATAATTGGTTCTACTTCTCGAAGTAGGGTCCAACTGCGAGTTCCACCCTGTTTCCTTATGTAGGCCACTGCGGTCGTATTGTCCAGCCTGAGCATCACTGAACATTTCGTCAATATATGGCTGAAGGATAGGAGTGCTTGAAAGGCGGCTCGTAGTTCCAGTATGTTGGAAACAATTCCGTGAGAGGGTGTGCTCCATCTGCCTTGAGCTATCTCTGAAAGGCAATGGGCGCCCCAGCCCAGATTGCTGGCATCTGATGTTATTGTAACCCAGGTGATGGGACGAATTGAATGGCAGTTGCGGAGATTCTTCCCCTGGAGCCACCATAGAAGAGATCCTCTCATAGATTGAGTGATCGTGATGCGCTGACTCTTCCTGGAGTAGACCCATTGTAGGAGAAATCCTTTCTGGAATGGACGAGTATGCCACTGGGCCCATTTCACCATTGGAATGGTGGCTGACATGGTACCGATTAACTTCAGACAATGAAGGGCAGATAGCTGAGGAGCAGCGAATGCTTTGCGGATCCTGCCTCTGATCGTGGTAACTTTTTTCTCCGGTAATGAGATGGTGCCTATTGATGTATTGAAGAAGGCACCCAAAAACACTAGGGTCTGTGATGGGACTAGATGACTTTTCTCCACATTTATTAGCCATCCGAACTCTTGCAGAGTGGTAATTACTAGATCTCTCTGTTCTATCAGTTGATTTCTGTCTTGGGCTAGTAGCAATAGATCGTCTAAATAATGATGAAGACGAACTCCTTTCACCCGCAGAAGGGCTACGACAGCTAGCAGGACCTTGGAGAACACCCGGGGTGAGGTCGTGAGGCCAAAGGGTAGGCAGGTGAACTGTAGGTGCTGGTCGCCTACCGAGAAGCGGAGGTATTTTTGAAAACCTATTGCCACCGGAACATGAAAATAAGCGTCTTTCAAATCTATTGACACTAACCAATCCCCTGGATGGACCGACTGTTGGATGGTTAAAAGAGATTCCATCTTGAATTTTTCTTTCCGAATAAACCGGTTGAGATGAGTTAGGTCTATTACTGGTCTCCAAGTACCGTTCTTTTTCTGCACTAGAAATAAAGGGGAATACATGCCTTCGCCTCGTTCTGTTCTTGGTACACTGACAGCTGCGCCTTGAATTAATAAAGAGTTCACGTAGGCCAAAAGGATTTGTTTTTTCTCTTCTGTGCCTGGAAGGTTCGTGGGAACAAACCTGAGCCTGGGGACGCTGTTGAAGATCCAAGTGTGGCCCGACGAGACCGTCTTGATGGTCCAGAAGTCCTGAATAGAGGCCGCCCAAACGTGGCTGAGAGCCCACAGCTAAGATTTATAGGGGAGGGGTCCTATTGGGTAGTTATGGAGGCGGGGCTAACCCACACGTATGCTGCCATGGAGCCAGTCAGGAAAGGAGAATTAGGAGTAGAATAAAACATTTATAACAAATAGTCGAAATGTTTGGTTTTTGCATGGCTTTGATAAAATCAAATCCAATTGTCGTTGAGATCTATTAAAAAATAAATAAAGCATAATTATTTATTTTAATAAAATATATCTATTTGCATTAATTATATTTTGTAAATTATTTAAAATAATGAATATTATGTTTATAAAAAACATAATATCACAAAACCACACAAACATATATATGTATGTGTGTGTGTGTGTGTGTGTGTGTGTGTCACACACACATAACCAAAGGAATGTAAGAACATATTCTTAAAGAAAAAAATATATATATAAAATACCTGAATCAAAGGCTTAGGAAGGAGATAGATGAAAAACATTTTATTGTACATTACCATATAATATAATCAATAAATTAAAAGTGTAGCTATTTCTTAATTAATAGCACACACACACAATTTTTTACAATTGATTTTAAAAAAATGTAATACACACGCACACACAGACATCAAAGATATATACATAAAAAACAATCAATCAACCACGCACGCACAAACGTACTTTTTGAAAAATATTTTTTTTCCCACACTTACCTGACTATAAATTACTGGATTACACAGGTTTTAGATTTTCTGAAGAAAAGCTCTTTATTCAATCAGTTAAAACATTAAAATTATTAAGTAAATGTCTATCCAAAAAGGTGAAACTATTAAACAGATAATACTTTATTAAGTTATTACGATAATAAATCTTAACCTTAAAAAAATAAAATTATAAAATATAACCCAAAATAATAACATATATTTTCAAATCTAAAAAATACTTTATTAAAAATTGATAAGAAATTAAGAAACGGTACATACATATATCCACTTCTACGACCGCCTCATGTAGATATACGTCGGCAGAATGGCACGGACAGGCACATCAACGTACCTGTACGTGCCTGCCTAGACGTGGGTCGGGGGTCCGATCGGGACCCCCCCCCGCTACACGCGGCGGTCGGGTTCCCTCGGGGAGTGATCCGGGACGACGGCGCGGCTATTTGTTTATAGCCGCTCCGTCGCGATCGCTCCCCGGAGCTGAAGAACGGGGAGAGCCGTATGTAAACACGGCTTCCCCGTGCTTCACTATGGCGCTGCATCGATCGAGTGATCCCCTTTATAGGGGAGACTCGATCGATGACGTCATTCCTACAGCCACACCCCCCTACAGTTGTAAACACACACTAAGTATACACTAAATCCTACAGCGCCACCTGTGGTTAACTCCCAAACTGCAACTGTCATTTTCACAATAAAGAATGCAATTTAAATGCATTTTTTGCTGTGAAAATTACAATGGTCCCAAAAATGTGTCAAAATTGTCCGAAGTGTCCGCCATAATGTCGCAGTCACGAAAAAAATCGCTGATCGCCGCCATTAGTAGTAAAAAAAAAAAAAAAAAAAAATGCAATAAAACTATCCCCTATTTTGTAAACGCTATAAATTTTGCGCAAACCAATCGATAAAAGCTTATTGCGATTTTTTTTACCAAAAATAGGTAGAAGAATACGTATCGGCCTAAACTGAGGCAAAAAAAAAAATTTATATATGTTTTTGGGGGGATATTTATTATAGCAAAAAGTAAAAAATATTGCATTTTTTTCAAAATTGTCGCTCTATTTTTGTTTATAGCGCAAAAAATAAAAACCGCAGAGGTGATCAGATATCACCAAAAGAAAACGAAAAATTGTATCATACTTACCAGTAATTTTCCTTTCCTGGTGCCTATCCATGGCAGCATACTTGTGATAGAGCTCCGCCTCGACTCCTCCTTCAGGGCTAGTGAATAGAATAAATTAAAGGCATAGCCCCTCCCCCAACATTCTCCGTAATATAGAATACCGAGGGTGGGAGCGTATGCTGCCATGGATAGGCACCAGGAAAGGAAAATTACTGGTAAGTATGATACAATTTTCCGTTTTCCTGGTGCCTCCATGGCAGCATACTTGTGATAAATAACTAGCTTGACACGGGTGGGATAATGCTTAACAATAAACGTTAAATTAGAAGAAGACATAGCAGCCTGAACTGCCCTTCTTCCAAACTCAACAGTCGTGAGAGCTCCTAGACCAATATGGTAGTGTCTGAGGAACGTATGGTGAGAAGACCAGGTGGCGGCCCTGCACACCGTCTTCAACAAAACATTAGCCCTTGCTGCCCAGGAAGCCGAGACTGCCCTTGTAGAATGAGCATTTACTCAGGATGGAGAATATTCTTTACCCTGTAGGCCTTCTGGATTAACTTTACAACCCAAGATGCCAGAGTTCTGATGGAAGCATCTTTGCCCCTGTATTTACTGAACAGTACAATAAAAAGTCTCTCAGAGTTTTTGAAGGGGTCGTGGCTGCTAGGTAGGCCCTGAGCACTCTGGATACATCCAGCTCACGACAAGACTCTGAACCTGTGTCTGTAAACACTGCTAGTGCCCAGGTTCCAACAGGTGGCTTGGAGTAGCGACCTTAGGTGTGAACCCTCGAATGGGCAAAGTTCCACCCTGTTCGGGAAGAAGGAGATGTGGTCGTCACCCATCCCTAAGGTGTGAAGTTCCGAGATCCTTCTGCCAGATGTAATGGCTAGCAGGAAAGCCGTCTTTAGTGTCAGGTTCCATCTTGCTACTTGTTGCACTGGAGCAAAGGGATGGTCAGATAGAATTTCAAGGACCAGGGACAATCCCACTTAGGAAATGATCGTCTGACAGGTGTCGCCGAATCTTCAATACTCCTCTGAGGAAAGTGACTACCAAGAGATCCTCCACCCATCTCTTACTTGTTGCGGCAGAGACTGCTTCTACCTGCACTTTGAGGGAGCTCAGACCAAGCCCCAGATCAAGTCCTGTCTGAATGAAACCTAAAATATTGGATGTAGAGGGAAGGATTGGATCAAATCCATTTCCGGTAGCAGATGACAAGAACTTGTCCCAGATTTTTGATTATATGGCATTAGTTGCCGGTTTTTCTGGCTTTTAGAAGGGTTGTTATGACTCCTGGGGAACACCCTAGGGACTCGAACCCTCGCCTCTCAACCTCCAGATTCGAAGATTCAACTTCTGGAGGGTTTGGATGAACTAGACTGCCCTGTGACAGAAGTTGAGGGAAAGGAGGGATCCTGATTGGAGAGCTCACACTGAGGCGCAGGGCTAGAGGGAACCAGGGTCTCTTCAGCCAATACGGAAGTACTGCCACCACCTGGACTGACTCCCTGAGGAGCCTCAGGAGGAAAGGCATATGCTGTGGTGAACCTTCAGGGGCATGACAGGGCATCCACTGCCTCGGCTTGTGGATGCTGCATTCGAGAGAAGAATCTGTCCAGCTTGGTATTCTTTGGGGAGACGAACAGGTCTACCTGAGGGGGATCCCACATGCTGGCAATCTGATGGAAGACGAGGGGGTGGAAAGCCCATTCGTTGTTGTCCAGGAAGTTTCTGGGCAACGTGTCTGCTTCCGTGTTCAACCTGCCCGGCAGATACATTGCTCTGGGGTCCAGGAGGTTCTTCTCTGCCCAGAGTGTGATCAGCATCACCACCTTGAGGAACGACCTGCTGCGAGTGCCTCCTTGCTTCTGCAGATAAGCGACAGCTGCCATGTTGTCTAGATGTAGAAGTATTCTCTGGCCTCTGATTTGGGACGCCAAAGTTAGTGCTAAGAAGGCTGTCCTCATCTCCAAGATGTTGGATACCACTCCCTGGGTAGAACATGACCATCTACCCTGTATTCTGGTTTCCCCGGAATGGGCTCCCCAGCCCTGTCCGCTTGCATCGGACATAATTGTGATCCAAGGATGGGGGACCAGGTGACTAGGTTTGGAGAGGTTTTCTGGAACTGTCCACCAGTGAAGATCCCTGTGCATTACTCCCATCAGCAGTATCGTCTGGGATAGTCGTCGTTTCTTCCACTGCGCCAAGAAACCTGTCTGGAACTACCTTAAGTGCCAATGGGCCCAAGGAACCATGGGTATACAAGGAGACACTGTGCAAATGAGGCTCAGACATTGTGAAGCTGTCAGATACGGGCTCCGGATGACCTTGATCATTCTCTGGGTGACAATCCTTGCCTTTGGCGGTGGTAATGACACTGTCCCCTCCTGAGTGTTGAACATTGCACCCAGGTAGATTATCTGCTGTGTGGGTGCTAGTTGACTCCTTTCGGAATTTATTAGCCACCCTAGCTCTTTTAGGGACTGTAGAAGAATTTCCCGGTGACATACCAACTGATCCGGATTGCTTGCTAGGAGGAGGATGTCATCCAAGTAGTGGAATATCCTCAAGCCCCTTTCCCGCAGGGGAACCAAAGCGGATATTAGTATCTTGGTGAACACCCTGGGAGAGGTGCACAGACCGAAAGGCAGGGCTTGAAACTGTAAGTGGGTCCATCCCACTGCAAATCTCAGACATTTTTGAAATGCAGACAGAATTAGAACGTGTAGGTACGCATCCTGCAGAAATCATCCAATCTTATGGCTGGACTGCCTGAATAATCCTCTGCAGGGACTCCATTTTGAAGCTTTTGGGGCAGATATACCGGCTGAGCCTCTGAAGGCCTGTCACAGGCCTCCACCCACCTGTCCTCTTGGGATCAGAAATAGGGTGGAGTAGACGCCTGCGAAGCACTCTGCCAAGGGAACCAGAACAGCCGCCCCCTAAAGCTGAAGTGACGTTAGGAAGTTTTACAGAGCTTGAGCCCTTGGCGGAGAGGGTGGAATCTCTGTTCCTTTGAAAGAATCCCGAGGTGGGGGATGAGAGAAATTCCAAAGGTGCCCCAATTGAATTGTAGACAGAACCCAGGGGTCCCGACAGCATGTGGTCCAGACTGGGACAAGAACTTTAGCCTGGCTCCCACCGGGAGTGCCTGGGCTACTCTGGCGTCAAAAAGACTGCTTCTGCTCCTGTGGAGCCGGAAAGGTCATTCATCTTCCTGTTCAAAAAGAATGTCTGAGTACCTTTCCAAGGTCTTTTGTTGTCTCTGGGCTGTCTTGACTGCCTAAAATCTATTGGATTTGTCTGGCGGAATCTAGAGGACCTGCCTCTGAATCTTCGCATCCTTCTGTCCTGGGGAAGCACACCGGACTTCCCTCCTGACAGCCTGGAGATAGCTTTAACCGTTTTGTCTCTGAATAGTGCTTTTCCACTGAATGGGATTTTGCACCAATTTTGTTTGGAGAATAAGTCAGCCAGCCAATCTTCCAGCCAGAAGACCCTCTTCACCATTACTGAATGCAACATGGATCTTGCAGAGCATCTGATCGTGTCAATGGCCGCCACCCTGACAAAGTCTGCTGACAACCGAAGTTCTTCCAAGGCTAAAATTATATCCTCCTTGGGGACATCCTGACGCAAAGCCGTCTCAATATTATATGTCCAAGATCTTATGGCATTTGATACCGATGTGAGGGCGATAGCTGGCTTACATGCTGCTCCCGCGGCTAAATAGCTCCTCTTCGGGTCCAGGTTGGTTCGCATGCCTAGCGGTTCTTTTGAAGGAAGCGGAATCCTCCATTGGTAAAGCGCGTTCCTTTTTTTTTTTTTTTTTCGAGTCGCACCACCGATGCGTCTACCACTGGCATGGATTCTGTTAATGGGTATAGTTTATTGAACCAGCCCCATGAAAGTTTTCTATCAGTCTTTGCCCATTCATTCTGAATGACCTGGCTAATGTCGCCTCAACAAGAAGACTCTTGGGGAGGCTCTTCTGCGTCTTCTCAGGTGACTGCGGTTTTGACTGCCTGGAAGAACAGCTTTACCAAGGAGAGACTGAAGCCAGAAGGTTGACTCCTCTGAAGAGTCTACAGGTGGTGAATCTCTAGCTGGTCAGCCTGACAGTGGCAGAGGTGTACTGACTGCTGCAGGACCAGGGAGATTAGGTTCTGTATCCTGAACCTGGGACAACTGCTGAAGTGGTTGAGCGGGGACCCAAGTCGCAAGCTTGGAGAAGGAGTCCTTCATTGTTCACTTGAGCAGGTCTACAGCGTGCTGATTTTCTAGCTCGCAGCCGGACTCATAGTCCATAAAACAGTCCTTACAGACCACTCTGTCTGGTAGTGGTGTGGCCCCACCTGTCCAGCATTTCTTCTTTGTATAGGTCCTAGGAGAGGGGGAAGGATCTTGTCCTCTGGATCTTGATCTCTCTGATCTATGACGTGAAGAATGAGACCTGCGGTCTGATCTGTCGTCATCACGGTGTCTTGAAGATTTTCTGGACCTCTTGGAGTGGGCAGGGCCACGGTGTAAGGAACTCACATTAGACAGTGAGCACACTTTTTTTTTTTTTTTTTCAATACTCACATATAGTTGGTCACATACCTAATAGGGGTGCGAGGATCTTTGTTTGCAAGATAAATGACTAATTGCAGAGTTAGGCAAAAGGATCAGCTGCGGAAATTTAGAAAGAAAGGGAAAAAAGAAGGAACTATGGAGTTTTTTTTTTTTAAATAACACACATTTATTTTAATTATTTTATCTAGCACCATTTTTTTTTTTTTTTTTTTGAGAATAAACACAAAAAGGTAGCTACCACAGAGCACCATCAGTGAAACCTAGCAGGGCACAGCTGAGGAGACTCTGACGGCTAACCCTGAATCTGAACTTAACTAGGCTCAGGTGGATGGGCTAATAATCCCATAAACCACCATTGCAAAGTGACTCTGGAAGAAAAAGGGCAAATCTGGCCCCTCTTCCAGAATCCAAGATGGCCGCAGTGATGTCGAGTGATATACAAAACAAAACAAAAACTGTAGCCCACCGCTGATTTCGGGGGAAACAATCAACAACTGCAAGCCTGTCAGGATAAAAGGCACCTGCCCCATCAAACTGACCGGACTTTAAAGGGAGCATCACAAAAAATAAAACAACAAGCACACCTTTTTTTTTTTTTTTTAAAAGGAGACCTAACAGGCAAGTTAAAGGAAGGAAGGGATGGGAGAGGGGAGAGACAAAAAACAATATATGCCTAAAAATAAAATGGAAACCACCAGCCTGGAAAGATGTGAGCTGATCCTTTTGCGACTCCACTGCATTCATCATGGATGCGATAGCAGACTTCGTTCCTAAACGGAAACTCTGCGAAATGACCCCAACAGATCCACAGAGGGGTCTCCCAGCTTATTAGCGCTAATAGCGGCCCAAGAACAGGGACTGCGCCCGGGAAAGGCTAAACCCGGCGGACGCTGCCGACTGCAGAGGTATGGACATACATCTACTCTTCACCAGCACAAGAAGGTATGAGGGAAAAAAGGAGAATGTTGGGGGAGGGGCTATGCCTTTAATTTATTCTATTCACTAGCCCTGAAGGAGGAGTCGAGGCGGAGCTCTATCACAAGTATGCTGCCATGGAGGCACCAGGAAAGCTCTATTTGGACGCCAATTTTGTTTGGGAGCCACGTCGCACGACTGCGCAATTGTCTGTTAAAGCGACGCAGTCCCGAACTGTAAAAACACCATGGGCCTGATTTACTATGCTCTGTGCGCTGCGCTGGTTCATGCGTTAATTAGTACTCCGGGTGGAGGCTTAATTGGGCGCATGAACCAGCGTAGCAGCCGGCGCATTGAAACTAATATGTAAAGCCGCGCCGAACTCCCTATAGAAGTCTATGGGAGAAATCAAAAGTGTTCATTTTAAAGGCTAATCTGCAAGTTTTGTCCTAAAAAGTGTTTGGGGACCTCAGTCCTGCCCCAGGGAACATGTATCAATGCTTTTTTTATTTTTTAAAACGGCCGTTTTTTCGGGAGCAGTGAAATTAATAATTCTTAAAGTGAAACAATAAAAGTGAAATATTCCTTTAAATTTCGTACCTAGGGGGGGTGTAATGTCAGCATGTGAAATAGCGCATTTTTCCCGCACTTAGAACTCCCCCTGCACAAAGTGACATTCAGAAGGAAAAAAGTCATTTAAAAATTCACACGCGGCTATAATGAATTGTCGGCTCTGACAATTCTAAAGGGATTCATTCATAAAACAAACAAAAAAATGTGTAGGGGTTCCCCCAAATTAAATTACCAGGCCCTTCAGGTCTGGAATGGATATTAAGGGGAACCCCGCCGTAAAAACCAAAAAAAAAAAAGACGTGCGGTTCCCGGCAAATATCCATTCCAGGCCTTCAGGTCTGGTGTGGATTTTAAGGGGAACTCCACCCCAAATTGAAAAAAAAAATGGCGTGGAGTCCCCCTAAAAATCCACACCAGACCCTTATCCGAGCACGTTGACCTGGCCGGCCGCAGAAAAGAGGGGGGACAGAGTGCGGCCCCCCCCCTCTCCTGAACCGCACCAGGCCACATGCCCTCAACATGGGGAGGATGTCCCCATGTTGATGGGGACAAGGGTCTCATCCCCACAACCCTTGCCCGGTGGTTGTGGGGGTATGCGGGCGGGGGGCTTATCAGAATCTGGAAGACCCCTTTAACAAAGGGGACCCCCAGATCCTGGCCCCCCCCTATGTGAAATTGTAATGGGGTACATTGTACCTCTACCATTTCACCCCCAAAAAAATGTCAAAGTGTTAAAAATGACAGTAGCCGGTTTTTGACAAATCTTTTAATAAAATCTTCTTTTCTTCTTTCCTTCGGGTTTCTTCCGCTGCTTCTTTCTCGGGTCTTCTCGTCCACATCTTGCCCGACGTCTTCTTCTATCTTCTCCGTCCGTCCTTCAGCCTTCTGGTCACGCATCTTGCCCGTTGTCTTGTCCTGTCTTCTTCTCCGTCCTTCCGCCAGCCTCCTCGCATCTTGTGTCTTCTACGGTCTTCTTCTCGGTCCGCCAGCCTTCTCGTCCCCGGACCCAGCGTTTGAATTTGATTTGGCCGTCGTGTTCCCGCTCCTGGGACCCGCCCCCCTCTGACGCCACAAGTAAACTCCTTAGAAGGTCATGTGCGTCAGAAGGGGGCGGGGTCACATGAGTGTGACACGGCGGGAACTTCTTCTCCGGGCGGCGCGATTGAAATTGAATTCCCCCGCTGTGTGACACTCTGTGACCCCGCCCCCCTCTGACGCACATGACCTTCTAAGGAGTTTACTTGTGGCGTCAGAGGGGGGCGGGTCCCAGGAGCGGGAACACGACGGCCAAATCAAATTCAAACGCTGGGTCCGGGGACGAGAAGGCTGGCGGACCGAGAAGAAGACCGTAGAAGACACAAGATGCGAGGAGGCTGACGGAAGGACGGAGAAGAAGACAGGACAAGACAACGGGCAAGATGCGTGACCAGAAGGCTGAAGGACGGACGGAGAAGATAGAAGAAGACGTCGGGCAAGATGTGGACGAGAAGACCCGAGAAAGAAGCAGCGGAAGAAACCCGAAGGAAAGAAGAAAAGAAGATTTTATTAAAAGATTTGTCAAAAACCGGCTACTGTCATTTTTAACACTTTGACATTTTTTTTGGGGTGAAATGGTAGAGGTACAATGTACCCCATTACCATTTCACATAGGGGGGGGAATAGGATCTGGGGGTCCCCTTTGTTAAAGGGGTCTTCCAGATTCTGATAAGCCCCCCGCCCGCAGACCCCCACAACCACCGGGCAAGGGTTGTGGGGATGAGGCCCTTGTCCCCATCAACATGGGGACATCCTCCCCATGTTGAGGGCATGTGGCCTGGTGCGGTTCAGGAGAGGGGGGGGGCGCACTCTGTCCCCCCCTCTTTTCTGCGGCCGGCCAGGTCAACGTGCTCGGATAAGGGTCTGGTGTGGATTTTTAGGGGGACTCCACGCCATTTTTTTTTCTATTTGGGGTGGAGTTCCCCTTAAAATCCACACCAGACCTGAAGGGTCTGGTGTGGATTTTTAGGGGGACTCCACGCCATTTTTTTTTCTATTTGGGGTGGAGTTCCCCTTAAAATCCACACCAGACCTGAAGGGTCTGGTATGGATATTTGGGGGGAACCCACGCCATTTTTTGGGGGGGTTTTTACGGCGGGGTTCCCCTTAATATCCATTCCAGACCTGAAGGGCCTGGTAATTTAATTTGGAGGGACCCCCTTTTTTTTTTTTAATGAGCAATGACTCTATTCTTTATAGCCATGAGTACTTTAACCACTTGCCCACCGGGTTAATTCTGGCACTTCTCTCCTTCATGTGAAAATCACAATTTTTTTGCTAGAAAATTAATCAGAACCCCCAAACATTATATATTTTTTTTTAGCAGACATCCTAGGGAATAAAATGGCAGTCATTGCAATACTTTTTGTCACACCGTATTTGCGCAGCGGTCTTACAAGCGCACTTTTTTTGGATAAAAATCACTTTTTTGAATTAAAAAATAAGACAACAATACATTTTGCCCAATTTTTTTATATATTGTGAAAGATAATGTTACGCCGAGTAAAATGATACCCAACATGTCACGCTTAAAAATTGCGCCCGCTCGTGGCATGGCGTCAAACTTTTACCCTTAAAAATCTCGATAGGCGACGTTTAAAAAATTCTACAGGTTGCATTTTTTGAGTTGCAGAGTAGGTCTAGGGCTAGAATTATTGCTCTCACTCTAACGATCGCGGTGATACCTCACTTGTGTGGTTTGAATACCGTTTTCATATGCGGGCGCTACTCGCGTATGCGTTTGCTTCTGCGCGCGAGCTCGTCGGGACGGGGCGCTTTAAAAAATTTTTTTGGGGTTTTCTTATTTATTTTTATTTAGTTTTATAATTTTTTACACTGAAATAAAAAAATAAAAAAAAATGATCACTTTTCTTCCTATTACAAGGAATGTAAACATCCCTTGTAATAGGACTAGTGTGTGACAGGTCCTCTTTATGGAGAGAGGCGGGGTCAATAAGGCTGGAAAGCATGGTATTGAAAAAAAAAATAAAAGTTCTCATGCTTTCAGCTGCAATCATGTTCGTTCAGCACAGTGGTGTAGTGTATAGCACTTTGACCTAGCAGCAAAAGAGTCGTTGGTTCGAATCCCGCCCGTGACAGCATCTGCATGGAGTTTGCATGTTCTCCCTGTGCCTGCGTGGGTTTCCTCCCACAATATAAAAACACGCTGTAAATCGGATCCGGTCTAAATAAGCCCTAATATGCAGTAGTATATTTAGGTTTTGTTCTGCCCTAGGCCTGACTACATATCTGCACCTCCTAATAGAAAAATGACCCACCCCTTCCTGTCAAGGTCACACCCTGTTTTTGTATAACCCCGCCCAGTAATTTTCAGGGGACCTACACACTAGTTCTGGGGGGGCACTGGATTCCCTTAACCACTTCCATACCAGGCACTTACGCACCTTCCCGCCCAAGCCAATTTTCAGCTTTCAACACTGTCGCACTTTGAATGGCAATTGCGCGGTCATACAACACTGTACCCAAACAAAATTGGCGTCCTTTTTCCCCCACAAATAGAGCTTTCTTTTGTTGTTATTTGATCACCTCTGCGTTTTTTTTTTTTTTGCGCAACAACTAAAAAAAGACTGCAAATTTTGAAACAAAAAAACGTTTTTATTTTTTTAGGTTAATTTTTTTGTAAATACGTTTTTTTCTTTCAATTACGGGCACTGATATGGCAGCACTGATGGGCACCGATGAGATGGCACTGATGGACATCGATGAGGTAGTACTGACGGGCACAGATGAGGTGGCATTGATTGGCGGCGCTGCTATGCGGCACTGATGGGCACTCATAGGCGGCACTGATGGGCACTCATGGGCGGCACAGATGGGCGGCACTTATGGGTGGCACTGATGGATACTTATGGGCGGCACTTATGGGTGGCACTGATGGATACTTATGGGCGGCACTTATGGGTGGCACTGATGGATACTTATGGGTGGCACAGGTGGGCACTGATAGGTGGGCACTGTGCATGGATGGGCACTGTGGGGTGGCACTGATGGACACTGTGGGGTGGCACTGATGGACACTGTGGGGTGGCACTGATTTTCCCAGGTTGCCAGTCAGTGCCCATTTGTGGGCACTGATTGGCATCTTTTTTCTTATTTTTTAATGCTTTTTGTTTTATATTTTTTTTTTTTTTGCACACCCTGGTGGTCCAGGGTGGGCATCCCTGGTGGTCCAGTGTGGTGATCCGAGGGGGGGCTGCGCTGATAAACAATCAGCGCGAACGCCCCCTGTCAGGAGAGCCGCCGATCGGCTCTCCTATACTCGCGTCTGTCAGACGCGAGTGAGGAAGAGCCATCGATGGCTCTTCCTGTTTACATCGTGATCAGCCGTGATTGGACACGGCTGATCACGTGGTAAAGAGTCTCCGTCTCCGTGAGAGACTCTTTACCGAGATCGGAGATGCAGGGTGTCAGACTGACACCCCGCATCACCAATCGCCGCGCTGCGTGCCCCCACAGGCGCGTGCGGCATGAAATCCTGCAGGACGTCCTGTCAGGATTGTGTAACCACTTCCCGGACGTAAATCGGCCATAGGCTGGGCGGGAAGTGGTTAATTTGCATAGTTTTTCTCTCACTTCCTGTTTGGCTATGGGGCAGGAAGTGAAGGCAAATCTCCCCAATTGGACACAGATAATACAAAATAAACTGACAGGGCCTATAACCCTCCCTCACTCTATCCAAAATTAAAGAAAATAAAACTTGTTGATTATAGTTCTTGTCAGGGGCGGACTGACCATTGAGTCACTCGGGCACTGCCCGAGGGCCCCATGCCACTAGGGGGCCCCATCCGGGTTGCCAGGCTCAGTAAAACCAGGGACAGTATGTAAAAATCTGTGTTTTTTTTAGATCTGTCCCTGATATGTCTGAAAATGACATGCTTTTAATGTGAATATCCCAAGATTTTAGCTGCCCGCCTCTGCACTACCTCCTGGCGTGGTGGTCATCTGTAAGCCAGAGGGGCCCCATAATCTTCTATTGCCCAGGGGCCCCATGCGTTGTCAGTCCGCCCCTGGTTCTAGTTTAAGCACAAATTTCATAGAGTTTTATTGAGAGCCCTAAGAAAATATAACCATGCCAATAGGCCAGGATAGAGCGTTGCTAATATGTAGGAATGTGTGTGTTAGAGCACCCCACCCAATGTTAACTAAAAAATTATTAATTTGCAAATAAGTATTATCTGCTCATTTTTTTGGGGATGTCTGCACCCCTGATAGTGACAACAGTTGTGAGGTGTCTTCACCCTTTCTAATTCATTCACTTCCTGTCACATAGCCAAACAGGAAGTGAGGGTAAAACCTTACTAATATCTTTTCTTGGGGACACAGAGATCAATCTAAATAGTTTCCCATTATGTAAATTGCACTCTAGCATTTTGCTGTGTACACCCCAAATTATTAGGGATCTTGGACTTTGGGGTCCAAAAGGCAAATCCACTTTGCACTACAAGTGCAAAGCAAGGAAGAAAGAAAACAAAACAACTTTGCTTCTACAGGATTGGATGTTAAAACCATCAGTGCTTCCTCTCTGATTTTCAGCAACTATGCTTGTACTGCAGAGTGGCTTTGCCTTTACTAAACCCCAAACTAAATAATCATTTGGGGCAGGGATCCTCAAACTACGGCCCTCCAGCTGTTGTAGAACTACACATCCCATGAGGCATTGTAATGCACTGACATTCACAGACATGACTAGGCATGATGGGAATTGTAGTTCCTGAACAACTGGAGGGCCGTAGTTTGAAGACCCATGATTTGGGGTGTACACAGCAGTGCTGGAGTGCAATTTGCTTAATGGGGACACTAGTTAGATTGACCTGTGTCCCCAAGAAGTGACACTGGTAGGGTTTTAACCTCACTTCCTGTTCAGCTGTGTGACAGGAAGTGAAGCCAATTTTAAGAAAAGAGACACAAAGCTCAACACAAAAATAAAAAAACACAAAGCAGGGGTTCTAACACTCACTTGGCTTCCCTCAAACACCCACAATTTGAATAGGATTGCCTTGCGCTAGATTTAAGCACAGTGCTGTAAATCAGCACTTCAAGCCTGTCCACCAATAGCAACCCCCCCCCCCCCCCCCCCCAGGCCATGTTTGCAGGTTTTCCTTCATCTTGCACATGTGCTTTAAAATACAGTCTGGACAGCAATTCTTGATAAGAGAAATCCCCAAAACATGTCCTGTCGGGGGTACTTGAGGGCTGAGGACCACTGCAGAAAAAATAAAATGACCAGTTTTGTCTTTAAAGTCATGGAGAATAAACATGGCAAACATTTCATGATTACACACCAGGAAAGAAGCTTAGACACACATAATTTGTTAGGCCCAAACCGATTTCAGCTGCAGCTGTCAACATATGTAGCATGAAAAAGTAACAAAAGACAAAACTTCAAAATTTTAAAGTAATTTTTATTGGTCAACAAAACAAGGAAAGCGAAAAAAGACAAACAAACAAACACAAACAAAAATACATTTCAAAATTCTAAATAACCATAGCTTCACACATTTTTCATAAAATAAGGCCACATAGACAAATACATCAAAGTGAACATCATTTAAAAATAAACCAAAACCATTGGCAAAATAAAACAAAACCCATGCAACAAACCACATTTGTGTTTAGCAACAGCATTTCTGCCAGCCTGCCCCTTCTGAGGGCAACTGAGGACTGATCGATCCAAGCATTTTATAACAGTGCTAGTAATGAAGCAATTGAAATCACATGAACAAATTGCAGTCTCTAGTTTGGGTGAGCTTGTAATTGGGCACACCTGCAATTAAGCCAAACCACGCTCTATGAGCATCCAAGGAGTGTTTTTCACCTTTTAAAAAGAAAGGATATTTTTTTTCTAAGTGTTTGAGCATGCTCAGTTCATCACACATGTAGGAACCAAGCTGCAATGGAATGAGAGCTTTTTTTTTTTTGTTTCCCCTGATCTGATGCTTTCCAGCCTGAAGGGGAGGTGTTAAAGACAGAAGTAAACACGCACATTTAATAATCTATTTGTGGGAAAAAAAAGGTTGCCAATTTTGTTTGGGAGCCACGTCGCACGACTGCGCAATTGTCAGTTAAAGCGACGCCGTGCCGAATCACAAAAACTTGCCCGGTCATTGACCAGAAATATGGTCCGGGCTCAAGTGGTTAAAAATTAACAAAACACAAAAGTGAGCCCAATTTTTGGGGATAATGTGAAAGATGATGTTACACTGAGTAAATAGATACCTTACATGTCACGCTTTACTATTGGAAACACTCCTGCAATGGGGCCAAAATGAATTCCGTGAATATCCCCATAGGCGACCTTTTATTTTTTTTCCAGGTTACCAGTTTATAGTTACAAAGAAGGTCTAGTGGTAAAAGTATTGCTCTCGCTCTAACGCACGCGTCAATACCTCACATGTGTGGTTTAAACGATGTTTATATTTGTGGGCGGGACTTGCGTAAGTCCCGCCCACATATGTAAAAATTATTTTTACTTTTTGCTATAATAAATATCCCCAAAAATATATATTCTAAAAAATAAAAAACCCCTCAGTTTAGGCCGATACGTATTCTACATCTTTTTGGTTCCAAAAAATCACAAATAGCGTTTAGTGTTTGGTTTTGGCAAAAGTTATAGCGTCTACAAAATATTTATTTTTTTGTTTTAACTAGTTATTGGGGCGATCAGCGGTTTTTTTCAGTACTGCGACATTATGGCGGACACATCGAACACTTTTTTGGAACCATTGGCATTTTTCTATCGATCAGTGCTGTAAAAATGCATTGCTTACTCTAAAAATGCCACTGGCAGGGAAGGGGTTAACACTAGGTGCGAGGGAGGGGTTAAATATGTTCCCTGGGTGTGTTCTAACTGTAGGGGGGGGGTGGGACTGACATGTGTAAATGACAGATCGCTGTTCATGAAGGGGAACTCCAGACCCCCCCCCAAAAAAATAAGGTGGGTTCCCTCCAGGTGCATACCAGGCTCTTAGGCTTGGTCTGGAACATAAGGGCTTAAACACGCGCAAAAAAAAATAGCGTGGGGTCCCCCCCAAGATCCAAACCAAGCCCTTATCCCAGGCAAGCAGTCTGGTCAGACAGGAATGGGGGTGGGGACGAGCGAGCGCCCCCCTCCCTCCTGAGCCATACCAGACCACATGCCCTCAACATGGGGGAGTGTGTGCTGTGGGGGAGGGGGGCACTGCACTGCCCCCCCACCCCAAAGCACTCTTGTCCCCATGTCGATAGGGACAAGAGCCTCTTCCCGACAACCCTGGCCGTTGGTTGTCGGGGTATGCGGGCGGAGGGCTTATCAGAATCTGAGAGACCCCTTTAATAAAGGGGTCCCCAGATTCCGGCCCCCCACCCTATGTGAATGAGTATGGGGTACATTGTACCCCTACCCATTCACCTGGGGAAAAAAATGCAAAAAAATAATACACCACACATGAATAAATTAATTTATTAGTCAGCCGGGGGTCTTCTGCCGGGGCCCCCCACCACCACCCCATTAGGCCCCGGGCTTCGCCATCTTCTGCCGGAACCCCCTTCACCAGTGAGGCTCCTGCCTTTGGGGGAGGGTCCCGGGCTACTACGACGGTTTCTGCGGGGGGGGTGCACTGGCACCCCACCCCCGTCTTCAGCGACGTAATTCACCGGGACCCCCTTCACCAGGGAGGCTCCTGCCTTTGGGGGAGGGTCCCGGGCTTGTACGGTGTCTTCCGCCGGAGGGCGCCACTCTCCGGGCTTCTGCGATGCCTTCCGCTTCTGCCTGTCTCCTCCGCGGAGCACAGGGCTTGTCTCCGCTGTCTTCTCCCTTCTCTTCCATTCGATGTTGACACGACGAGGTCCGGCGCTGGAATGCCGTCTGAGCAGTGGGCATGGACTTATATAGGGCAATGCCACCATGTGACCTCAACCCATGTGACATCACATTCCCATCATGCCCAGGGAATGTGATGTCACATGGGTTGAGGTCACATGGTGGCATTACCCTATATAAGTCCATGCCCGTCGCTGACACGGCATGTCAGCGCTGAACCTCGTCGTGTCAACATCCAATGGAAGAGAAGGAAAGAAGGAAGAAGACAGCGGAGACAAGCCCTGTGCTCCCGGAGGAGACAGGCAGAAGAAGGAAGAGAGAAGAAAGAAGACGGAAGAAAGCCCTGGCTCCGCGGGGGAGCCAGGCAGAAGAGGGAGCAGAGAAGACAGAAGAGAAAAGACCGGGGAGTTGGCGCACCCCCGGCAGAAGACCAGGAAGACCGGAACCCTGGCGGAAGGCACCGGTAAAACCGGGGGATAGGCGCCATCCCCCGGCAGAAGACCCCGAAGTCCGGATGCCCCTCCCTAATGAAAAAGAGCTTAAATGGGGTGGGGGCATCCGGCGGAAGGCTCCGGAGAGGACCGAGGGATGGCGCCCTCCCCCGGCAGAAATCACCGAAGCCCAGGGTCCCGGCAGAAGATCGGGAGAGAAGAAACCCCCCCTTCTAAGAGAGCTAAAGAAGAAAGGGGGGGCTCCGGAGCAGATTAATAAAATATTTTATTCTGTGTGGTGTGTTTTTTTTACTTTACATTTTCCCCAAGGTGAATGGGTAGAGGTACGATGTACCCCATACTCATTCACATAGGGTGGGGGGCCGGCATCTGGGAGCCCCCTTATTAAAGGGAGCTCGCAGATTCCGATTAGCCCCGCCCGCATACCCCGACAACCAATGGCAAGGGTTGTCGGGAAGAGGCTCTTGTCCCTATCGACATGGGGGCAAGAGTGCTGTGGGGTGGGGGGGCAGTGCCCCCTCCCCCACAGCACACACTCCCCCATGTTGAGGGCATGCGGTCTGGTACGGCTCAGGAGGGGGGGGGGCTCGCTCGTCCCCGCCCCCATTCCTGTCCGGGCCAGACTGCATGCTTGGGATGAGGGCTTGGTTTGGATCTGGGGGGGACCCCCGCGCCAAATCGGCGCGGGTTTAACCCCTCACGTTCCGGACCAAGCCTAAGAGCCTAATGTATCCCTGGAGGGGGACCCGCGCCGATTTCAAGTTTGAAATTTGGCGCGGAGTTCCCCTTCAGGGCTGAAAACAGCTCGGAGATTCCCGTGCGCCGCGTCACGCAGCGCATTCACGGGTACGCCGCTTGGTATTTACCAAGATTTTCACGGCGTACTGACAAGGCGCACGGGAATCCCTGACTTTTCTCTCTGCGCATGCCCAGTATGCAAATGAACCTCCCGAGGTTCAGGCGCACTGTGCAAGCGTACGGGGATCTGTTTTCAAAAAACACTTTCCCTTTCAATTCGGCCCGCCAAACACTTCAAAACACATGTCACTTCACTTCCCCTGCATCCCCCCACCTCCCCCCCTAATAAACTCCCGCCCGAACCCCCGCAATTTACAGTTTAATGTGCCGTGCGCCAGGTCTGTACTGGTGCACAATGCACCCTCTCCTGGGCGCACGGAGCACATTAGTAACTAGGGAAATACACTGCACTAGCAGCGTATTTCTTTAGTAAATCACCAAACGGCTGCTACTCCTGCTTTTACTCCATGAGTCATGGAGTAAAGGCTTGGTAAATCAGGCCCCATGGGTCTTTAGGCAGCATATTGGTCCGGGGCTTAAGTGGTTAAAACTGTGCATGAATACTGTTTTAAAATGTATTTACAGTTACTCTAACATTTTAGATAAAAAAAAAAATATATTTTTTTATCAAAAAAATTAAAATAAAAGGCTAAATGACATGTATCTTATTTATATGATTAGACATACCATTCTAAAAATAAAAAGTTTTTTTTTTTTTTTTAAATATACTTTACATTTACATTTATTTAAAATACATTTTTGTACATGAAATAATATGAGGTTCGAATGAATCAGTATATTTCCTTTAATTGAAATTGAAAATGTATTTATTTTAGATATATAAAACAATTAAAAAAATAAAAATCTATGAGCACATGGCAATTGTAACAAAGGTGCCATTCTAATGGATCTAAAATCAATATTTAGGCATCGATATTTTTGGAACACCTGTAAAGACAGTATTATATAAATACAATGGCAAGAGTCATGCTAATACAGAGAATTAGAATAATGTATTAAAATCTTACCTTGTATTTAGAAAAACGTAGAAAATTGTTTGGACGTCCTTGCTCCTCGGCAGTATCCTGTTCATCAACCTTCTCCCACTGTGTACAGGTGTGTAATGGCATTTACACCTGTTTTCCAGTAGTTAAAATGGCCGAAATGTATCCGCCCTCGTCACATGACCGGCTGCAGAGTCATGTGACGTTTCAAATCTCAAGAGAATTCGTCTCTTGGTACTGAAAGGATTATTGTTCTTGTCATCATGACTAGACCCTCGTAATCAATCCCACAATTCATTGCGGCGATCGCGACACGCCCAGTTCCACACACATATAACCAGGAAGTGCCTGCTTCAGGACAGCCAAATAAGGTATCTAATTTTTTTAGATTTTTTTTAACTGCGGACTAGTAGTATACATCCAGGCGACTATTATTTAAGCTAAGGTTGTAAAATCGGGTGAACCTCCACTTTAAGGGCCTGGATCATGTGAGAGAAAAGAGTTGATCGGGCCAACCGAGTCGGGGCTGACTGTGCTTGGGTGCTGGACCTATCCTCCTGATTACAAAAGGTGGAATTTAAATCGCCTCCTACTGGGTGTGGTATGCCCCCATCGGCTGACAGCTGAGACGCCAGCTTAGTAAAATAGGTTTGGTCGGGAGAATTGGGTGCATATACATTAGTGACTCCAATTTCACCCGATGGGAGCTTAAGATGTATAGAGATCCGTCTACCTTCCTCATCACTATCAACAGATATCAAGTCATAAACTAGATTTTTGTGTAATAGGATGAGTGTACCTGCCTTGCGACCTTTGGAAGCTGATCCTAGAACTTTCCCCACTCTTCTGCATACGGAAGAAATCTTTTTCCTCCAAATGCGATTCCTGGATCAGAGCTATGTCGGCTTTAAGCCTTTTAAGATGTCTGAGAACTTTCATGCGCTTAATGGGTGAGCGTAGGCCCTTAATATTCCAAGAAACTATACAAGTCTGGGACATAAATAATGTGGAAGTGGATTACATGTATGAGGTTGTTGATGCGGGTTACCTGTTGTAAGCTGACCATATTCGCCTTGACAGAAGGTGTCATATCTTTGTGATGGAATGTAGTGCTGACGAAACCATCCTCTCATTAGGAAAAAGGGTGAGTTAGAGGGGGTATAAAGAGACAGAGAAAGAAAATTAGTAACAAAGGAAAAAACAACATTTCGTGACTTCACTTTTTTCCACATGCATTCCCACCTCCGGACGTACCGCCAGACTGCAAATATGAAGATATACAAGTTCCAACATTGCTCCATTAACCATTTGACCACTGGGCACTTAAACCCCCTTAATAACCAGACCAATTTTCAGCTTTCGGTGCTCTCACAGTTTGAATGACAATAACTCAGTCATACAACACTGTAACCAAATGAATTTTTTGTCCTTTTTTTCCCACAAATAGGGATTTCTTTTGGTGGTATTTGATCACCTCTGCGGTTTTTATTTTTTTCGCTATAAATGAAAAAAGAACAAAAATTTTGTAAAAAAAATGAATTTTTCTTCATTTCTATTATAAAAGTTTGCAAAAAAGTAATTTTTCTTCAAAAATTTAACCTAAAATGTATACTGCTACATATATTTGGTAACAAAACAAAGAAATTTGGATATTATTTAGTCTGGGTGAAAGTTATAGGGTCTACAACCTATGGTACCAATTACTGAAAATTGATCAATTTGATCACATCTGATGTACTGACAGCCTCTCTCATTACTTGAGACCCTAACATGCCAGAAAAGTACAAATACCCCCCAAATGACCCCTTTTTGGAAAGAAGACATTCCAAGGTATTTAGAAAGAGGCATTGTGAGTTTTTTGAAGTTGTAATTTTTTCCCACAATTCTTTGCAAAATCAAGATTTTTTTCATTTTTATTTTTTTTTCCACAAAATTTTCATATTAGCGGGTTATTTCTCACACACAGCATATGCATACCACAAATTACACCCCAAAACACATTCTGCTATTCCTTTCGAGTATGGCGATACCACATGTGTGAGACTTTTACACAGCGTGGCCACATACAGAGGCCCAACATGCAGGGAGCACCATCAGGCGTTCTGGAACACCCAGACCAATTCTGACATTTCTCTCCTACCAGTGGCGGAACTTTCAGGGTCGCTGCAGTCGACGTTGCGACTGGGCCCTGCCGCTGTGGGGGGCCCCCAAGACCCGGCATCTCCCCTGCATCTCCAACTTTCAGTTGGGGATGCAGTGCGGGGAGTGGGAGGCGGCGATCAGCAGCTGTATGGTGCTCGCGGCATCTCCCTGGGGCTTGTATTTCTCCTTCAGCGTGTATACAGTGGAGGGGGAGGGGCCTCTGACCCGGGCAGCTACAAGTTTCACTCTTCAGTCAGTGTAAATTGCTCGGGTCAAAGGGCCCCTCCCCCTCCACTGTACAGACTGAGGAAGAGAATTCCAAGCCCCAGGGAGATCCCCCTGCCAATGGATATCATAGAGCTGCCGATCGCTGCCTCCCACCTCCCCCTGTGCTGGGGGTTGGAGGTGCACAGCCAGCCAGGTACAGGGGAACCTCTGGGGGGGGGGGTGTTTAAGTCCGGAAACCCTGATGTATGGGGGGCCCTCTGTATGGGGGGCACTCTGGGAACCCTGATGTATGGGGGGGTGGGCTTTCTGTGAACCCTGATGTATGGGGGGCTCTCTGAGGACGCTGGTGTATGGGGGGGGGCTCACTCTGGGGATTCTGATGTATGGGGGGGCTCTCTGATGTATGGGGGGAGGCTCTCTGTGAACCCTGATGTATGGGGAGTGCTCTCTGTGAACCTTGATGTATGCGACGCTCTCTGGGGACCCTGTGTGGGGGGGGGCTCTCTGGGGACCCTGATGTAAGGGGGGCTCTCTCTGGACCCTGATGTATGGGGGGGGCTCTCTGTGAACCCTGATGTATGGGGAGTGCTCTCTGTGAACCCTGATGTATGCGACGCTCTCTGGGGACCCTGATGTATGCGACGCTCTCTGGGGACCCTGATGTATGGGGGGCTCTCTGGGGACCCTGATGTATGGGGGGCTCTCTGGGGACCCTGATGTATGGGGGGCTCTCTGGGGACCCTGATGTATGGGGGGCTCTCTGGGGACCCTGATGTATGGGGGGCTCTCTGGGGACCCTGATGTATGCGACGCTCTCTGGGGACCCTGATGTATGGGGGGCTCTCTGGGGACCCTGATGTATGGGGGGGCTCTCTGTGAACCCTGATGTATGCGACGCTCCCTGGGGACCCTGTGGGGGGGGGGCCTCTCTGGGGACCCTGATGTAAGGGGGCTCTCTGGGGACCCTGATGTATGGGGGGCTCTCTGGGGATTCTGATGTATGGGGGGGGGGGCTCTCTGTGAACCCTGATGTATGGGGAGTGCTCTCTGTAAACCCTGATGTATGCGACGCTCTCTGGGGACCCTGATGTATGGGGGGCTCTCTGGGGACCCTGATGTATGGGGGGCTCTCTGGGGACCCTGATGTATGGGGGGGGCTCTCTGTGAACCCTGATGTATGCGACGCTCTCTGGGGACCCTGATGTATGCGACGCTCTCTGGGGACCCTGATGTATGGGGGGCTCTCTGTGGACTCTGATGTATGGGGGGCTCTCTGGGGACCCTGATGTATGGGGGGCTCTCTGGGGACCCTGATGTATGGGGGGGGCTCTCTGTGAACCCTGATGTATGCGACGCTCTCTGGGGACCCTGTGTGGGAAGGGGGGCTCTCTGGGGACCCTGATGTATGGGGGGCTCTCTGGGGACTCTGATGTGTGGGGGGGGCTCTCTGTGAACCCTGATGTAGGGGGGTGCTCTCTGTGGACTCTGATGTATGGGGCTCTCTGTGAACCCTGATGTATGGGGGTTCTCTGGGGACTCTGATGCATGGGGTGCTCTCTGTGGACTCTGATGTATGGGGCTCTCTGTGAACCCTGATGTATGGGGGTTCTCTCTGTGGACTCTGATGTATGGGGGGCTCTCTGGGGACCCTGATGTATGGGGGGCTCTCTGGGGACCCTGATGTATGGGGGGCTCTCTGGGGACCCTGATGTATGGGGGGCTCTCTGGGGATTCTGATGTATGGGGGGGGCTCTCTGTGAACCCTGATGTATGGGGAGTGCTCTCTGTGAACCCTGATGTATGGGGAGTGCTCTCTGTGAACCCTGATGTATGCGACGCTCTCTGGGGACCCTGATGTATGGGGGGCTCTCTGGGGACCCTGATGTATGGGGGGCTCTCTGGGGACCCTGATGTATGCGACGCTCTCTGGGGACCCTGTGTGGGGGGGGGCTCTCTGGGGACCCTGATGTATGGGGGGCTCTCTGGGGACTCTGATGTATGGGGTGCTCTCTGTGAACCCTGATGTATGGGGTGGCTCTCTGTGAACCCTGATGTAGGGGGGTGCTCTCTGTGGACTCTGATGTATGGGGCTCTCTGTGAACTCTGATGTATGGGGGTTCTCTCTGGGGACTCTGATGCATGGGGTGCTCTCTGTGGACTCTGACGTATGGGGCTCTCTGTGAACCCTGATGTATGGGGGTTCTCTCTGTGGACTCTGATGCATGGGGGGCTCTCTGTGGACTCTGATGTATGGGGGGGTGCTATGTGAACCCTGATGTATGGGGGGCTCTCTGATGTATGGGGGGGGCTCTCTGTGAACCCTGATGTATGGGGGGGGGCTCTCTGTGGACCCTGATGTATGGGGGGGCTCTCTGGGGACCCTGATGTAAGTGGAGGAGGCTCTTTGGGGCCCTGATGTATGGAGGGGAGACTCTGGGGACCCTGATGTATGTATGAGGGGAGCCTCTCTGGGGACCCTGATGTAAGGGAGGGCTCTCTGGGGACCCTGGTGTAAGTGGGGGAGGCTCTTTGGGCACCCTTATGTAAGGAATTGACTCTTTGGGGACTCTGATGTAAGGCGAGGCTCTCTGGGGACCCTGATGTATGGGGGGCTTTCTGGGGACCCTGATGTAAGGGGGGCTCTCTGGGGACCCTGATGTAAGTGGAGGAGGCACTTTGGGGACCCTGATGTATGGGGGGGAGACTCTGGGGACCTTGATATATGGGGGGAGCCTCTCTGGGGACCCTGATGTAAGGGAGGGCTCTCTGGGGACCCTGACGTAAGGGAGGGCTCTCTGTGAACCCTGATGTATGGGGAGTGCTCTCTGTGAACCCTGATGTATGCAACGCTCTCTGGGGACCCTGATGTATGGGGGGCTCTCTGGGGACCCTGATGTAAGTGGGGGAGGCTCTTTGGGCACCATTATGTAAGGAATTGGCTCTTTGGGGACTCTGATGCAAGGAGGATCTGCACTCAGTTATGTAACGATATATACACACACACACACGTATATTGTATACATGTGTATACCCACCCAAGCGTATGACTTTCTTTACTTGCTTGCTACACTGCTATGGGCTCTAGCCCGAGATCTTTTGTTGACCTAGCAATGCCCTTGGGGGCGGGGGGGCCCTTCATTGTTTCTTGCACCGGGGCCCTGAAGATTCTAGTTACGCCTCTGGGGAGTGCTCTCTGTGAACCTTTATGTATGCGACGCTCTCTGGGGACCCTGTGTGGGGGGGGGGGCTCTCTGGGGACCCTGATGTAAGGGGGGCTCTCTGGGGACCCTGATGTATGGGGGGCTCTCTGGGGACTCTGATGTATGGGGGGGGGCTCTCTGTGAACCCTGATGTATGGGGAGTGCTCTCTGTGAACCCTGATGTATGCGACGCTCTCTGGGGACCCTGATGTATGCGACGCTCTCTGGGGACCCTGATGTATGGGGGGCTCTCTGGGGACCCTGATGTATGGGGGGCTCTCTGTGGACCCTGATGTATGGGGGGCTCTCTGGGGACCCTGATGTATGGGGGGCTCTCTGGGGACCCTGATGTATGGGGGGCTCTCTGGGGACCCTGATGTATGGGGGGCTCTCTGGGGACCCTGATGTATGCGACGCTCTCTGGGGACCCTGATGTATGGGGGGGCTCTCTGGGGACCCTGATGTATGGGGGGCTCTCTGGGGACCCTGATGTATGGGGGGGCTCTCTGTGAACCCTGATGTATGCGACGCTCCCTGGGGACCCTGTGGGGGGGGGGCCTCTCTGGGGACCCTGATGTAAGGGGGCTCTCTGGGGACCCTGATGTATGGGGGGCTCTCTGGGGATTCTGATGTATGGGGGGGGCTCTCTGTGAACCCTGATGTATGGGGAGTGCTCTCTGTGAACCCTGATGTATGCGACGCTCTCTGGGGACCCTGGTGTATGGGGGGCTCTCTGGGGACCCTGATGTATGGGGGGCTCTCTGGGGACCCTGATGTATGGGGGGGCTCTCTGTGAACCCTGATGTATGCGACGCTCTCTGGGGACCCTGTGTGGGGGGGGCTCTCTGGGGACCCTGATGTATGGGGGGCTCTCTGGGGACTCTGATGTGTGGGGGGGGGCTCTCTGGGGACCCTGATGTATGGGGTGCTCTCTGTGAACCCTGATGTATGGGGTGGCTCTCTGTGAACCCTGATGTAGGGGGGTGCTCTCTGTGGACTCTGATGTATGGGGCTCTCTGTGAACCCTGATGTATGGGGTGGCTCTCTGTGAACCCTGATGTAGGGGGGTGCTCTCTGTGGACTCTGATGTATGGGGCTCTCTGTGAACCCTGATGTATGGGGGTTCTCTGGGGACTCTGATGCATGGGGTGCTCTCTGTGGACTCTGATGTATGGGGCTCTCTGTGAACCCTGATGTATGGGGGTTCTCTCTGTGGACTCTGATGTATGGGGGGCTCTCTGGGGACCCTGATGTATGGGGGGCTCTCTGGGGACCCTGATGTATGGGGGGCTCTCTGGGGACCCTGATGTATGGGGGGCTCTCTGGGGACCCTGATGTATGGGGGGCTCTCTGGGGACCCTGATGTATCGGGGGCTCTCTGGGGACCCTGATGTATGGGGGGGCTCTCTGTGAACCCTGATGTATGCGACGCTCCCTGGGGACCCTGTGGGGGGGGGCCTCTCTGGGGACCCTGATGTAAGGGGGCTCTCTGGGGACCCTGATGTATGGGGGGCTCTCTGGGGATTCTGATGTATGGGGGGGCTCTCTGTGAACCCTGATGTATGGGGAGTGCTCTCTGTGAACCCTGATGTATGGGGAGTGCTCTCTGTGAACCCTGATGTATGCGACGCTCTCTGGGGACCCTGATGTATGGGGGGCTCTCTGGGGACCCTGATGTATGGGGGGCTCTCTGGGGACCCTGATGTATGGGGGGGCTCTCTGTGAACCCTGATGTATGCGACGCTCCCTGGGGACCCTGTGGGGGGGGGCCTCTCTGGGGACCCTGATGTAAGGGGGCTCTCTGGGGACCCTGATGTATGGGGGGCTCTCTGGGGATTCTGATGTATGGGGGGGGCTCTCTGTGAACCCTGATGTATGGGGAGTGCTCTCTGTGAACCCTGATGTATGCGACGCTCTCTGGGGACCCTGATGTATGGGGGGCTCTCTGGGGACCCTGATGTATGGGGGGCTCTCTGGGGACCCTGATGTATGGGGGGGCTCTCTGTGAACCCTGATGTATGCGACGCTCTCTGGGGACCCTGTGTGGGGGGGGCTCTCTGGGGACCCTGATGTATGGGGGGCTCTCTGGGGACTCTGATGTGTGGGGGGGGGCTCTCTGGGGACCCTGATGTATGGGGTGCTCTCTGTGAACCCTGATGTATGGGGTGGCTCTCTGTGAACCCTGATGTAGGGGGGTGCTCTCTGTGGACTCTGATGTATGGGGCTCTCTGTGAACCCTGATGTATGGGGTGGCTCTCTGTGAACCCTGATGTAGGGGGGTGCTCTCTGTGGACTCTGATGTATGGGGCTCTCTGTGAACCCTGATGTATGGGGGTTCTCTGGGGACTCTGATGCATGGGGTGCTCTCTGTGGACTCTGATGTATGGGGCTCTCTGTGAACCCTGATGTATGGGGGTTCTCTCTGTGGACTCTGATGTATGGGGGGCTCTCTGGGGACCCTGATGTATGGGGGGCTCTCTGGGGACCCTGATGTATGGGGGGCTCTCTGGGGACCCTGATGTATGGGGGGCTCTCTGGGGACCCTGATGTATGGGGGGCTCTCTGGGGACCCTGATGTATCGGGGGCTCTCTGGGGACCCTGATGTATGGGGGGGCTCTCTGTGAACCCTGATGTATGCGACGCTCCCTGGGGACCCTGTGGGGGGGGCCTCTCTGGGGACCCTGATGTAAGGGGGCTCTCTGGGGACCCTGATGTATGGGGGGCTCTCTGGGGATTCTGATGTATGGGGGGGCTCTCTGTGAACCCTGATGTATGGGGAGTGCTCTCTGTGAACCCTGATGTATGGGGAGTGCTCTCTGTGAACCCTGATGTATGCGACGCTCTCTGGGGACCCTGATGTATGGGGGGCTCTCTGGGGACCCTGATGTATGGGGGGCTCTCTGGGGACCCTGATGTATGCGACGCTCTCTGGGGACCCTGTGTGGGGGGGGGCTCTCTGGGGACCCTGATGTATGGGGGGCTCTCTGGGGACTCTGATGTATGGGGTGCTCTCTGTGAACCCTGATGTATGGGGTGGCTCTCTGTGAACCCTGATGTAGGGGGGTGCTCTCTGTGGACTCTGATGTATGGGGCTCTCTGTGAACTCTGATGTATGGGGGTTCTCTCTGGGGACTCTGATGCATGGGGTGCTCTCTGTGGACTCTGATGTATGGGGCTCTCTGTGAACCCTGATGTATGGGGGTTCTCTCTGGGGACTCTGATGCATGGGGGGCTCTCTGTGGACTCTGATGTATGGGGGGGGCGCTATGTGAACCCTGATGTATGGGGGGCTCTCTGATGTATGGGGGGGGCTCTCTGTGAACCCTGATGTATGGGGGGGGCTCTCTGTGGACCCTGATGTATGGGGGGGCTCTCTGGGGACCCTGATGTAAGTGAAGGAGGCTCTTTGGGGACCCTGATGTATGGGGGGGAGACTCTGGGGACCCTGATGTATGTATGGGGGGAGCCTCTCTGGGGACCCTGATGTAAGGGAGGGCTCTCTGGGGACCCTGGTGTAAGTGGGGGAGGCTCTTTGGGCACCCTTATGTAAGGAATTGACTCTTTGGGGACTCTGATGTAAGGCGAGGCTCTCTGGGGACCCTGATGTATGGGGGGCTTTCTGGGGACCCTGATGTAAGGGGGGCTCTCTGGGGACCCTGATGTAAGTGGAGGAGGCACTTTGGGGACCCTGATGTATGGGGGGGAGACTCTGGGGACCCTGATATATAGGGGGAGCCTCTCTGGGGACCCTGATGTAAGGGAGGGCTCTCTGGGGACCCTGACGTAAGGGAGGGCTCTCTGTGAACCCTGATGTATGGGGAGTGCTCTCTGTGAACCCTGATGTATGCAACGCTCTCTGGGGACCCTGATGTATGGGGGGCTCTCTGGGGACCCTGATGTAAGTGGGGGAGGCTCTTTGGGCACCATTATGTAAGGAATTGGCTCTTTGGGGACTCTGATGCAAGGAGGATCTGCACTCAGTTATGTAACGATATATACACACACACACGTATATTGTATACATGTGTATACCCACCCAAGCGTATGACTTTCTTTACTTGCTTGCTACACTGCTATGGGCTCTAGCCCGAGATCTTTTGTTGACCTAGCAATGCCCTTGGGGGCGGGGGGCCCTTCATTGTTTCTTGCACCGGGGCCCTGAAGATTCTAGTTACGCCTCTGTCTCCTACATGTAAAAATCATAATTTATTTGCTAGAATTTTACATAGAACCCCAAAACATTATATATACTTTTTAGCAAAGACCCTAGAGAATACAATGGCGGTCGTTGCAACTTTTTATCGCACACTGTATTTTCGCAGCAATTTTTCGTACACATTTTTGGAAATAAAACAGTTTTGTGCTTTTAAAAAAAAAAACATTAAAGTTAGCCCAATGTTTTTGCAAAATATTAAACGTGAAGTTACGCCGAGTCAATAGATACCCAACATGTCACCCTTCAAAATTGCACACACTCGTGAAATGGCGCCAAACTTTTCTACTTAAAAACCCCCATAGGCAACGCTTTAAATATTTTTACTGGTTACATCTTTTTAGTTGGAGAAGAGCTCTAGGGCCAAACGTATTGCTCTCGCTCTAACGTTTGCAGTGATACCTCACATGTGTGGTTTGAACACCGTTTCCATATGTGGGCGGGACTTACGTGTGCGGTCGCTTCTGTATACGAGCACGCGGGAACAGGGGGCGCTTTAAAAAAAAAAAATTGTTATTGTTAATTTCACTTTATTTATTTTAGTTTGACACATTTTTCCCCAAAAATAAATGTTTTGATCACTTTTATTCCTATTACAAGGAATGTAAACATCCCTTGTAATAGGAATATAGCATGACAGGTCCTCTTTACAGTGAGATGTGGGGTCAATAAGACCCCACATCTCATCTCTAGGCTTGAATGCCTGAAAAAAAAAAAACGATCCTCGTTTCGATCGTAGTGGTGAGTCGGAAGAAGCACCGGAGGGAGAAGGGAGGGGGGACATCCCCTTTCGCCTCCCGTAAGAACAATCAAGAGGCGGAACAGCCTACATGATTGTTCTTATGGTGTAGGGAATCGCCGGCTAAAAAAAATGATATCTGAATGATGCCTGTAGCTGCACCCATCATTCAGATATCCCTGCACAAAGTCAAGGACGTCATGACGGCCGGCGGGCGGGAAGTGGTTAAAACGCATTTTTTTCCCAGAGTATTTTCTGGGTACTGCAGAGTATTGGTGCGGGGGTATTACAGAGTATTGGTGCGGGGGTATTGCAGAGTATTGGTGCGGGGGGTATTGCAGAGTATTGGTGCGGGGGGTATGCAGAGTAATTGCGCAGGGGTATTGCAGAGTAATTGCGCAGGGGTATTGCAGAGTAATTGCCGGGGGTATGCAGAGTAATTGCCGGGGAGTAATGCAGAGTATTGCCGGGGAGTAATGCAGAGTATTGCCGGGGGTATGCAGAGTATTGCCGGGGGTATGCAGAGTATTGCGCAGGGGGGTATACAGAGTATTGCGCAGGAGGGGTATGCAGAGTATTGTGCAGGGGGGGTATGCAGAGTATTGCGCAGGGGGGTATGCAGAGTATTGCGCAGGGGGGGTATGCAGAGTATTGCGCAGGGGTATGCAGAGTATTGCGCAGGGGGTATGCAGAGTATTGCGCAGGGGGGGTATGCAGAGTATTGCACAGGGGGGTATGCAGAGTATTGCGCAGGGGGGTATGCAAAGTATTGCGCAGGAGGGGTATGCAGAGTATTGTGCAGGGGGGGTATGCAGAGTATTGCGCAGGGGGGTATGCAGAGTATTGCGCAGGGGTATGCAGAGTATTGCGCAGGGGGTATGCAGAGTATTGCGCAGGGGGGTATGCAGAGTATTGCGCAGGGGGGGTATGCAGAGTATTGCGCAGGGGGGGTATGCAGAGTATTGCGCAGGGGGGGTATGCAGAGTATTGCGCAGGGGGGTATGCAAAGTATTGCGCAGGAGGGGTATGCAGAGTATTGCGCAGGGGGGTATGCAGAGTATTGCGCAGGGGGGTATGCAGAGTATTGCGCAGGGGGGTATGCAGAGTATTGCGCAGGGGGGTATGCAGAGTATTGCGCAGGGGGGGTATGCAGAGTATTGCGCAGGGGGGTATGCAGAGTATTGCGCAGGGGGGTATGCAGAGTATTGCGCAGGGGGGGTATGCAGAGTATTGCGCAGGGGTATGCAGAGTATTGCGCAGGGGGTATGCAGAGTATTGCGCAGGGGGTATGCAGAGTATTGCGCAGGGGGGTATGCAGAGTATTGCGCAGGGGGGGTATGCAGAGTATTGCGCAGGGGGTATGCAGAGTATTGCGCAGGGGGTATGCAGAGTATTGCGCAGGGGGGTATGCAGAGTACTGCGCAGGGGGTATGCAGAGCATTGCGCAGGGGGTATTGCAGAGCACTGCACAGGGTATTGCAGGGATGGCTGAGCAGGGATGGATGGATCTGTGACTGCAATAGTCACAGATCCAGCCACAACGCTGCTGACACTCGCGCTCCCCCCTCTGACACTGTACCGATCGGTACAGAGAGAGGAAGGAGGAACCGGCGTCATCAAATGACGCCGGTTTGTTTACATGTGATCGCTCCCTCATTGGACAGAGCAATCACGTGGTAAACGGCCGCTATCAGCGGCAATTTACCGCGATTCGTGATCGGCCGGGTCCTCTGGACCCGGCGGTCACGGACTTTCCCGTGTGCGCGCCCCAGGGGGCGAGCGGAAGTGCGATTCTGGGAGGACGTCAATGTACGCCCTCCCAGAGTTAAGCAACAGCCCTGTAGACGTATTTTGTCTATGGGGCGGTTACTAAGTGGTTAATGAAGCAACTGTCCCAGTTGTGCATATTCAATTGAATAAGAACAAAACATTGTCATCTTGGGATAGCCCTGAGATGAGATTGCATGATACCTCACTAGAGAGAGGAAACACAAAATTAATAAAGCACACTAAGAAGAAAATTAACAAAAAAACAAGAAAACTATAACGGTCATGCAGTAGCATACTAGCTATAACTGATGGTGTGAGCATATGCTATAGTGGACATGGCGGAATAAACTACAAACGCATTCTGGTCTGATATTATAATAGATGGGCTCGAGGGGCACAAGCTCTGACACAGGGCAGGCTGCCATTTAACACTGGGCTAGTAAGGGCCCAGGGTGGCCTTGCAGCCAAGCGGGTCAAGTCGATCCCCCTTAGTCTAACATGTTACGATTTCTCCAGAGTTCAGCCGGATTCCTGATGGCGGGGTCCGGTTGTAGGTTTCAAACGTTTGGGTGGATCCTTCCTTGGGCTCCTTTGTTCTCTTGGGCCTTGTTTCACCCTGTCAGTGTAGGTGTCTGACGGCGCTCATTCAGCTGTAAGCCACTGGAGAAAGGCACAAGCCTTGTCCAGGGATTGTAGCGTGAGATGCTCCCCATCCAGGGTTTGTAAGCGTAGGATAGCAGGATATGCAAGCGTAAAGCGAATGCCTCTTTTGTACAATTCTGCACACACTGGTTGAAATTCCTTGCGCTTACGAGACACCTCCGCAGAATAATCTGCAAATAGTAAAAGCTTGTGGCCTGCAATCTCTACCGATCGTGCTTTGCGGAAGCTTTGCAAAATGTCCGTGCAATCTGCATAGTTCAAGTACCTTGCTATCACAGGTCTGGGACGAGCATGTTCCTCTGTCAGAGCGCCTATGCGGTGGGCCCTTTCCACGATGCAGCTGCGGCCTAGGCCTAGGGACTCGGGAGGGCGGTGGAGCATATGTCCATCAGGGAGCCTGGCTTGTGTGATTCAGGGAGGCCAAGTTGTTCCTCCTGGAGCGATTCTCGAGGTCTTCCATGCGATCATGTAGATGTTGTTGATCTTGTATGAATCGCTCCAGGGCACCATTCAAATTATACTGATCGTTTTCTACCGAGAATATACGCTGCTTGGCGTTTGACAGTCTCAGGGAATGCTCCTCTATTTCCTTTCGCAACTGCTGTATTCCCTCAGCAACTGCTCTCTCCACAGCAGCCGTGATGGTGGGTGAAAGCAGTGCCACCACGGCCTTAGCAATCCTCTCATGTGTGTTGTTTTGCTCCATGCTTTTAGCCTCAATGGTGTCCATAGCCTTGTGTGGTAGATTATCTCCTGTGAGGCATCCGTGTGCTGACTGTGTCTGGGCGCGTTGCAAGGGAGAGGCACCTCATGCTGCAGGGGCCATGTTGGACGGAGCTGTGTCCACCGTCGGGATGTCAGATGTGCCGGGTCCCGGGGTGCCCGCGGCTGGGTGAGGTACCGTTCCATGCGCGGCGGCTAGGGCGGTATGTGGGCGTAAAAAGCGCAGTGTTCCGGGGGAATGCCGGGGCTTTTTAGGCCGGTTTCTAGGCGGTCCGAGCGGAGCCTCCGGAGCTTGCTTCCCCTACATGCGGCGTCGGAACCGGAAGTAAAACTGACGTTTTAAACATGGGTTACTATCTTTCAAGTTAAATTGTTCAGGTGAGGTTGTAAAAACATCCAGTGTGCATGAAGCCTTAGCCATAGGCATGATGAAACTTGTAGTTCTGCAAAAGCCTTTCCGTATTTGGAGGTGAAATCTCTTTTCCTCTAGACGTAAAGAGTGCCCCCTTGTCCTCAGTGTTGACCGTAAAGTGAATAACTCAACACCAAGTTCACTGTATGGACCTCTTATATATTTGTACATGTTGATCATATCCCCCCTTATTCTCCTCTTCTCAAGAGTGAATAAATTTAGTTCTTCTAATCTTTCCTCATAGCTGAGCTCCTCCATTCCTCTTATCAGTTTGGTTGCCCTTCTCTGCACTTTCTCCAGTTCTCCGATATCCTTTTTGAGAACTGGTGCCCAAAACTGAACTGCATATTCCAGATGAGGTCTTACTAATGATTTGTACAGGGGCAAAATTATATCTCTGTCTCTGGAGTCCATACCTCTCTTAATACAAGAAAGGACTTTGCTCGCTTTGGAAACCGCAGCTTGGCATTGCATGCCATTATTGAGCTTATGATCAACTAAAACCCCCAGATCCTTCTCCACTACAGATCCCCCCAGTTGTACTCCCCCTAGTATGTATGATGCATGCATATTCTTAGCCCCCAAGTGCATAACTTTACATTTATCTACATTAAACCTCATCTGCCACTTAGTCGCCCAATTAGACAGAGCATTGAGGTCGGCTTGTAAATTGGAGACATCCTGCAAGGACGTTATTCCACTGCATAGCTTGGTGTCATCTGCAAAGACAGAAATGTTACTTTTGATCTCAGACCCAATATCATTTATAAATATATTGAAAAGTAAGGGTCCCAGCACTGAACCTTGGGTTACACCACTGATAACCTTGGACCATTCAGAGTAAGAATCATTAACCACGACTCTCTGAATTCTGTCTTTCAGCCAGTTTTCTATCCATTTACATACTGATATATCCAATCCTGTAGACTTTACCTTACACATGAGCCGTGTGTGCGGAACTGTATCGAACGCTTTTGCAAAATCCAAATATATCACGTCCACAGCCACGCCTCTGTCCAGGGTTTTACTTACCTCTTCATAAAAGGAAATCAGGTTTGTCTGACAACTTCTGTTTTTCATGAATCCATGCTGTCTGCTGCTTAAATAGTTTTTTTCCAGCAAGAACTCATCCATGTGGTCTTTTATTAAACGTTCCAGTATCTTCCCAACTATAGAAGTTAAACTAACAGGTCTATAGTTACTTGGTAAAGACTTTGTTCCCTTTTTAAATATGGGCACCACATTGGCCCTGCGCCAATCCAGTGGTACTATTCCTGTGTTTAATGAGTCCCTAAATATTAGATACAGTGGCTTTGAAATGACAGAGCTCAACTCACCCTGGAAGGACGCTATATTTCCCCTCTGTTTTGACTGTGGTCCCTTTAAGGGAACAGAAAGAGTTAACGCACCTGTCCAAGGAAATGTCTTAAAGCAAGACAGGAATTTGTAGGTGGGTGTGGAGGAGTATATTGGAGACTGTGGATGGTGAATGGTGGACAGGGAAAAGCTGTGAAAGCTGTGAAAGCTGTGGAAGCTGTGGAAGCTGTGAAAGCTATGAAAGCTGTGAAAGCTGTGGAAGCTGTGAAAGCACTTGGCAGTGTCCTGCCTGGAAGCCTGCTATCTGGGGAACTTACCTGCAACCTAAAGTAAGGACTGTTTAACTGCCATAGCAGTTCTGTGCTCTACAAGTCGGTGAGACTGTTATTTATTTTGTTTTTGCTGCTGTGAAGCCATTTAAGTTGAATAAACTGATTGAAAAGCCTGTGTCCTGCGATCTAGCTGGTTCCCCCGAACTATACAAGGTACACACTTTGTAAATCTATATTAAATAAGTGAGATATTTTCTGTCGATCATATACTGTGTCCATTCATGCTCTTTTGTTGTGTTTATTCTTTTTCACCTTAGTAAACATTTCTGAGTGGTTCAGTGATATTGTGTGAGTTTCTCATTACTAACGCAACATTTCAGAATGGAAACCAAGGTGTCAGAGGTAAGAGGTCAGAGTCTATCAGCAGCCCTCGCGGGTGTACCGCTACAGTTGGTTTCATCCATCTTCTCATCAACTCTGACCAGCTTGCCTGTCCCTGCTGAAGAAAAGCATCCCTACAACATGATGCTGCCACCACCATGTTTCACAGTGGGGATGGTGTGTTCAGGGTGATGTGCAGTGTTAGTTTTCCACCACACATAGCATTTTGTCTTTAGCCAACAAGTTAAATTTTGGTCTCATCTGACCAGAGCAACTTCTTTCACACGTTTGCTGTGTCCCCCACGTGCCTTCTGATAAACTGCAAACATGACTTCTTATGGCTTTCTTTCAACAATGGCTTTCTTTTTGCCACTCTTCCACAAAGGCCATATTTGTGGAGTGCATGAATAATAGTTGTCCTGTAGACAGATTTTCCCACCTGAACTGTGGATCTCTGCAGCTCCTTCAGGGTTGCCATGGGGCCTCTTGGCTGCTTCTCTGATTAATGCTCTCATTGCCCAGCCTGTCAGTTTAGGTGGACAGCCATATCTTGTTTGCAGTTGTGCCATACTCTTTCCATTTTCAGGTGGTGGATTGAACAGTTCTCCCCCGTGAGATGTTCAACGCTTGGAACATTTTTATATAACCCTAGCCTGCTTTAAACTTTTCCACAACTTTATCCCTCACCTGTCTGATGTGTTCCTTGGCTTTTATGATGCTGTTTGTTCACTAAGGTTCTCTAACAAACCTCTGAGGGCTTTACAGAACAGCTGTATTTATACTGAGATCAAATTACACACTGGTGGACTTTTTACTAATTAGGTGACTTCTGAAGGATATTGGTTCTACTATATTTTAGTTAGGGGTATCAGAGTAAATGGGGGCTGAATACATATGCACGCCCCACTTTTCAGATATTTGTAAAAAAAATTGAAAACCATTTATAATTTCCCTTCCACTTCACAATTATGTGTCGCTTTGGAAATTTAATCTTCTACCTCCCTCGACTGTTGTGCTCTTCCTCCTTCTCTGCCCTTGTGCGGATGATACAGTAATCCTTAGATAAGAAGCACTAAGTTGGTGTGGGGAGACATATAGGTGAAATCAATTTCCTTGTCAAAAGGAATATGGTGTAAAGGCTCTAAGGGCTGTCTTTGCAATCTCAACAGAACCAAATTCAAGTCCCATGGGCACAAGGGTGACTTAAATGGCGGATTGATCCATGTTACCCCCTGTACAAAGGCCCGGACCAAAGAATGCATAGCCAGTGGTCTTTGAAAAAATACAGACAAGGCTGAGACCTGACCCTTGATAGTACTTAAGGCCAGCTTAATATATACACCTCAATTGTAGAAAGGCAAGAATTCTACCTATGACATACTTTCGAGGATGAAAACCTTTGGATTCACACCAAGACACATATGCTTTCCAGACTCCATAATATATGATTTTATGATCTGGAGGCCAGTTTTTTTGCATTAATCAGGGTAGATGCCACTGACCCAGAAAGCCCCCGTTGCCTTAGAATGTGGGTTTCAATAGCCAAACCGTTAAATTTAGCATTTGTAAGGAAGAGTGGAATATTGGTCCCTGCGAAAGCAGGTCTGGACGAGGTGGAAGGGTGCTTGGGTCCCCCACAGCCATCTTTACGATCCCTACCGCCCCACCTCCACACCATACTTAACTGGACCATATATCCATTTTGCTTCCTGCTTTCTGTCTCTCAAAGGAACGGTCCTCAGGCCACTGGAGCCATCCCTCCCTCAAATCTTTACAGGTAATTTTTATTCTACATGGGGTGCCATTGCTTTCAGCCTAGGAGGGTTAGCCCAATACTTACCCCAGCACTTGCCACGGGCGCTCCCCCTACATACTCATTATACTTACTACACCGGACCCCTGTGAACGCACTTTCATTACTATCTCTGCTCTGTCCCTCCTGTGCACCTTCGTGGTGCAAAGCAGGCCAGCCCACTGTCATTTGTGCCATTCCTGAACCATGGATTCCCAGCAGGTATTACTTACATTACCATTGGTTTCTACTTGTACCCACGTATTTCCTGGTCCTATTTTCTAGTATGTATGTGGGGATCATGTGGGTCCCCAGTGGTCTCATGTACTCCTGGCTCCTTTTCCCAGCCTAGTACATATTTGTACACTTTATTTTTCCACAGCGATCATTGTCTCTCTCCTTGGATATAGGCCACAAGGATTGGATCTTCATGCCCTCTGTTGGGGAGTCCACCCCCCAGGGTCGCCCTTGGGTATGCTGGGCCCATTGGATCTGGATTAAGCATTGTTACAGAACAGTGGCACTATGTCCCCTATAAGCTTTTAAAGTGGATGCAATAACATATGATGAAGCAATACTATAGGGTTAGTACAAATCTGAATATGTTATGAACTTGTATGGTATTTTTTCTTGCCTCTACACTTTTTGCTCATGACTGTCTTTTCAATTTTATAATTATTTTTGTGCTGGTTTCAATCATACACCCCTGAAGAAGAAACAAGTAGCCGGATTCAGAAAGACTTATGCGGATGTATCTACAGATACGCTGCGTAAGTGTAAATATGCGCCGTCGTATCTATGCGCCGTACCCACAGAACTAGATACGCCTGAAAATAGGCTTCTTCCGACTGACGTAACTTTCCTACGTTAGCGCTGGATGCATCTGGCGCTCCCATTGATTTCCTATTCAAATATGCAAATGAGGGAGATACGGCGATTCACGAATGTATGTGCGCCCGACGCAGGCTACGCGCCGTGCGCGTAAGTCGTACGTCCGGCCTAAAGTTATTCCATCAAAAAGCTGGTTTATCTCAGCACCAGATGTGCAGACGTCAGCTGGAGAGCAGCTACAGCAGCACCGTTACGGACGAGCTGAGCAACCCCACTTGCAGGACAACACATCTGTCTGCCAACATGCCAGGGGTAGCGGTGGTCCTAGCACTACTAATGTGTCCACCGGCACGTAGGAGGGCACGGGAGAGAATATACCGCACACGCATGATCTTCAGATTCAGCCCTGCTGCCATCCTGGAATTAGCCACAACCCTGCATGATGACATCACCAGCAAGACACATCGCGTACATGCAGTGCAGCCACTGGTCAAGGTACTGGCAACACTGCAAGTGGATCTTTTCAGCATACAAGTGGAGTAGTGGCTGGGATGTCACAATCGACCATGAGCAGATGTGTGCACCAGGTTGTCCCCGCAATCCTCACACGCATGTCCCACCACATCATCAGACCGACCCATGAGCATCTGCGGCAGAAGGCAATGCAGGATTTCTACAGGATTGCAGGATTCCCACGCACCGTGGGGGCCATTGATTGCACACATGTGGCACTACGGCCCCCCCATGCCACAGAGCACATATACCGTAATCATAAGCATTGGCATTCCATCAACGTACAGGTGATAGCCGATGCCCAATGCCTCATATGGCACGTCCGTGCCAAACACCCAGGGGCCAGCCACGACAGCTACATATACCGTCAAAGCAACATCCCAACAGAATTCGAACAGAACGTGTACGGGAACAGCTGGCTGGTTGGTAAGTGACATGGGAGTCAGGCATGACTGTCCAACCCCATGATGCAGACATCACGAGGGGCACATGCACGACTAACATCCTCCTGTCTTTTCCCTTCCAGGTGACTCGGCATATGCACTTGGGCCCCATCTCCTGACTCCATACCGGAACCCCCAAACCAGAGGAGAGCGAAAATACAATGCTGCACACATACGTACCTGTGCAGTGGTGGAACGCACATTTGGCCTCCTGAAGTCCCATTTCCGATGCCTGGATAAGGCCCGGGGGGACCCTGTTGTATTCCCCAAACTTTGTGTGCCAGATCATCGGTGCATGTTGCATGCTGCACAACTATGCCATGAGAAAGGGCCTGGAGATTGACATATGTGATGACCTGACCCCCGAACCAGACATTCCCCCCCTAACCGAGGCTACCCCGTCTGCTGAGGGAAGAGCAGTCAGAAGATGCCTCGTGGTAGGCATCTTTGCACGTTAAACACACCATCATGGCACAAGGAGAATGCACGCATGCACACCACTGTGGTCCCTAGCTCACATACACCACATCCACCTCACAGGTCAGGATGGCAGGATGCCCTCCAGGGGCCAGCTTAAGGGCAGCACACCAACTGCAGTACATCGCAGAGCTACACCTGTGCAGGGCGCTGCTGTGTCTGAACGTTACTGCAAAAGTTCTTTGGTGTGGGCCCTTTTTGAGACATGTGCATCAGATCGCACCGTTGCTATTTGCAACAACACAGATAGAGGATGGAACACAGATAGAGGAAGGCCTCGATCTGTGTTCCATCATCGGAGCCTTCAAAACGGTGCGCATATTCATGCAGCATGTACCCAACACTGTGTTAAAACAGTTCGGGAGACTCCTCAGGAAGACATTGTTGAACTAGGGAAGGAGTGGGCAGAGGGAAGAGGACGCCTTGGCAGCTGCTTTGGCAGACAAAGTAAGCTCAGCTTGGGTGAGAGAGGATGAGGACGGCTTGGTCATCCACTCTATTCATTTCTCTGCATGTTGAGGCTCAACACGGCCAGCTCCCGAAAAGAAGGACGAGCGTGTCAAACAGCCACGTGCTGAAGAGGATGCACCGTGTCCACCTCCAGCGTTGCCTCTAGATGCAGAGCCTGCTTGCCCTCGTGACTCTCTGCCTCTCTTTGTTGTCCTTCCAGATATTGTAATGGCCTGCACAGGACAAAATCAGTACACACACCTCGTACCTTTAGGTACAAACTGGAGAGGACAAGTGCAGTAACACCAACTACGTTTAGGTGCTAATAAACAGCACAAGTGCAGTAACAGCAACTACGATTAGGTGCAAATAAACAGCACACATGCAAGTAACAGCAACTACGTTTAGGTGCAAATAAACAGGACAAGTGCAGTAACACCAACTACGTTTAGGTGATATTGAACAGCACAAGTGCAGTAACAGCAACTACGTTTAAGTGCAAATAAACAGCACACGTGCAGTAACAGCAACTACGTTTAGGTGCAAATAAACAGTACAAGTGCAGTAACAGGAACTACGTTTAGGTGCAAATACACAGGACAAGTGCAGTAACAGCAACTACATTTAGGTGCTATTAAACAGCACAAGTGCAGTAACAGCAACTACGTTTAGGTGCAAATAAACAGCACACATGCAGTAACAGCAACTACGTTTAGGTGCAAATAAACAGGACAAGTGCAGTAACACCGAGTACGTTTAGGTGCTAAGACACAGCACAAGTGCAGTAGCAGCAACTACGGGGCAGATCCACAAAGCACTTGGCGTATCTATGCGCCGTATCCCCAAAACGAGATACGCCTGAAAACTAGATTTTTCCGACCGACGGAATTTTTCTACACCGGCGCATTGTGGGCGCAAAAATACGCTAGACGCACCATTGTTTTGCTATGCAAATATGCAAATGAGGGAGATACGGCGATCCACAAAAGTACGCTTGACTGGCGCAGGCTACACGCTGTGCGCATAAGCTGTATGTCCGGTCTAAAGTTACCCCTCACAAAAGCAGCTTTAACTTTGCACCAGACGTGTGCAGGTCAGCTAAAGCAACACCGTTAGGGACGAGCTGAGCACCCACACTTGCAGGACAACAATCTGTATGCCAACATGCCAGGGGCATCCATGGTCATAGCTATACTACTGGCTTTAGATGCGCGCAGAAGGAGGAGGGAACGGAGGAGGAGGAGGGCACGGGAGAGGATATACCAACCGCTCATAAACGTCTTTGGCATGTGTGATTCTGAGGTGTTTTGCATCTTCAGATTCACCCCTACTGCCATCCTGGAAATAACCACAACCCTGAAAGATGACATCACCAGCCAGACAAAACGCTCACATGCAGTGGAGCCACTGGTTAAGGTACTGGCAACACTCCATTTCCTTGCCAGTGGCTCGTTTCAGCGTACAAGTGGAGTGGTGGCTGGGATGGTACAATCCTCCATTAGCAGATGTGTGCACCAGGTTATCCCCGCAATCCTCAAACGCATGGCCAACCAAATCATCAGACCCACCCAGGAGGACCTGCGGGTGAAGGCAATGGGGGATTTCTACAGAATTGCAAGATTCCCACGCACTGTGGGGGCCATTGATTGCACACATGTGGCACTACGGCCCCCCCTTGAGACAGAGCACCTATACCGCAATCGGAAGCACTGGCATTCCATCAACGTACAGGTGATAGTCGATGCCCAATGCCTCATATGGCACGTCCGTGCCAAACACCCAGGGTCCAGCCATGACAGCTACATATTCCGTCAAAGCCCCATCCCAATGGAATTCGAACAGAACATGTATGGGGACAGCTGGCTGGTTGGTGAGTGACATGGGTATCAGGCATGTCTGTCGCCCCCCTGATGCAGAAATCACGAGGGGCACATGCATGACTAACATCCTCCTGTCTTTTCCCTTCCAGGTGACTCTGCATATGCACTTGGACCCCATCTCATGACTCCATTCCGGAATCCCCAAACCCCAGAAGAGGAAAGATACAATGAAGCACACGCACGTACCTGTGGAGTGGTGGAACGCACCTTTGGCCTCCTGAAGTCCCGTTTCCGATGCCTGGATAAGTCCGGGGGGACCCTGTTGTATTCCCCAAACTTTGTGTGCCAGATCATCGCTGCATGTTGCATGCTGCACAACTTCGCCGTGAGAAATGGCCTGGAGATTGACATACGTGATGACCTGACCCACGAACCAGACAATCCCCCCCCTGACCGAGGCTACCCCATCTTCTGAGGGAAGAGCAGTCAGGAGATGCCTCGCAGTAGGCATCTTTGCACGTTAAACACACACATTAATCATGGCACAATAAGAATGCATGCATGCACACCACTGTGGTCCCTAGCACAGACACATCACATCCTCATCAAATTGGATTAGCACAAGCCCACCATGCAGGACTTGGGAGCAGCAACGCCACACCAAGGCTTCAATTATGTAACTGTACATTCATACACCATTCACACGGACCTGGGGATCCCTTCTCCACCACAACTGAGGGTGACACCCCTTTTCTGGCAGGAATGTCACCCCCACAATCAAACATCATTCACAAACATAAAACAAATCATAATCACAGTATAAAAATAAAAATAAACATAAAACACTGGAAAAAAAGACAAAAACTTAACGCTGCTGGCGTGACCCACACCTGGGTCGGCCACGGCCCCCGGCTCCTCAGGGGAGACTCATGGGGGGGTGGGGAATCAGGGGAAGGAGGAGCATCACCTGGTCTCTGCCCACCTGGCGGCCTGCCCTCTAATGCCACGGCGATTCTGGTGAGGCCCACATCGATGGCTGCTGTGTTGGCCTGGACAGCCTGGGTCAGGGCACGCACCTCCTGACCAAGGCCTGCTGTGGCAGTCTGCAGGTCGTTGAGGCATGTGATGACAGCCAGGGAATTGCCACACATGTCCTGCACTGACTCCTTGATGGAGGCCAGGCTCTCCTCCATCCGGCCCAAAGTCTGGGTGACCTGACCCAGATGGCGGGTCTGACGGGCCTGGTCCCTCCGCAGATTTTCCGGCAGAACCTCTGCCACCCCCCTTGTCTTGCGGGTCGCCTTCCTGCCTCCTGATGAGGCTTGTGGCCTGGGAGAAGGGGAGACCCTTGGGGGGAAGCCCTGTTGGGGGAGGAGTGGGAGGGGCTAGCCCTGATGGAGGCCTGACTGGTGCCAACACCAGGGCTAGACTCCTCCAAATGGAGTGTGACCTCATTGGCACTGGTGACCTCCTCCCCCTCAACCTCCTCCTCCTCAACCTCCTCCTCCTCAACCTCCTCATGAGGAGAGCTGGGGCCACTCCCCTGCACAGATGACTCGTGGCTTTCCTGGGGGTCTGCATCAGCCTGATGTCCGGGGGATGGTGCAGACTGGCCAGATGGCCCAGCACCCTCCTGCACATCTGTGGATGACACACAACATACACAGGTTGGAGGATCCACACACTTGTCACATATTCCCTTCCCCCACCCACACATGCTACACACCAGATAGAAAAAAAAACACACTTACCTGTCCTCACGAGCTCCTCAATGGAGTCATATCCAGGCACTCCCTCCACTTGATGCCTGTGGAGGCACTGGGCCACCACCCGCTCCTCAGCAGTGAGCCTGATAGTGCATGGTTGTCCCCCTCCAGTGCCCCTGGCATGAGTCACCATCTTTGCCAGCTTACCTCTAACCAGGAGCCTGAGATCATTTATCTTTTTAAGGATCTCATTGGGGGTCCTGGTCTTACACCCCGCTGCATTTACATTGTCTGCAATAATCTGCAGGATCTCCCTCCTCCTGGCCGGGGTGATATTCAGACTCTCAGGCCCATGGAGGTAACGATCATATTGGGTCATGGCCCTGGCAATGATCTCCTTCGCCCGCAGAGAGAAGTTCAACTTCCTCTTCCTCGTTGTCATCTCTGCAAAACACACGGTCCAAAAACACTCTCCAAAAACACTCTCCAACAACAGACCGACACAAACCAACAAACAGCAACAGACAACAGAACAAAAGCACCTTGCTTCAGGGGGGGAAACAAATGGATGTACTTTTGCAATTGTTTGGGCGTATTTATGCACTGGGCATATCTCACTAAGTACGCCGGGCCTAATTCATATCTCACTGATTACGCCGGGCCGAGTTCTGAGCATGCGCAGAGAGGCGCTGAACATAGTCAGTGTCATGCGCTCATGCGCAGTCCGGCCGGCCCTTCATTTGCATGTAGTCACGGCTCATTTCAATGGAACACACCCACTTCCTTCCCACTTTCAATTACACCGGCTTACGCCTCGTAATTTACGTTACGCTGTCGCATATTTGGACGCAAATACTCTGTAGATACGGTACTTACCTCTCTAAATTGAGCCAGCGTAACGTAAATAAGATGCGTTACGCCGGTCTATATATGCGCCGATGTACGTGGATCTACCCCTACGTTTAGGTGCAAATAAACAGGACAAGTGTAGTAACACCGAGTACGTTTAGGTGCTAATACACAGCACAAGTGCAGTAACAGCAACTGTGGGGCAGATCCACAGACAGAGTACGCCGGCGTATTTACTGATACGCTGGCGTACTTTCAAATTACCCGCGTCGTATCTTTAGTTTGAATCCTCAAACCAAGATACGACGGCATCTGGGTTTGATCCGGCAGGCGTACGGCTTCGTACGTCTTCGGATCGTAGATGCAATACTTCGGCGTCCGCTGGTTGGAGTTTGCGTCGTTTTCGGCGTCGGGTAAGGAAATTAGCTATTTCTGACGATCCACGAACGTACGCGCGGTCATCGCATTCTCTTACGTCGTCTCTAGACGGCTTTTTCCGGCGTATAGTTAAAGCTGGTGTTTTGCGGCGTATAGTTAGATTTGCCATGTTACGTATGGCCGTCGTTCCCGCGTCCAAATTTAAATTTTTTCTTTTTTTGGTGTAAGTCGTCCGTGAAACGGGATGACGTAAGTCACGTCTAAGTTTAAAAAATGACGTCCTTGCGACGTCATGTCGCACAATGCACGGCGCGGGGACGCGCTTCATTTATATGAAACATGCCCCCTAATCGCCGATTTGAATTACGCGCCGTTACGCCGCCAGAGATAGACTACGCCGCCGTAACTTTCGGCGCGCAATCTTTCAGGATTCAAACCTAAGCCGGAAAAGTTACGGCGGCGTAGCGTATCTCTGATACGCTGCGCGGGTGCAGATCTCTGTGGATCTGCCCCTATGTTTAGGTGGAAATAAACAAGACAAGTGCAGTAACACCGAGTACGTTTAGGTGCTAAAACACAGCACAAGTGCAGTAACAGGAACTACGTTTAGGTGCTAATACACAGCACAAGTGCAGTAACAGGAACTACGTTTAGGTGCAAATAAACAGGACAAGTGCAGTAACACCGAGTACGTTTAGGTGCTAATACACAGCACAAGTGCAGTAACAGCAACTACGTTTAGGTGCTATTAAACAGGACAAGTGCAGTAACAGCAACTACGTTAACGTGCTATTAAACAGGACAAGTGCAGTAACAGCAACTACGTTTAGGTGCTATTAAACAGGACAAGTGCAGTAACAGCAACTACGTTTAGGTGCTATTAAACAGGACAAGTGCAGTAACAGCAACTACGTTTAGTTGCTATTAAACAGGACAAGTGCAGTAACAGCAACTACGTTTAGGTGCTATTAAACAGGACAATTGCAGTAACACTGAGTACATTTAGGTGCTAATACACAGCACAAGTGCAGTAACAGCAACTACGTTTAGGTGCTATTAAACAGGACAAGTGCAGTAACACTGAGTATGTTTAGGTGCTAATACACAGCACAAGTGCAGTAACAGCAACTACGTTTAGGTGCAAATAAACAGCACACGTGCAGTAAAAGCAACTACGTTTAGGTGCAAATAAACAGGACAAGTGCAGTAACACCAAGTGCGTTTAGGTGCTAATAAAAAGCACAAGTGCAGTAACACCGAGTACGTTTAGGTGCTAATAAACAGCACAAGTACAGTAACAGCAACTACGTTTAGGTGCAAATAAACAGCACACGTGCAGTAACAGCAACTATGTTTAGGTGCAAATAAACAGGACAAGTGCAGTAACACCGAGTACGTTTAGGTGCTAATAAACAGCACAAGTGCAGTAACAGCAACTACGTTTAGGTGCAAATAAACAGCACACGTGCAGTAACAGCAACTACGTTTAGGTGCAAATAAACAGGACAAGTGCAGTAACACCAACTACGTTTAGGTGCTATTAAACAGCACAAGTGCAGTAACAGCAACTAGGTTTAGGGGCTAATAAACAGCACAAGTGCAGTAACACCAACTACGTTTAGGTGCAAATAAACAGGACAAGTGCAGTAACACCGAGTACGTTTAGGTGCTAATACACAGCACAAGTGCAGTAACAGCAACTATGTTTAGGTGGAAATGAACAAGACAAGTGCAGTAACACCCAGTACGTTTAGGTGCTAAAACACAGCACAAGTGCAGTAACAGCAACTACGTTTAGTTGCTATTAAACAGGACAAGTGCAGTAACAGCAACTACGTTTAGGTGCTATTTGTAATGCCACACTACTAACTTGCACTAAGAACGACCACAGCTGGTTCATTTCCTAACAGCTGCAATCTGTTCTGTTTGAATATTCTCTCACTTCCTCTGCGCCTGTGCGCTCCACACTGGAACGCGGAAGTGCGCCACCTAGATGCGCTTCATCATGCACTCCAGTGCGGCTTATTTAAACCTCCAGCACTGACAGTATGGCGTTCCTCTATTCTGTCAGGACGCCACTGTCAGTTCGGGATCCACACCTACCTGCATGTACCTACAGCACCCTGTACTGGACCACCAGGACTTCTAGATGAGCGCAACCACTTACATGCTCCAGGACTAGATCTGCAGGACGTCCGTCCCATCCCAGCAGCCTGTAAACCGCAAGTACTCAGCTTATGTTACCAAGTAATATGGAGCTCTCCACATGTCTCATCCATTCCTTCCATGGCATTAGTCACCGTTAATATAACCAAGTATTGTGGATTGCACCTCATGCCTGTTCAGTACTTCACATGCTATCAATCTCTACTATAGTAACTAAGTAACGTGGATTGCACCTCTTGCCTGTTCACTACTTCACAAGCTATCAATCTCTACTACAGTAATTAAGTAACGTGGAATGCACCTCATGCCTGTTCAGTACTTCACTTGCTATCAATCTCTACTATAGTAACTAAGTAACGTGGAATGCACCTCATGCCTGTTCAGTACTTCACATGCTATCAATCTCTACTATAGTAACTAAGTAACGTGGAATGCACCTCATGCCTGCTCAGACTTCACATGCTATCAATCCATACTATAGCAACTAAGTAATATGGAATGCACCTCATGTCTGTTCAATACTTCAAGCTATCAATCCCTACTATGGTAACTAAGTAATGTGGAATGCACCTTATGTCTGTTCAAGTACTTCAAGCTATCAATCCCTACTATAGTAACTAAGTAATGTGGAATGCAGTAAGGGGCGTGACCGGATGTAGGAGAGTCTGGATGAGCGTGTGAGCTCCCTCCCGTTTCTTAGCATAAGTGCTTTGTTATGGATCCATGATCCCATCTGTGTGATATCTCCCCCCCCCCTCTGCGGTATCGCTAGAAGTCTTACCATAGGAGCCTGGCTGTATTCGTGTTCCGTGTCCCGTGTCCTGCCGAGCGCCGGGTGCTGGAGCACCACAGTTTTTGTTTTTTTTGTTTGTTTCCCCTCCCAATGAGGCTGCATTCCCCTCTTTTTGTCTGGAGTGCGGGCGTGGACTGACTGCGGGGTGGTGCAGAGGGGACCGGACCGTTGCACCAGATGACTGGCCGGGAGCGGAGGAGCGGAGTAGCGGGGGAGGCATCCCCATAGTGTACGGTACCGCTCGGAAATATCGTGAGATCTCGGGAGGCTGCATGATCTCTGGCTGCCAGCCGCTCGCTTACCGTGCACCATCGAGGAGTAAGAGCAGTGCTCTGGATAGAGCGTGGGTCAGGGGGGGGGCCCTGTCTCCTATGGGGGGACTTAGAGCTTTGTTGGTCCTGTAGCTTGGGGCCGGTTAACCTGTAAAACACAGTACTCTGCCTGTTATACCCCGGCTATACCCCCCGATCCAGTGCTATGTAACAAGTACAGCAACAAGTGCTGCAGACAAGTCCTCTGCCCCATTATACCACAGCCTTATTATAGGATACTTGCGGACTATTTGCCATTTGCTGTTTTTTACTGACATTTGCTACATACAAGCACGTGAGTACTAAAGGGTCAGGGGGTGAGGCATCTGGGACTGTAAATATACCGATAATTACTACATCATCTGGTGAACCAGACCCCCCCATAGTTGGCCTGATAACAGAAGGGGAACCTACCCTAAGAGAGGTACTTTGTGCGATTAACTCATGTAAGGACTATATGGTCAATTTTGATACCCAGCTAATGAGTCTAAAGGAAGAGTTGTTATCCATGAGTCAGGAGCTACAAAGGACTGTTGTAAGAACGAATGCTCTGGAAGAGAGACTAAGCACAGTTGAAGATATGCTGTTTCCATTGCAGGGGGAACTTAAGGGGCTACAGGAGTTAACAGACCTCCAAGCGGCCAAGTTAGACACAATGGAGAACAGACTTCAGAGAAACAATGTGAGAGTGGTAGGCCTTCCAGAGCAATGTGAAGGCACAAATCCTATTTCTTTTATGGAGAACTGGTGTAGCGAAATTTTTGGGTCTGACAGTTTTTCACCCTTTTTCTCCATAGAAAGGGCTCATAGGGTCCCCTTTAAAGTACCTCTGCATGGGAAGTATCTAAGGCCTATGTTATTAAAGCTGTTCAATTACACCAATAAGATGACCATGTTACAAAAAGCTAGAGAGATGGGGGACATTACATATAATGGAGCAAGAGTTTCAATATACCCTGACTTTTCACCAGATTTGCAGAAAAGGAGAGCTGAGTTTACACCAATCAAAAAGTCCCTTCAGAAATATAGAATCACATATGCTCATTTGTACCCAGCTCACCTTAGGGTAGTAGCTTTGGGCAGGACCATATTTTTCAATGACCCAATAGAAGTCTCCAACTGGTTGGAGGCAAATAAATCAGCCCTTTAGCTCCCCAGTTACAGAGGGGGCTAGGTTTAACAAGGAAAAAGGAAGATGTAAACAAGCAAAGCTTACTTAATTGAGGAACAAAGAAAGGGGAAAATCCCCCCCCCATTTTTTCTCCCCTCTCCTCCCTTTCTCTCTTCTTATTTTTTTTTTGGGGACCTGGGCACTAATCTTACTAATCTCACTATGGATTGTTCAGACAAGGGGGAAGAAAAGAGAAAAGAAAAATTACCCCGACAAATCAACGCTCAAAGGCCCAAAACAAGGTTTCCTTAAGGGGGAAAAAGTAAAAAATAAAGAGAACACACGACATTGGAGGACAGTCCAATAGAGGGACCAGGCCACGGACAGTCCAGTGAAGGAGGTAGAAGGAGAGGAAAAGAAGAGAAGGAGGAAAGGAGCGGACAGAATGATTTGTTGTTTTTGAGATCTTTTCCGCTCCCCCTCATTTTTGTGATTTTTCTTTTTTTGGGGGAGTGGGGAACCTCCCCCCCCCCCCCCCCCCCCTTTCCTTTTTTTTTTTTTTTTTTTTTAGCACCTTGCACTTTAGAGACACAATGGGGGTTATTTACGAAAGGCAAATCCACTTTGCACTACAAGTGCAAACTACAAGTGCAAACTACACTTGAAAGTGCACTTGGAAGTGCAGTCGCTGTAGATTCGAGGGGGCATGCAAGGAAAATAATAAACAGCATTTTAGCTTGCACATGATTGGATGATAAAATCAGCTGAGCTTCCCCTCATTTCATATCTACCTCTCAGATTTACAGAGACTGCACTTCCAAGTGCACTTTCAGTGCAATTTCAAGTGCACTTTGCACTTGTTGTTTGCACTTGTAGTGCAAAGTGGATTTGCCTTTCGTAAATAACCCCCTAAATGACACTTGGCGGCACCCAAGTAAAAATGTTAAATATATATTTTTATATGTTGTATTAGGTTGCCACGGTGTATAGAGATTTATGAAGCTCGGTATCAGGGCCCTAACGTCAACACTATTATTAACCACTTGCTTACTGGGCACATATACCCCCCTCCTGCCCAGGTGAAATTTCAGCTTTCGGCACTGCATCGCTTTAACTAACAATTGCGCGGTCGTGCGACGTGGCTCCCAAACAAAATTGACGTCCTTTTTTCCCCACAAGTAGAGCTTTCTTTTGGTGGTATTTAATCGCCTGTGCGGTTTTTATTTTTTGCGCTATAAACAAAAAAGTGAGACAATTTTGAAAAAAATACAATATTTTTTACTTCTTGCTATAATAAATATCCCAATTTAAAAAAAAAATAACATTTTTTTTTCTCAGTTTAGGCCGATACGTATTCTTCTACATATTTTTGGTAAACAAAAAAAAAAAAAATCGCAATAAGCGACTGGTTTGCGCAAAAGTTATAGCGCTTACAAAATAGGGGACAGAATTATTTTTTTTTAATTATTTTTTTTACTAGAAATGGCGGCGATCTGCGATTTTTAATGGACTGCGACGTTATGGCGGACACATCGGACACATTTTTGGCGCCATTCACATTTATACTGCGATCAGTGCTATAAATATGCACTAATTACAGTATAAATGTGACTGGCATTGAAGGGGTTAACACTAGGGGGTGAGGAAGGGGTTAAATGTATCCCTGCTTAGTGTTCTAACTGTAGGTGGAGGGGGGGTGACTGGGGGGGTGACCGATCTATGTCTCTATGTACAAGAGACACAGATCGGTCTCCTCTCCAGAGACAGCACCGCTGTCTCTGTGTAAAACGGCAATGAGAGATGATCTCATATGTTTACATATGAGATCCTCTCTCATTGGCCGCACAGATCGCCTCGCGAACGGCCACTCTGATTGGCCGTTCGCGGCGATCTGTAATTGGCTGTGTCCGAGGGACACGGCCAACACAGATTTTCCCCGCAGCGCGCTCTGGAGCGCGCGCGGGGAACGCCCAAAGGGGCGGCCGTCAATTGACGGCGGTTTGGCTTTTGGGATCCGCACTGTAGCCGTCTATTGACGGCAGGCGGATCCCAAGTGGTTAAGAGTTTAATTAAATAGGGGGTGAGGTAGCTATTTTTGTATTAAGTATAGTAAGTAGACTAGTATACCCACCTTACCATTACGGAGGTGAGGAAGTGAAGTACCACCAAGGGGTGGGGGTTTATTCCCCCCCTCTTTTTTTATTTTTTTTATATAAATAGAATTATAAACATTAAAACTCACTGGGCGATTCTCAGTAACACGTAAGAAACAATTAGTAAACAGCAATAAGCACCCTTTGATAAGCTTCACAAATGTCGACACGTTGAATCAATGTTTTCTTTTTTAGGTTACTATAAGCATATTTATGATGAAATGTTTTTTTCACTTCTCAGGATTGTTTACTAGGGGATTTAAGATAGGGGGGTGGCAATATATTGTTAAGAGGGGAGGGGGAGTGGTTTGGTTTGGTTCCTACCCTTTTTTTTTTCTTCTCCCAGGTTTATTGGTTGCTCTGGTTTTGCTTTTTGGGAGAGAGAGTGAGGGAGGGAGGGACACGCGGTTGCGTGTCTGTAGGATGTGTGTAAGGGAGCGCAAAGAGGTCATTAGACAAGTCCCCAAGGGGTGCCCAGTAGGGCGAGGTAGGAGGGGGGCGGGTGGGAGGGGAGGGAGGGTATGGGAGGTGTTAAAGGGAGGGGTTAGGGAGCGTATATTACTCGTATTAAGAGCCGTGTTGTCACGAGAGGTGGAAGCAGGAGGGGCGAGAAAGGAGTGGCCATTGGGTGACCGGGTTTATATGGAGAAAGGAGGGATGGCCATATACCTATGCTGCTGGATTAGAGTTGAGTACCCTATTATTATGTCAAAGGGCTAGATTCACATAGATCAGTGGATCTTTAGATTAGCGTGATCTATGTGATTTAAGATCCGCTGCCGCAAGTTTGAGAGGCAAGTGGGTAATTCACAAACCACTTACCTCCAAACTTGCGGCGGCGGATCGTAAAACCCCCAGCGGAATTCAAATTCCGCGGCTAGGGGGAATGTACTATTTAAATCAGGCGCCTCCCCGCGCCGATTTAAATGAGCATGCGCCGTCCGCGAAATTTCCCGGCGTGCATTGCTACCACTGACGTCGCTAGGATGTCAGTGGTTTCGGCGTGAGCGTAACTTGCGACGAGCAGGTTTCTGAATCGGCGTACGCAAACGATGTAAAAAAAACAAAAATCGACGCAGGAACGACGGCTGTACTTAACATTGGCTGCACCTCATAGAAGCAGGGGTAAGTATACGCCGGGAAATCCGCTACGTAAACGTTGTAACAACACTGCGTCGGGCCCGCGTACGTTCGTGAATATTATTCAGCGTAAATCAGCGAGAACGCCCCCCGTGGCCATTTTTAAAATGCAGTTAAGCCAGGATAAGTTTGCAAACACTTCAACTACCAGTAAAAGAAGGGGGTATGGCGGTTCCACACCCAAAGCTATATTTTATTGCGACACAATTGCAACACTTAGCAGGGTGCGGAACCGCTGAGAGCGACGGCTCTATTAGCCGCTTGATGTTAACAGGCAATCCCCATAAATTACTGGTGGAAGCTTTGGAGGCAGATTTTTTTCCCTATAAATACCCAACCATAAAACTAGCAACTAAAACGTGGCATATAATAAAGACCTTATGTTGGTATGTTGGCCCAACAGAATTCTCCCCCCTATGGAAAAATAACAACCTACAGGAACTAGCAAGTATAGAAGAATCGAGTGAGTGGTATAGACAAGGTATAACCCGGCTAAAGCATCTGTTTGAGGGAAGTACCCTAAAAAACATTCCTAGAGTTAACAAGGGAATTTAATATTTCACATAAAACATTTTACAAATACTTGCAGGTCCGCTACGCTATCCAAGCACAATTCAGCTCCAAAACAATCACATGGACTCAGATTCCCGTCCTTCTTAAGGTAATCAAGGCAAGAATCACCAAGAGCTTAATATCAGTGATATACAATTGTTTGAGTGCCAGTGCGATAAGCAGAGCGGGCCCAGCCAAGAGTAAAGCAGCGTGGGAAAGAGATCTGGGAATAATATCACCCGAACAGTGGGATAGGATTCTCCAACAAAGCGCTTTGGTCTCAATCGCCCCAGCACAAAGACTGTCCCACTTGTTCTTACTACACAGGGTATACCATACCCCACACAAAATGTTTAAACTGGGGTGGAGACAAAATAACGAATGCCTGAGATGTAAAGATAAAGGGGATCTAATCCACATGGTCTGGAAGTGCCCCAAACTCTATGGCTTTTGGGTGGAAATAATAGAGAGGATAAATGAGGCATTCAGAATATCTCTTGACCCAGTGGCTAGGATTTGCCTCTTGGGGTGCATAGAGGACACAAGAGTACCCCAAGGTAGCGTGGAAGCTATACTGAGATGCCTCTTCCAGGCACGAAAGACGATAGCCCAAAAATGGCAGCGTCCATGAAATTAACAATCTCAAATGAGAGAGTGTATTTCACTAGACAAGGGAACCACCGGAAATTTGATAGAATATGGGGGCCGTGGCAGAGAGCGGTAGGAAATGTAGATTAGGGGAACCGGAGAAAATGCCTCCCGGATATCATGCCCCCCCGGCAGCGATGGCTGGCACCCGTCGCTGCGGAGGTGGGACTGTCGGGAGTTTTGTTGAGGTTCAGTACTCCCGGGGACTTATATATAATATATATATATATATATTCTTATATATAGTGTATATATATATATATAATATATAATATTCTTGACACATTATACTCTCATTTACCCCCATCTATGTTTGTGACTGGTGTTTCTTTAAGCAAAAACATCAGATATTGTGGTATTTTTAAAAAATTGGAACGTATAATCCATTCTACCAATTCACAGTGGTGGGATAGATATTTCCTGACCAAATATCTAGACAATAGGATTACGCCCAGGGGATTGAGAGTTCTGAAGAATTGCTCCTTCCTTGGTCCTGATGATGCTAGAGAGTGGAATGGTCTAGCGGAATTCTGTACTACCAAATGGATAGATATCTTGGTCAAGCACAGAACAGCCAAGTTTGAGCAGCTTCAAAGTGCTGTTATTGTTTTGTGTTCCGAAATTACAGATGCTGGACACAAGGTCCCCTCTTTTTGGTTGGATATCCTAAAAAGGAATACAAAAAAATTGGAGGGTGATCTAATTTATAGTAAGTTAGGTAAATTTAGGCGAGACATAAAGGACTATACCAGCAACAGAGTGTTTAGTTGGATGGATAAACAATCTGCCTCTATTACACCGACTGGTCAGCTCAATACAGCTCCTGATCCACAACCACCTATTGGCCCTTTGACCAAAACATCCTGTCCTCCATATCCTCCACCATTAATGTCGATAAACCCTAAATCTTTACCCCATTCCAAAAAAGGTTCTATACAGCATTCTGAAAAAAACATTACCCACCACTTCCAAAACACTTCTTTCAAAACAATCTTTGAATAGTAAATCATCTCAAAATAAATTGATAGAAAATGTAGGTATATTTTATAATCGTGACCAAACCAAATATCTTCAGAGAAATCGCAATAAGTCGCACAGTCGTAAAGGACTTGAGGATAATGCCCAAACATTCCATGTGACCAATAGATCCCTTACCACAGAGGATCCTAATTTCTCTGACAAAATTAGCAATATTACCTCTCAAATCTCCTGTTCTGTTGATAATCCTATACTACCTATATCTGATTCTATAACAGCTATGACCAGTGCCTCTATAGTTTTTGGTGCTGATAATTTCCTATCCTTTTCTGTTCCTCAACCTTTTTCTCCTTTTTTAGGGATACACCCCTCTCCAGCCATGAAAAGCAAAAGAAAATTTGCAGAAGAGGCTACAGAGGGGGTAGAAAAAGAGTTAGAGGAAAACCCCCCCAAAAAACGGAAACGGTCAAAATCTTTAACCTGTCCAAACATAAACTTACAATAGCTGAAACTAGGGTTGTCCCGATACCACTTTTTTAGGACCGAGTACAAGTACCGATACTTTTTTTCAAGTAGTCGCCGATACCGAATACCGATACTTTTTTTAAATGTGTCCCCAAATGCAGCCATGTCCCCCCACAAATGCAACCATGTCCCCCCCATGTATGCAGCCATGTCCCCCCCATATGCAGCCATGTCCCCCCCCATACCAGCCATGTCCCCCCCCATATGCAGCAATGTCCTCCCCATACCAGCCACCCCCCCCCCCCATATGCAGCAATGTCCTCCCCATACCAGCCATGTCCCCCCCCCATATGCAGCAATGTCCTCCCCATACCAGCCATGCCCCCCCCATATGCAGCCATGTCCTCCCCATACCAGCCATGTCCCCCCCATATGCAGCAATGTCCTCCCCATACCAGCCATGTCCCCCCCCATATGCAGCAATGTCCTCCCCATACAGCCATGTCCCCCCCCCCATATGCAGCAATGTCCTCCCCATACCAGCCATGTCCCCCCCCATATGCAGCAATGTCCTCCCCATACCAGCCATGCCCCCCCCATATGCAGCAATGTCCTCCCCATACCAGCCATGTCCCCCCCCATATGCAGCCATGTCCTCCCCATACCAGCCATGTCCCCCCCATATGCAGCAATGTCCTCCCCATACCAGCCATGTCCCCCCCCCCATATGCAGCAATGTCCTCCCCATACCAGCCATGTCCCCCCCCCATATGCAGCAATGTCCTCCCCATACCAGCCATGTCCCCCCCCCCATATGCAGAAATGTCCTCCCCATACCAGCCATGCCCCCCCCCCCATATGCAGCAATGTCCTCCCCATACCAGCCATGTCCCCCCCCATATGCAGCCATGTCCTCCCCATACCAGCCATGTCCCCCCCATATGCAGCAATGTCCTCCCCATACCAGCCATGTCCCCCCCCATATGCAGCAATGTCCTCCCCATACAGCCATGTCCCCCCCCCATATGCAGCAATGTCCTCCCCATACCAGCCATGTCCCCCCCCATATGCAGCAATGTCCTCCCCATACCAGCCATGCCCCCCCCATATGCAGCAATGTCCTCCCCATACCAGCCATGTCCCCCCCCATATGCAGCCATGTCCTCCCCATACCAGCCATGTCCCCCCCATATGCAGCAATGTCCTCCCCATACCAGCCATGTCCCCCCCCCCATATGCAGCAATGTCCTCCCCATACCAGCCATGTCCCCCCCCCATATGCAGCAATGTCCTCCCCATACCAGCCATGTCCCCCCCCCATATGCAGAAATGTCCTCCCCATACCAGCCATGCCCCCCCCCCCATATGCAGCAATGTCCTCCCCATACCAGCCATGTCCCCCCCCATATGCAGCAATGTCCTCCCCATACCAGCCATGTCCCCCCCCCATATGCAGCAATGTCCTCCCCATACCAGCCATGCCCCCCCCATATGCAGCAATGGCTGTAATGGTTCCAGTAATATGTAACAGTTAGCATTCCCCTATGCATTGATTAGTCTGATGTGCACTCACTGAGAATCCAGTCTGGTTTCCCTTTAAGCAGCCGGCGGTGAAGTTGGTGACACGGTCCACGCTGGCCATGCAGAAATGTCTCCATTGATTTCTATGTGCTGCAATGAATTGCTCAGGGCCCAAACACAGCCTTTTGTTTCATAGCAGCAGAAAACCTGTCTTTGTGCCCCCCCGGATTGTCATCCATGTAATGCATTTTCTTTTCCCTGCTGCTCCTATCAATACTGTCTTGAGTGCAGAGTCTGCTATGTCCCCCCTTACCGTACATGCTGCCGCAGGGGAACATTACAGCTTTGAATAGCTGTAGTCTCTCGCGCTGCGTATAGACACTCCCCCTTGCTCGGGATTGGACAGTTCACCCGAGCAAGGGGAGTGTCTTTACGCGGCGCCGCGGGAAAGACTACAGCTATTCAAATGAATGCTGTAATGTTCCCCGCCCGTGGTAACCAAGCGGGGATGCGGCGAGATGCCACTTAGCGGCGGGATTCGTTCGGCGCTTGCGGCGGCGGTGGCGACAGCGGTAGCGGTGGCGGCGGCGGCGGTGGCGGGGGGGGCAGGGTAAGTATTCTATTTTGGTATCGGGGGTATTTGCGGGAGTACGAGTACTCCCGCAAATACTCGGTATCGGTCCCGATACCGATACTAGTATCGGTATCGGGACAACCCTAGCTGGAACCTCTTTACTTAACCGTGGACTAAACTTTGCCCCATCTAATAAACCTGACCCCTTTGTATTATTTAAAGATCTCAACAGGTTTGTTCGGAATCTTACTTTGAAAAGATTTTTTCTGATCAAAAATTCCAAGAACACATCTGTTGAAGATCAGGGAATTCTGCTTGGGCCGTCAGATTCTCCTACAGATGGTTGTGATTTGGATTTCGATATAGATCTGATAGACCAACTTGAAACTTTAACTCAGTATGATCCTGATAACATGTTGGATCTATTCACCCAACATTTGCACTCTTCTCCGCCCACAATACACACATCTTTAAAACCTGTATCTAATTTCAACCCATACCACTCTAAAGGACCTCATTTAACCACATTTTATAACATGGTATTCTCAGATCTAGGTCGCCTAAGGCCTCGTACAGACGACCGGATCTATCCGCTGGGATTGATCCGCGGATCAGTTCCAGCAGATAGATCCGCGGATCAGTTCCAGCAGATAGATCCGGTCGTCTGTACGTCCGAGCGGACAATTCCCAGCGGATAAAATTTTTGTAGCATGCTACAAAATCTATCCGCTGGGATCCAGTCCAGCGGACTGATCCGGTCGTCTGTACAGACTCACCGGATCAGTCCGTCCGCTCCCCTCCCTTGCATGCGTCGTAATGATTAGACGCATGCGTGGAAGTATTTACCTTCCAGCGTCGCACACGTCGCCGCGTCGATGGCGCAACACGTCACCGCGGATGTATTCCGCGCGGATTTCGATCTGATGGTGTGTACAGCCATCAGATCCAAATCCACCAGAGGATTTATCCGCTGTAAACGGTCCGGCGGAAAATTATTTTTCTTTTAATGAACAGTTTTACTTACAGACCATGGGCACAGCCATGGGCGCCAACTTTGCTCCATCATATGCCAATTTGGCTATGGGTTTTTGGGAGCACACACACATCTGGTCAAATAATCCCTATCTTGAACATCTAATATACTATGGGAGGTATATTGATGATATCATTATAATCTGGGACAGCGACATAAATGATATCCATACATTTGTTGACTATTGCAATAGTAACCCACATGGTTTATCATTTACATTTGTCTGGGACCATGATAAGTTAACATTTTTAGACTTAGAATTGTGTCATCACAACGGTAAGATTCAATCCAAAACACACTTTAAACCTACCGCAGGGAATTTGCTTCTTCATTACAACAGCTGCCGGTATAAAAAATGGATCAATAATATCCCAAAGGGACAATTCTGCCGTCTCAGGCGCAATTGCACACAAACTACTGACTATATTGAACAGAGTGTGACTTTAAAGAAAAAACATTTTGACAAAGAATATCCAGTCTCCCTTGTGAATCAAGCTTGTGAACATTATCTTGTTTCTGACATATCTGCTACCCCCCAAAACAAAGGATCAACTCAACCCACTTGATTTATAACTAAATTCCATACTGCCTTTAAAGAAATGGAAACAATTTTTAATAGACACTGGCCCATTTTATTGGATGATCCACATCTAAAAACTGTTTTATCTGATGCCCCTATTACCACTTACCGACGGGCGACCAATATAAAAAACAAAATAGCCCCAAGTAAATTAAAGAAAACATCGGCCCAGGAATTTATTCCCATGATATCCTTACAAGGGATGTTTCAGTGTAAAAAGTCCACATGCAAAACTTGCATGTTTGTTATCCATGGTCAGAAACATTTTACTAGTAAAGGTAAAACATACATATGTAAAGAATTTTACAACTGTGGGTCTGACTTTGTAGTTTATGCTTTGACCTGTCCTTGCAATCTTCTTTATGTGGGCCGAACCATAAGGCCTTTGCGCCAACGATTCGGTGAGCACAGAAGGAAGATAGAGGCAGGCAAAGATAAACATAGCGTACCACGCCACTTTTTGGAATGCCATCAAAAATCCACTAATGGCCTAAAAGTATGGGTCATAGAACAGATATCCAATAGGTACACAGAGGCTGAAAGATTTCATCGCTTATGCGAAAGGGAAACCTTTTGGATATACTCTCTTGATGCCCTTAGACCTGGAGGCATGAATGAGGAATTGGAAATTTCCACGATTTTGTAGGTAGGGACATCCCATTTTATCCCTTTATCTACAATTTGCATTAACTTTTTTCACTTCCAACGAGACAACTTATTGCGTTTGTTGTTATTTTTTGATATAAGGCTAATCACGTTACACCATAGTATTTTTTCACATATGTTCAACATAAATAATTTTAAATTTTATACAATTTAATTCTCATTTTTATGTATATTGTAGAACTCTCTATTTATTTTAAATATCCAATTAATGATCAATAAGATCATTTAATTCTCTAAGGGGATTTCTTCCTCTGCATTCATGAATATCCACTTCAACCAGTTTTATTCTAATATATTATCCAGGTTTATTCATTTATTTTATTATTATTAATTAATTAATTTTTTGCATATTTTATTGTATTATATATGAGTGTATGTATATTATGGATTAATTTTGTCCCTTTGATAACGTGCACAGATTTGTTTATTATTTAAACAAGTGCCCTTCTTAGTGATAATTCCTCATTATTGAGCACATTATACTAATCTGTCACAAGATGGCAGTCATTTACGGGCATATATAAACAAGCTGTAGTGACCCCTACAGCCAGCTTGAAAAAGGTGCGCGCCGTGTGTTTCCTCCATCGAACCACGGCATTAGCACGGAAACGCGTCGCATCATCTAAGTCTAGCGTGATGACGTAATTTCCTCCTCCCATGCCATAGCGTCCCGGCGTGCGTTCCAGCGTGCGCTCCAGCATCCCTGTTTGCACATCCGTGCACCGCTACCTACACTTCCTCCTGTGTTTTGAACAGCAACGTCGCATTGCCACACAGCACCAGCACTGTGTTGTGATACAAGGGACAGAGACACATACCTTGGCTGGGCCGGACGACTCACAAGACTTCACACCTATGCCTGTTATTCTACACCTCCATGTGAGTGCTCTTATGTTTATTCTACATTAAAGTTAAACAGTTTATTAAGTGGTGCCTGCTTGTTGTTTTCTCATTCCATGTTTTGGAGCATTGCTTCAGCTCCCACCACAAGGCTGCCTGGATACATGGACTGCCTCTCACACTAAAGCTTAATCAAGCTTATCGGACTGGTACTTTGAACTTTTTTATCTTACAGTTTACTGAATGCGCTTTTTTGTAAGATTAGATTCATGACTAGGTGACCCAACAGGCATTAGATACTCCCGACTATACGTGCTGGGAATATAGTTAGTATTGGTTAAAACTGGTCGTCTTTTGCCTTTTTTTGTTTATATGTAGAAGCATTGTTACCCGTTTATACAATTGTCTGTTGTACCAAGTCATCTTAAAATCAAATAAAAATATACGAATTAAAAAAAAGTAATGTGGAATGCACCTTATGTCTGTTCAAGTACTTCAAGCTATCAATCTCTACTATAGTAACTAAGTACTATGGAATGCACCTCATGTCTGTTCAATACTTCAAGCTATCAATCCCTACTATAGTGTCATGGTCTTACCTCTCTGCAGACTTCTTTCATCTGACATGTGCTGGCGGCCATATTGGTTCCTGGGCTTCTTATAACTTACCACACCCTGCTGCTCCTCCTTCCCAATGGGAGGAGCTGGATGCCTTGCACATATATAGGAGTTCTATTGCTTCATTTCCCTGCTTGGTCCTCTTGAATACACATGCTCCTGAGATTGTGCTGCTGCTTCTGGCTCCCGATCCCTGGCTTCATTCGGACTACCCTTCTGGCTCCTGATCCCTGGCTTTGTTCGGACTATCCTTCTGGCTCCTGATCCCTGGCTCCGGTGGAAGACTCTGCTTACTGTTTAATCATCCGTTTGGACTTTAACCTTGCTGTTTGGTTTTTAATAAAGCCTTCCTATTTCATTTATCTGTTGTTGTACGTCTGATTCATGCTTCCTTGACATTAGGACCAAGCCATGAATTCTGACGGTACAGGGCCACCTTCGCTACCCATGCTGGTTGCCAGACTGGATCAGCAGGATCACCTGCTGGGTCAGTTCGCTCAGGCGTTGCAAACCCTGCTTGCACGCACGGCTCATCTCGCTCCCATTGGCGATAGGCCGGTTGTCGCTCCTGGGTCCGCTCCTACTGCCGCTCCGGTTGTTGCGCCAGAGTCTACCCCGACACCTGTTGTTGCGCCTGCGGTGTCTCGGGGTATGACCGGTTCTGCCCCCCTTCCGCAGCGCAACTCAGTGCGAGGTTTCCTTAACCAAGTGGGCATTTATTTCGAGTTGCTGCCACATGCCTTTCCCACTGAGAGATCAAAGGTGGGCTTCTTGATCTCGCTGCTCTCGGAAAAGGCCTTGGCCTGGGCAAGCCCCTTATGGGAGAACAACAATCCGGTGGTTGCCGAGTTTTCCGGTTTTGTTGCTTCTCTTCGGAAGGTATTCGATGTACCAGCTCGCTCTGCCTCTGCTGCGAAGCTCCTTATGTCCGTCAGACAGGGTTCACGATCGGTAGCCGAATACGCCATTGAGTTTCATACCCTGGCAGCAGAGGTGGGCTGGAATAATGAGGCTCTGGTCGCTGCTTTCTCCCATAGTCTCGGATGCCTTGAAGGATGAGGTTGCGGCTAAGGACCTACCAGTGGAGCTCGAGGCTCTTATTTCTTTCCTGATTTTGATTGACACCAGACTCAGGGAGAGACCTTCCTTTAAGGAGAGCCTGCGGAGGTCTCCTAACAGATTGGCGCCTACGTTTGCTGTCCCACTCGTGCCTCCCTCTCCTCCCACGCCTCCTGGAGTTGACTTGCCTGGGGGTGAACCCATGCAGCTGGGGTTTGCTCGCCTGTCCGAGGGGGAGAGGGCATTCCGGAGACACGAGGGCCGATGCATGTACTGTGGTCTCGGTGGGCATTTTTGGTTGGAATGTCCGAACCGTCCGGGAAACACTCGCACCTGAGATCCTGTTGGGGGCAGATCTTGGGTGGAGTCTCTTCGTCCCCGGTTTCCCGTGCTGATAAACCACTGATCACCGTTGTTCTCTCCTGGGTCGGGGGCTCGGTGACGACCCAGGCGTTGGTGGACTCTGGTGCTGGTGGATTTTTCATTGATAGTAAGTTCGCTGCCGCCAACTCCATTCCTCTGCAGGCTCGAGTTTCCCCGCTGGTTCTCGAGGCGATAGACGGCAGACCCCTCCAGCCGTCGCACGTGACTCATGAGACCCTTCCAGTGGGGATAGCCATTGGGGCCGTTCACAGGGAGTCGGCCTGCCTTCAGGTCATTTCGTCTCCACACTACTCGGTGGTCTTGGGGTACCCCTGGCTCCAGAAGCATAATCCGACTTTCGATTGGAGATCGGCCGAGATCCTCTCGTGGTCACCACAGTGTGGGGCTAGTTGCATCCATGGGCCTGTCAAGTTGTTGTGTACCTCTTCGGACTCTGTGTTGCCTCCTGAATACGAGGGGTACTGGGATGTATTCGATAAGGTGCGCGCTGGGTTCCTACCCCCGCATCGCCCTTACGATTGTGCCATAGATTTACAACCTGGTGCCGTTCCTCCTCGTGGCAGGGTCTATCCACTGTCGGTTGCGGAGAATGAGGCCATGGAGGAGTACGTGAAGGAGGCGCTTTCCCGTGGTCACATTCGCAAATCCTCGTCCCCGGCAGGGGCTGGATTTTTCTTCGTGAAAAAGAAGGGCGGAGAGTTGAGGCCTTGCATCGACTATAGGGGACTTAATCGCATCACGATCAAGAACGCATACCCGATACCCTTGATTTCCGAGTTGTTTGATCGCCTGAAAGGGGCCACGGTCTTTACCAAACTCGACCTGAGGGCGGCATATAACCTGGTAAGGATCAAGGCTGGTGACGAGTGGAAGACCGCGTTCAACACTAGGACCGGTCATTATGAATCCTTGGTTATGCCCTTTGGGTTGTGCAATGCGCCCGCAGTCTTTCAGGAATTCATCAATGATGTTTTCCGTGACCTGTTGCAGCAGTGTGTGGTGGTCTATTTGGATGACATCTTGGTATATTCTGAATCCATGGAGGCCCACATTCTGGATGTCAAGCGAGTGTTGCAACGGTTACGAGAGAACAAGCTGTTCGGTAAGCTTTAGAAATGCAAATTTTACCGGTCCCAGGTAACCTTCTTAGGTTACATCATTTCCGCGGAGGGGTTCTCCATGAACCCTGAGAAGGTTTCGGCTGTCTTGCAGTGGCCCCAGCCCAGTGGTCTTCGTTCCCTGCAGCGCTTTTTAGGCTTCGCCAATTATTATCGGAAGTTCATCAGGGACTTCTCCATGCTGGCCAAGCCTCTCATGGATCTGACCAGGAAGGGCTGTAATTCCCAGGTCTGGCCGGCCGAGGCCATCCGGGCTTTTGAGGCCCTAAAATCTGCCTTTGTGTCGGCTCCAATACTGTCTCATCCCAACCCTGGGTTGCCCTTTGTTCTCGAGGTGGACGCGTCTGAGACGGGAGTAGGCGCCCTTCTGTCTCAGCGTCGGACACCAGAGGGTCCTCTGCTTCCCTGTGGGTTTTACTCCCGGAAACTGTCTCCCGCGGAGTGCAACTACCAGATTGGTGACTGAGAGTTGTTGGCCATCGTGCAGGCTCTCAAAGAGTGGAGGCATTTGCTCGAGGGTTCGGTGGTTCCGGTTCTCATCCTGACGGACCACAAGAATATGACTTACCTTTCTGAGGCCAAGAGATTGACACCCCGTCAGGCCAGATGGGCTCTGTTCCTGTCACGTTTTAATTATGTGGTCTCCTACCTACCCGGTTCCAAGAACGTCAGGGCGGATGCCTTATCACGTCAATCCTCCGAGCTGTCCAGGGAGGAATCGGTACCGACTGTGGTCATACCTCCTAATCAGATCCTGGCCGCCATTCGCAACCAGCCTGACCTCTCCCCTTGGAGAGCAGATTTTGGCGGCCCAATCTGGTGCTCCCTCTGGGAGACCCAACAGCAGATGTTTTGTGCCTGAGGAGTTGTGCACTCGGTTGTTGCGAACCTACCATAACTCCAAGACCGCGGGGCATCCTGGAAAGAATCAGCTGTCCTGGGCTGTTTCACGTTTGTTCTGGTGGCCTTCTCTACGTTCTGACATCGCCGCATATGTAGCGGCATGCTCTGTTTGTGCCCAGAGTAAGTCCCCTCGGCACCTTCCGTTGGGCCTTCTGCAACCCATCGCCACTGGGGAGCGCCCATGGTCACACCTTGGGATGGACTTCATTGTGGACCTTCCTGCATCCCGAGGCCATACGGTCATTCTCATGATTGTGGATCAGTTTTTCCAAAATGTGCCACTGTGTTCCTCTCAAGAAATTACCCTCTGCACAAGAGCTGGCCACGGTTTTCGCCAGGGAGGTCTTCCGGTTGCACGGTTTGCCCAAGGTGATAGTGTCGGATCGGGGGAGTCAGTTTGTGTCCAGGTTCTGGCGCGCCTTTTGCTCCCAGTTGGGGATTCAACTCTCCTTCTCCTCGGCCTACCACCCTCAGTCCAATGGGGCCGCAGAACGGTCCAATCAGGCCCTGGAGCAATTCCTTCGTTGCTATGTCTCCGATCATCAAGACAATTGGGTTGACCTTCTGCCATGGGCTGAGTTTGCCAGGAACACGGCGGTGAACTTTTCCTCTGGGACGTCTCCCTTCATGGCCAATTATGGGTTCCAACCTGCCGTGTTACCGGAGTCATTCTCTCCCCAGGATATTCCGGCTGTGGAGGATCACCTTTCCGCTCTACGTGCTTCTTGGGTACAGATCCAGCGTCATATACCTTAATGAGGCTGTGATGATAGAACCCCAACTCTCAACATAGTTAAGAGTGAAACCTGGGTTCGAACCTGAGAAGTCTCCGCAGTTGCGATCCATAGATTTAAACCTAATTTTGGCGTATCGTTACATAATAGAGGAACCCTAAAAAATGGATCCAGCTAATCATCTCCTAGGTCTCTCACAACAGGTTGATACCATCACCGCCTCATTGCATGAACTTCGGTTGGAGAACTAGGCTCTCCGTAACCGTGTTAACCAAAATTTTGCTCCGCCCAGGGATCGTCCGGAACCCAAGGTCTGCCCTCCTGAACCCTTTTCTGGTGATAGGAAGCTTTTCCGCCAATTTGTTAGTTCCTGTCAGTTATTGTTTGAATTAAGGCCACGCACCTACTCTTCCGACAGGATCAGAATACTTACTCTTATCTCCTACCTTAAGGAAGATCCCAGAGCATGGGCAGACACCTATGTAGAAGAGCAAGGTGAGCTCTTGGGTTCCTTCAACACCTTCCTGGAAGATATGTCCCTCCTCTATGAGGACTCAAACAAGCAGCTTACCGCAGAAACCACCCTCAGGAATCTTAGGCAGGGTAAGAGACCCGTGGAGGATTACATTTTTGAATTCAAGCCTTGGTGTCGCGAGTCTTAATTAGATTGATATCGCCCTCCGTAACCAATTTCCGGTTAGGCCTATCTGAAGCTTTGAAAGATGAGCTCGCTCGTACCGAAATACCTTTATCCTTAGATGACCTCATGCTCCTTAAAGTTGCTATTGACCGCCGCCTCCGGGAGAGAAAGGCGGAACAAGCTAACTCATTTTTTCCTCCAACTCCTAGAAGAGCTAGATCACCTCCTAAAGCGGTACCCATGGACTTAGGGACAATCAGGGGACCCCCTATCTCCTACGGAGAAACAAAGAAGAAGAGTCCAAAACCTCTGCCTATACTGCGCTGGTTCTGACCATTCAGTCTCCAACTGCCCACTCCTCTCAAGGAAGTTTGAAGGTAACATTTCACATATTTGTAAGCTCAATCGATCTGAAACCATAACTAATCTCTATATTTTCATTCCTCTTACTCTACAGTGGGACCACGAAAGGATCACCGTTGATGCCATGGTTGATACTGGAGCCTGTGGCAACTTCATTAACTCAGGGCTAGTACAATCTAATAAAATTACATCGGTCACTAAACATACTCCTCTCGCAGTTACCTTCATAGATGGTTCCACTTCTTCCTCAGGCCCAGTTACCACTCAAACACATCCTTTGTTGGTAACTTGTGCGGAAGGTCATACAGAGTCCCTTGTTTTTGACATCATCACCTCACCACTGTTCCCTATTGTACTTGGTCTTCCGTGGTTACTTCTTCATCAACCCTCTTTTGAATGGATCGACAGAACGGTCCATCTACAGTCTGTAAGGCGAATTTCTTGTATAAGACCACCCAGGTAGGTTGTTAGGTTCAAATGATGGAGGGAGATTTCTTCAGCCCACGGGCCCGGAGACATCAAATGACACAGGAAACGAGCATGCGTTGTGTTCAAATGACATCTGGTTTATACTCAGTATTTGCCTATAGTTATACAGATTCAGAAACACCTTTGTCATTCTTACAATGCATACGTGTGGTTTTTCAAAAATACATTTAGGTCAATCATTTACTCAGCTGTTACCTAAGTTCATTTAACGTATGGATATGAACTGGAAAAACCTCTGTTTTATGAGTTTACATAAGCATTGTAGCAGTATGCCTTATCTTAACAAACATGAGCCGAGCTAAAGTCCATAGATACAGAACTAGGTAAAAAGATTTCTTGCACATGACATTCATATCTTAAACTAGGTGAAAGGTTTCTACACCTCAGCAAGATGAGACATTTATGTAACTTATGTAACTTATGTAACCTAAGATGGAGGTTGGCATGCTATATTTATTTCAATTCCCCTCTTTGAGACACCATATGTCTCACAATTATATAATATTTCTTCTATCATAATACATACTTAGATAAATCCTATTCGCAGCAGCAGGATCAGGGGTTTGGGATGCCTTGGCAATTATGCACATTATATAAGCTTATAACACGCATATAGGAACAAAACAAAAAGAATAATCATAATGATGGTTATGGCAGCACTTTTTAACCATGTCAGTATTCCTACTCCAGAATTTAGGTTTGCAAAAGGATCCCATGTTTTGGCAATATTTCTAGCTTCATCTTGTAATTTGCTTACTTCTTTTCGGTGTTGTGCAATTATATCATAGTAATCTGGTACCTCAATACTTGTGTTATGGAACCAGGTACAACACTCATAATCTTCTGTATTTTCACATAAACCAGTTAAAGCAGCACTCATGCTTTCTATGGCTAACTCGTGTAGTTCTAATTGTTTTCTAATTGATCTAGTTTCTATATTTAATTTAGTAACATCATCAGAATTCTTTTCCATTATTTCATCAATAATTCCAGTATATATATTTACCCTTTTCATTAAGTCTATTCCCCACCCACTCCATGAGGGAAACCATGCCCATGCCATATCCTTTTCTTGGAATAAATCCCGTCTTTCACGATACTTAAGGGGGTATCTGGGATGTATACTGGCCTCTAGTAGGTGTCTTCCCTTATCATCCCCCAACACACCCATTATAGGGATCAGTGATGCAAGGTAACACCATCCCTGAGGGTCCATGGGAATACATGGATGACATGTTTTCCCACAACAGATATAAATACTGTTTCCTAAAGCTAGGGGTCGTTTGTTAAATATTGTCATAATTTCATCAGAAAGACTGGAAAAGGTTAAACTTGACAATAATTTTCCTACTGTGGAAGTGGAACTAGAGTTAATAAAGTCCATTAGAGTGGTGTTTAGGGCAGGTTCTGAAGTGTGAAATAAAGGGCTTTCAATTGAAGTCATTGAAAAGTTAATTTTAGCTTGTTGGCAAACTTTAGCTCCCTTTGTGGAGTTCCCCAACCTAAAACACCAGTCTGGGAAATAACTTCTACTAATAATTTGAAAAGTAAGGGTATTGTTTGAAAGCATTCTTGTGACATTTGTAAGGACGAGAGGAAGTGTGTTATTAAGGAGGGGGGTGAAGTTTAGAGGTACTGCCATTAGGGGGATCCTAGCAGTGCTAGGATGGAGTTTACTACATATCCAACATTTTTCATATCCAGACTTCTGAGCATAGGCATATTTAAACTTCAATAATAACATTTTATCTGTAAAACTTTCTGAGTTTTCATTTCTCTTGTGGCTGTCATGTGTATTATTCATATTATTCTGTTGTGGAGTGTTAGAAGCTCCACAAATGCTCTTTATGTGTCCCAAATCTTCAGGATGATAAATACAGTTAGTTGTCAGCCAAATTGGCAGGAATACGATCAGGACAGCCCAGAATAAGAGGCACAAGGCTTTCCCAGAAGTCTGTGGTGAAATAAGTGACGTCATCTTCTTCAGAGACTTTTTTTCCACCTGCTTTACTCTTCTTAGGTGTTTGGTTCACCTTCTTCACATGACTGGCATGGATCCAAGCCTGTTGTCCCCCTACCAGAATAGCTGTTCGGGTAACCGCGATCACTGTAGTCGGAGGTTCAAATGGATACTCTTCCTTCTTGGTACGCTTCAGTTGCTGGACCACTACGACATCTCCCACTTGAAAGGGATGAGTTGGTTTCTGTGAAGAAAAACAGAGAGGTGCGAGCAACATTCCTTTCAACTTGATCTAAAGTTTCAATAAGTTTTTTTTTACATATTCTTCCTGAATAAGATCTAGGTCCCCTCTTTGTAACATAAGTGGCTGTCTGGCCCATGGGGTGGGGAATGGTCTACCCATTAAGACTTCAAAAGGAGAGTATCCTGTCTTTTAGAGGGTGTCATTCTTATCTCGGCTAGTACAGCTGGTAGGACCTTCTTCCAATTTGCATATGTACCTCCAGTGGCCTTACTGATCTTATCTTTAAGGGTTCTGTTCATTCTTTCCACTATACCTGAGCTCTGGGGATGGTACGGAATATGAAACTTCCATTCTATTTTCAGCGTCTTTACTAGATCTTGACAAACTTTGGCCACAAATGCAGGGCCATTGTCTGAGTTGATCTGAAATGGGCATCCCCATCTGGGAATGATTTCCTGTGTGAGAATTTTTACTACTGTTTGTGCATCTTCCTTTGTTGTTACAAACACTTCTATCCATCTTGAGAACATGTCCACTATTACTAGCAAATATTCCTGTCTTTTACCTAGTTTGGGCATGTGTGTAAAATCAATTTGTAAATGAGTGAATGGTGTGGATGGATAAATCAGATGTTCATGTTTTGTCTTGTGAGGGTTCCTGGGATTATTCCGAATGCATTTGATGCATCTGGAAACATATTCCTTAACGAGAGAGGGAAGACCTGGAATGTAAAAATCCCTATCCAAAAGTTCACATGTGACTTTCCACCCTCTGTGACCTATGCCATGGTATTGTGAAATACAAATGGGTGCGCTGGCTACAGGGATACATGGTCTCCCCTCTTGGCAGACAAGGCCAGTTTCTGGGCTTGTCTGCACACCTATTTTGTTCCATTGCTGGATGTCTTGGTCTGTGGCATATGCTTGGAGGTCATGCAATGTTTGATCTAGTAGTGGGATTTCAGGTGAGAGCAATGGCATTTGGATGTCTGCTGGCTGTGTGGATGCTGCTTCTCTAGCTGCTTTGTCAGCTAAGGCATTGCCTTTGGCTATGTCATTTTGTTGCCCTGTATGTGCCCTACAGTGTAGTGTGGTTGCATGTCCTAGAGTGAACGATGTAACCATTTCCACCACCATCACACAGGATACCAGAGCTCTGAGACACACCAGCATGCCCTGCACTGGCATAGGCACAACCCTTGGGGGGAAAAAACGATAGGGCGCAGTTTGCCTCCCATGTTTTTGCGCCAGGACTCCTGTCATGGTTGTACAGTTGTCCCTAGCAAATAGGTGTAACCCTTTGCTATACTCAGAAGCCAAGACCAGGAGCTGTTATGATAGTTTTGAGGTATACAAAAGCATTATACATGCCATACAATCTGGCATGTCAGTACCTGTGGTTTGTCTCAAAATGTTATCATAGTAGAAACAGTCAGGTATGCATTGGCGGCAGTCATGCCAATCATGCCAAGAAAGGACAGCATATCCTTCTTGGTCTGTGGGGGGGCTAGACCCACAGAGAGCCGCAGCTTGTGACTGAATTTCCTTTCACCTTTTGTGAGTACAAAACCAAAGTATACAACAGTTTCCTGACACCATTGAAGTTTCTTTTTGGAAACTTTATGACCATTATCTGCCAACCAATGTAGCAGATCTGAACCATCCTCTTTGCAGGCTACCTGGCTTGGGTTACATATCAATCAACATATTGGAGTAGGACAGAACAATGGCAGGGAGTCCAGGACCGCAATGTGGCCTGGGGCACAACTGAGTAGACTACAGGAGTCCACATAACCCTGGGGCATTCTACACACCATGTCATCTGGCAAAAAAATTGTTTTAAAAACAGAAAGCAAGGATTGGCTGTGTCTCCTCATCAACAAGGACGCTAAAAATTTTTTTTTTTAAATCAATCACAGAAAAATACTCTGCATCGGGTGGTATGGAGATAGGAAAGTGATTGGCACATCAGTCACTATAGTCGCACACCAGGTTATTTATAGCTCTGAGGTCTTGTACAAACCTGTAGGAGCCGTCTGGCTTTTTTATTGGGTTGATGGGGGTGTTGTAGGGTGACAGTGTCTCTTTAAGAATTCCTTGTTGCAGGAACCTCTCTACCATTGGGGCAATGTTTCACTATCCTATCTATGTCCTCAATGTCAATTACTTTTTTCAAAATTTCATTTCCAATCGTCATGAAAGGCAATGAAAGGTCAGTGTTACTATATACCGTTCCACTCTTTGTTTTAGGGGGGCTAAATGTTTTACTTGTTCCAGCGTCTCCCTGTTCTTCCTCCTGCTCTTGGCCAGGTAGTGAAACTACCCCTCCTATAGCTCCCTGATCTTCTTCTGGTTCAGCTACCTTGACTCTGGCTTCCTGTCCATGCCTCTGTAGGTTCTGTCTATCTTGTTGTAAAGCGGGGGGGCCTGCTGTTGTGGTGCGGGGGGGGCCTGCTGTTGGGTCAGGGACAACTCTCTTTTTATCAGTTTTTCTCTATGTTTGTGGTCATAATCTTCCTTACTTAAACATTTGGTGGGCTTTTTCTGCTTCATATTTTCCCTCGGAAACCAATATGGGGCATATTTTAAGCAAATTTTCTGCTCCCTTTTCCATATAATCCATATCCCATTGAGGGTCCCCGGGGGACCAAGGGAAAGATCTCCATCCCGGGGAAAGGGGTCTATACTGTGTAAGGCTGTGGTCCATCCCGCTTAATTTGAAACCCATGGGAATATAAATTCATAATTAGTACCACAAATTCTAGCTACAAAATCTGTACACATTTCTCCTGGGTTGGGTGGAGGGGGAGGACCTTCTTTACCTTGTTTCTGACCCGTATTGAAAGTGGGAGACAACTGACTTACCACACAGTCTTCTGATCCACACAACAAATGATTCCTATACTTCTAATAATACTTATACTTCTATGTGATAGAAAGAAAAAGCAAAGGTTTTTAGGCTGTTGGAATCTCTCTCCTCATTAACCACTTAATTTTCCTTCCCTAAAGGAATGTCTATGCAGTACTGCTTATCTTTTGTGGGTTTACCAAAAACCCTACTATGGGTTTACCCAAAACCCTTCTATGTGGGTTTACCAAAAACCCCTTCTATGGGTTTACCAAAAACCCTTCTATTAACCGCCTGGCGTGGTTCTTATCCCCTACTAATTTTATGGTTCTAAAAAAGCTTTAATCAGAGCTGAGGCAAGAATAATATTTAGTCAATAAAGACAAAAAAGACTCTTACCTCAATTAATTTCAGCTTTTATCTCGGACGAAGCCCCCATCTGTAAGGCGAATTTCTTGTATAAGACCACCCAGGTAGGTTGTTAGGTTCAAATGACGGAGGGAGATTTCTTCAGCCCACGGGCCCGGAGACATCAAATGACACAGGAAACTAGCATGCGTTGTGTTCAAATGACATCTGGTTTATACTCAGTATTTGCTTATATTTATACAGATTAAGAAACACCTTTGTCATTCTTACAATAAACGTGTGGTTTTTCAAAAATACATTTAGGTCAATCATTTACTCAGCTGTTACCTACAGTAAAATCATTTAACGTATGGATATGAACTGGAAAAACCTCTGTTTTATGAGTTTACATAAGCATTGTAGCAGTATGTCTTATCTTAAACAAACATGAGCCGAGCTAAAGTCCATAGATACAGAACTAGGTAAAAAGATTTCTTGCACATGACATTCATATCTTAAACTAGGTGAAAGGTTTCTACACCTCAGCAAGATGAGACATTTATGTAACTTGTATTAATCCTACATAACATGGCATCTATGAACCTAAGATGGAGATTGGCATGCTATATTTATTTCACAGTCCACCTACTGTGTGGACAATTGCTATCCCATCTCCCCCATCTTTGTAGCGAAGGCTCACCCACCAGATGTCCCAACCCATCTACGGGACTTCTCTGACGTATTCAGCAAGACCAAGGCCAACATCCTACCCCCACACCGAATATACGACTGTCCCATTGATCTTGTTCCTGGCTGTCCCATTCCAACCGCAAGGATTTACCCACTCTCCCAACCAGAACTTGGACATATCAAAGTCTATCTAGACGATAATTTGAAGAAGGGCTTCATTAGGCCATCCACTTCCCCAGCTAGTGCTGGAATGTTTTTTGTCAAGAATAAGGATGGTTCACTACGATCTATTATGGACTACCGTTCTCTTAACACCATTACTGTCAAGGATCGTTATCCTTTACCACTCATCCCTGAGTTAATTGAGCGGCTACAAACCTCAAATTTTTTTACTAAGCTAGACCTCAGGGGTGCCTATAACTTGATTAGAATTCGCTCTGGTGACGAATGGAAAACGGCCTTCAAAACTCGCTACGGACTATTCGAGTACACCGTTATGCCATTCGGTTTATGCAACGCACCCGCAACCTTTCAGCCATTCATCAATGACATCTTTCGTGACCTGCTTGATGTATGTGTTGTCATCTACTTAGACGATATTTTGATTTACTCTAACAACCCTCAAGAACATGTTAAACATGTACGCTGGGTTCTAGCCAGACTCAGAGCTCATTCTTTGTATGCCAAAATGGAGAAATGTGTGTTTGGTCAGTCAAGTATCTCCTTCCTTGGATACTACGTCACACCCGATGGCATTCAGATGGACCACTCGAAGGTTGACTGCATCCTCTCCTGGCCCGTGCCGCGCTCACGGAAGGCATTACAGCGATTTCTTGGATTTTCCAATTATTACCGCAAGTTCATAAAAACTTCTCCACAGTTGTAAAACCACTTAGTAGTCTAACGAGTACAAAAATTCCTTTCGCATGGTCTAACGAAGCGCAACTCTCCTTTGAATCTCTTAAGCAAAGATTTACTTCGGCTTCGATTCTCCAATTACCTAACCCACGCTGTCACTTCGTTCTAGAAGTAGATGCCTCTCACTTCGCCTTAGGAGCTGTGCTTTCTCAACGGGAATCCCCTGCTACACCTTTGCATCCTGTTGCCTATTTTTCCAAGACCTTGTCGCCTGCGGAAAAAAACTATCCTGTTGGATAGAAGGAACTACTTGCCATCAAGGTTGCCTTAACCACTTGCCGACCGCCGCATGTATATGTACGTCCACAGAATGGCACGTACAGGCATATGGGCGTACATGTACGTACCCTCCTTTCCGCGGGTCGGGGGTCCGATCAGGACCCCCCGCTACATGCGGCGGTCGGATACCCGCGGGGAGCGATCCAGGACGACGGCGCGGATATTCGTTTATAGCCGCTCCGTCGCGATCGCTCCCCGGAGCTGAAGAACGGGGAGAGCCGTATGTAAACACGGCTTCCCCATGCTTCACTGTGGTGGCTGCATCGATCTAGTGATCCCTTTTATAGGGAGACTCGATCGATGACGTCAGTCCTACAGCCACACCCCCCTACAGTTGTAAACACACACTAGGTGAACCCTAACTCCTACAGCGCCCCCTGTGGTTAACTCCCAAACTGCAACTGTCATTTTCACAATAAACAATGCAATTTAAATGCATTTTTTGCTGTGAAAATGACAATGGTCCCAAAAATGTGTCAAAATTGTCTGAAGGGTCCGCCATAATGTCGCAGTCACGAAAAAAAATCGCTGATCGCCGCCATTAGTAGTAAAAAAATTTTTTTTTTATAAAAATGCAATAAAACTATCCCCTATTTTGTAAACGCTATAAATTTTGCGCAAACCAATCGATAAACGCTTATTGCGATTTTTTTTACCAAAAATAGGTAGAAGAATATGTATTGGCCTAAACTCAGGAAAACATTTTTTTTATATATGTTTTTGGGGGATATTTATTATAGCAAAAAGTTAAAAATATTGCATTTTTTTCAAAATTGTCGCTCTATTTTTGTTTATAGCGCAAAAAATAAAAACCGCAGAGGTGATCAAATACCACCAAAAGAAAGCTCTATTTGTGGGGAAAAAAGGACGCCGATTTTGTTTGGGAGCCACGTCGCACGACCGCGCAATTGTATGTTAAAGCGACGCAGTGCCGAATCACACAACCTGGCCTGGGCATTTAGCAACAAAATGGTCCGGGGCTTAAGTGGTTAACTAACTGGAGGCATCTTCTAGAAGGTACCACACACCCTCTCACGGATCACCGTAACCTGCAATATCTTAAGGCTTCTAGAACCCAGTCCGCTCGACAGGTTAGATGGAGCCTGTTCTTCGACCGTTTCTGATTTTCAAATCACTTATCATCCCGGTTCACAAAATGTCAAGGCTGACTCATTATCCCGCTTGAATGATGAAGACATTACCGACACTCCGCCTCTTCCTATCATCCCCTCGAACCGCTTCATTGGCTCTGTCACTAGCTTCAAACAATTACTCATTCAAAGTAGCACCAGCGATCCTTCTTTACCCAACGGTCTTATTAGGCAACCCAACGGGTTATATACTCACAACAACAAACTTTACGTTCCACCGACGTTACATCTACTACTCCTTAAACAACTTCATGACAGTCCCTTGGCTGGTCACCCTAGTATCACTAAGACTATCCACCTCGTAAAAAGGAATTACTGGTGGCCCGGTATGACCAAAACCATACAAGACTATGTTTCTTCTTGTGAGACTTGCGCCTGCAGCAAACATTCACGAAAACCTCCCTACGGCCTGCTAACCTCTCTTCCTATACCAAAGAGACCTTGGGAGGCTGTTTCAATGGACTTCATTGTCGACCTTCCCACATCCCAAGGTGCCAACACCATCATGGTCATTGTCGATTTACTCACGAAGATGGCTCATTTCCTCCCTATGAAAGGGTTACCCACCTCCATTCAGACTGCCAAAGCCTTCATTGCTCACATTCTTAAACTTCATGGATTACCATCTCGTATCATTTCGGACAGAGGCAGCCAGTTTATTTCTAGATTCTGGAAGGCATTGTGTGGAGCATTACAAATTGACCATCGCATGTCCACCGCGTACCACCCGCAAACCAACGGGCAAACTGAACGTGTTAACCAAACACTTGAACAGTATCTCCGCTGAACCCATCTTCAGGATGACTGGTTCCATCTTCTCCCTCACGCTGAATTCGCGTTCAACAACGCTACCAATTCATCTATGCAGTTCTCCCCATTCTTCGCGAATTATGGGTTTCATCCAAATACTCTTCCCTTATCCTTCGTTCCGAGTAATGTGCCAGCGGTAGATGACTACCTTTCTACTCTGAAAACCACTTCCGAAATTCTTCGCTCCAAGCTAGAAGCAGCTCAACAAAAACAAAAAATTTACTACGATGCTCACAGGACAGCTCCCCCCTCATATAAGGTGGGAGATTTAGTCTGGTTATCCACCCGTAACCTTCGCCTCAAAGTTCCATCCAAAAAACTTGGTCGCCAGTTCATCGGCCCTTTCCCTATTTTGCAAATAATCAACACTAATGCATTAAAACTCTGGTTACCCCCAGATTGGAAAATACACCCTTCATTCCATGTCTCTCTCATCAAACCTTTCAAACCTAATCCTTTCCCTAACAGAGTACCGCGCCCTCCTTCTCCGGTAGAAGTAGTGGGCGAGATTGAATATATTGTAGAAATAATCCTGGATTCCAGAAAACGTGGTTCTATTCTTCAATATTTAATACCCTGGAAAGGCTACGGACCTATGGATGACTCTTGGGAAGACGCCTCACATGTTCACGCTCCTCGTTTCATCTCAGGTGCCCTAATCGCCCATCTGGTCGTCGGAGCAACGGAGGTGCTCCCTTAAGGAGGGGGCTATGTAATGCCACACTACTAACTTGCACTAAGAACGACCACAGTTGGTTCATTTCCTGACAGCTGCGATCTGTTCTCTTTGAATATTCTCTCACTTCCTCTGCGCCTGTGCGCTCCACGCTGGAACGCGGAAGTGCGCCACCTAGATGTGCTTCATCATGCGCTCCAGCGCGGCTTTTTTAAACCTCCGTGGTGGGTGCACGTGGGTAGGCACCCACCACGTGGGTACCTGCCGGAGCATGATGGGACGGTGATGCCTATATAAATGGGATGCAAGGCGCGCTTCCATCATTACAGTGACAAGAGGCGACGAGGCAACATCGGAAGAGGGGAGAAGAAGAACCTGACGTCACAGAAGACCGCGCTGGCTGCCTGTTACTAATTGAGCTAACACACAAAGATAGCAGGCAGCCAGCGCTGAAGAAGAAGGCACCGGACAGCTGGAGAAGAACCGGGGTTCGCCGAGTCAACAGCGGAGAGCGGCGAAGAGAGAAGAAGACCCCCAGAGAGCGGAGAAGCTCCCCCCCGGAGAGCGGAAGAAGAAACCACCCCAGGAGAGTGGAAGAATGCCCCCGGAGAGTGGAAGAAGACCCCCGGAGAGTGGAAGAAGAAGCCCCCCCTGGTAATAGAGCTAATAAAGAAGACAAGGGGGCCTCCGGAGCAGAATAATAAATTATTTTAAAAACCCTTGTGTTGTGTGTTTACTAACTTTTACTTTTTGCCTACAGGTGAATGGGTAGGGGTACGATGTACCCCATATCCATTCACTTAGGGTGGGGGGCCGGTATCTGGGGGCCCCCTTATTTGAGGGGACTCCCAGATTCCGATAAGCCCCCGCCCGCAGACCCCGACAACCAACGGCAAGGGTTGTCGGGAAGAGGTCCTGTCCTCATCAACATGGGGACAGGGTGCTCTGGGGTGGGGGGCCCGCAGTGCGCTCCCCTGCCCCAGAGCACCCAACCCCCCCATGTTGAGGGCATGCGGCCTGGCACGGCTCAGGAGGGGGGGGGCGCTCGCTCGTCCCCACTCCCATTCCTGACCGGCCGGGTAGCGTGCTTTGGATACGGGTCTGGTATGGATTGTAGGGGGACCCCCTACGTCGATTTTTCGGCGGAGGGGGGTCTCCTTACAACCCATAACAGACCTAAGGGCCTGGTATGCTCCTGGGGGGGAACCCATGCCGGTTTTGATTTTACAAATTGCCGTGGAGTTCTCCCTCGGGAATGCATACCAAATGCCGTCGCTTGAATGTGCTTTTACATGGTGTTACTAACTTTAGACCATGTAAAAGCAGCCCTAGTTTTACACTTGGCAAACTAAAACTTACGGCGAAAAAACGAAGCACAAAAGCTTTGTGGATCGCCCTAAGTGCTAATTTGCATACCAGAAGGGGCATTTCGAGTCGAGTCGAGCCAGTGGCGGATGCGGTACTGCATCCTAAGATCCGGCAGTGTAAGTCCCTTACAGATGTCGGATCTTCTGCCTAACTTTGGAAAACTGCTTCTGAGGATCAGTTCCAAAGTTAGAACCAGAGATACGACGGCTTACGCCGGAGTATCTCTTTTGTGGATTTGGCCCTAAGTAACTTGGAATGCACCTCATGCCTGCTCAGACTTCACATGCTATCAATCCATAATATAGTAAGTAATATGGAATGCACCTCATGTCTGTTCAATACTTCAAGCTATCAATCCCTACTATAGTAACTAAGTAATGTGGAATGCACCTTATGTCTGTTCAAGTACTTCAAGCTATCAATCTCTACTATAGTAACTAAGTAATATGGAATGCACCTCATGTCTGTTCAATACTTCAAGCTATCAATCCCTACTATAGTAACTAAGTAATGTGGAATGCACCTTATGTCTGTTCAAGTACTTCAAGCTATCAATCTCTACTATAGTAACTAAGTAACTTTGAATGCACCTCATGCCTTCTCACTACTTCACCTGCCTATGAGTTGTGCTACTCAGTCCAAGCAGTCCGTTAGGACCTCATAGCATTCCAAACCATACAAAGACCACTGTCCTCACTCACCCAGGTCAGGTTCACCCCTGGTGTGCAGACCTGGTACTGCATCTACTCATTTTCCTTTCTAATTGTAGTCTCCAAGAGCTATGTTTCCTTTAATGTTGCCTATGATGGAATAAGCGTCATATACCTTAATGAGGCGGTGATGATAGAACCCCAACTCTCAACATAGTTAAGAGTGAAACCTGGGTTCGAACCTGAGAAGTCTCCCCAGTTGCGATCCATAGATTTAAACCTAATTTTGGCGTATCGTTACACTATTAAACAGGACAAGTGCAGTAACAGCAACCTGTTTAGGTGCTATTAAACAGGACAAGTGCAGTAACAGCAACTACGTTTAGGTGCTATTAAACAGGACAAGTGCAGTAACAGCAACTACGTTTAGGTGCTATTAAACAGGACAAGTGCAGTAACAGCAACTACGTTTAGTTGATATTAAACAGGACAAGTGCAGTAACAGCAACTACGTTTAGGTACTATTAAACAGGACAAGTGCAGTAACACCGAGTACGTTTAGGTGCTAATACACAGCACAAGTGCAGTAACAGCAACTACGTTTAGGTGCTATTAAACAGGACAAGTGCAGTAACACTGAGTAAGTTTAGGTGCTAATACACAGCACAAGTGAAGGACTCTAAATGGGCACGAGATGACCAGAGACTGCGGACATACTGCACAAGATGACCAGAGACTGCGGACATACTGCACAAGATGACCAGAGACTGCGGACATACTGCACAAGATGACCAGAGACTGCAGACATACTGTACAAGATGACTAGAGACTGCAGACATACTGCAGAAGATGACCAGAGACTGCAGACATACTGCACAAGATGACCAGAGACTGCGGACATACTGCACAAGATTACCAGAGAATGCGAACATACTGCACAAGATTACCAGAGACTGCGGACATACTGCACAAGATGACCAGAGACTGCAGACATACTGCACAAGATGACCAGAGACTGCAGACATACTGCACAAGATGACCAGAGACTGGTTTATGTGCAAATAAACAGGACAAGTGCAGTAACAGCAACTACGTTTAGGTGCTATTAAACAGCACATGTGCAGTAACAGCAACTATGTTTAGGTGCTAATAAACAGCACAAGTGCAGTAACAGCAACTACGTTTAGGTGCTAATAAACAGCACAAGTGCAGTAACAGCAACTACGTTTAGGTGCAAATAAACAGGACAAGTGCAGTAACACCGAGTACGTTTAGGTGCTAATACACAGCACAAGTGCAGTAACAGCAACTACGTTTAGGTGCAAATAAACAGGACAAGTGCAGTAACACCGAGTATGTTTAGGTGCTAATACACAGCACAAGTGCAGTAACAGCAACTACATTTAGGTGCAAATAAACAGGACAAGTGCAGTAACACCGAGTACACTTAGGTGCTAATACACAGCACAAGTGCAGTAACAGCAACTACGTTTAGGTGCAAAAAAAAGGACAAGTGCAGTAACACCGAGTACGTTTAGGTGCTAATACACAGCACAAGTGCAGTAACAGCAACTACGTTTAGGTGCAAATAAAAAGGACAAGTGTAGTAACCAGTGGCGGCCCGTCCATAGAGGGCGCCCGGGCGCCGCCCCCCCCCCCCTCCCCCAATCAGTAAAAAAAAAAAAAAATCTAAAAAAAAAAAAAGGTTATTTAAACATGTCCCTTTAAGGATTTGTTTTTTCCAAAAAAGGTCCTTAGGTGCACTATGTACGAGCGCCGGACGCCGGGCACAGTGCAGTGTGTGTAGCGCCACGTCTGTGCAATCACGGGATTGCAGACGAGGCGCTACATTGGAAGAAAAAAAATGCCGTTGTGGCGTTCTCCATCGCGCCACTTGCTTCAGGCGCGATGGACTTTGTTATTATTGCTCTGGTGCACACTTTCTATGTGCACCCGCACGTCTCTGTGCTAGTCCCGACGTCACAGGAAGAACAGGAAGTGACGTCGGGACTCTCGAGCTCAGTGCGCCTGGAAGGTGAGCAACGCTGTGTGTCTGCCATTATCCCTGCCCTGCAGTAACAGGTCTGAACCCCCTCCCTGCCTAATAATAGTAAAACAATAGTATAACAGCGGGCAAAACGGACCCTTCCCTCTGCTGGCTTGTAAAAAAAAAAAAAAAATTGGCTAAAATATCGGCCTTAACGGCCAGCCCCCCCCCCCCCCCCACTTATTCAAAAAAATATTTTATTTACTTAATTGGTGGAAATAGCAGCCGTAACGGCACCCAAACCCCCCCCCCCCCCTGCTTATTCATTTTTTTAGGAACCCCATCCAATCCAGTACCCCTCCCCCCCCCCCACCCCCCGGGCTTGTAAAAAAAAAAAGGATTTAACATTGGGCAATAATAGCGGCTTATTCAAATGTTTTTTTTTTGTTTTATTTAATTGGTGTAAAAAGCAGCAGGAAGGGAACCCCTCCCCCCCGCTTATTCAATTGGTTTTTATATTTAATTGGTGGAAATAGCGACTTGGGACTGGAATGTTGCAGGATAAGTTGGACCTGATGATAACTGTTCATATCTGTGCTACTTCAAGTCACAGCGACTTCGAAGTAGTCCCTGCGTTACTTTGGTCTCACTTTGATGTGACTTGAGGTCCATAGACCTCCAGAATACACAGGCATTGCTTTAAGTCGCTGCAAAATCGCAGCAAAAAGTTGTGGCAGAATCTTGCGACTTTCAGGCTAACACAGTCTGAAAGTTTGATGCGACTTAAAGCAATGCCTGTGTATTCTGGGGGTCTATGGACCTCAAGTTGCATCAAAGTGGGACCAAAGTAATGCAGGGACTACTTTGAAGTCGCTGTGACTTGAAGATATGAACGGTTCTCATTGGAAATCATGGGGTACGACTTGTCATGCAACGTTGAAGTCCCAAGTCGCAGGACAAGTAATGCAGTATGTCCGCAGTCTCTGGTAATCTTGTGCAGTATGTCTGCAGTATGTCCGCAGTATGTCCGCAGTCTCTGGTCATCTTGTGCAGTATGTCCGCAGTCTCTGGTCATCTTGTGCAGTATGTCCGCAGTCTCTGGTCATCTTGTGCAGTATGTCTGCAGTCTCTGGTCATCTTGTGCAGTATGTCCGCAGTCTCTGGTCATCTTGTGCAGTATGTCTGCAGTCTCTGGTCATCTTGTGCAGTATGTCTGCAGTCTCTGGTCATCTTGTGCAGTATGTCCGCAGTCTCTGGTCATCTTGTGCAGTATGTCCGCAGTCTCTGGTCATCTTGTGCAGTATGTCCGCAGTCTCTGGTCATCTTGTGCAGTATGTCCGCAGTCTCTGGTCATCTTGTGCAGTATGTCCGCAGTCTCTGGTCATCTTGTGCAGTATGTCCGCAGTCTCTGGTCATCTTGTGCAGTATGTCTGCAGTCTCTGGTAATCTTGTGCAGTATGTTCGCAGTCTCTGGTCATCTTGTGCAGTATGTCTGCAGTCTCTGGTCATCTTGTGCAGTATGTCTGCAGTCTCTGGTCATCTTGTGCAGTATGTCCGCAGTCTCTGGTAATCTCGTGCAGTATGTCCGCAGTCTCTGGTCATCTTGTGCAGTATGTCCGCAGTCTCTGGTCATCTTGTGCAGTATGTCTGCAGTCTCTGGTCATCTTGTGCAGTATGTCCGCAGTCTCTGGTCATCTTGTGCAGTATGTCTGCAGTTTCTGGTCATCTTGTGCAGTATGTCTGCAGTCTCTGGTCATCTTGTGCAGTATGTCCGCAGTCTCTGGTCATCTCGTGCAGTATGTCCGCAGTCTCTGGTCATCTTGTGCAGTATGTCCGCAGTCTCTGGTCATCTTGTGCAGTATGTCCGCAGTCTCTGGTCATCTTGTGCAGTATGTCCGCAGTCTCTGGTCATCTTGTGCAGTATGTCCGCAGTCTCTGGTCATCTTGTGCAGTATGTCTGCAGTCTCTGGTCATCTTGTGCAGTATGTCCGCAGTCTCTGGTAATCTTGTGCAGTATGTCCGCAGTCTCTGGTCGTCTTGTGCAGTATGTCCGCAGTCTCTGGTAATCTTGTGCAGTATGTCCGCAGTCTCTGGTCATCTTGTGCAGTATGTCCGCAGTCTCTGGTCATCTTGTGCAGTATGTCTGCAGTCTCTGGTCATCTTGTGCAGTATGTCTGCAGTCTCTGGTCATCTTGTGCAGTATGTCCGCAGTCTCTGGTCATCTTGTGCAGTATGTCCGCAGTCTCTGGTCATCTTGTGCAGTATGTCTGCAGTCTCTGGTCATCTTGTGCAGTATGTCTGCAGTCTCTGGTCATCTTGTGCAGTATGTCTGCAGTCTCTGGTCATCTTGTGCAGTATGTCTGCAGTCTCTGGTCATCTTGTGCAGTATGTCCGCAGTCTCTGGTAATCTTGTGCAGTATGTCCGCAGTCTCTGGTCATCTTGTGCAGTATATCTGCAGTCTCTGGTCATCTTGTGCAGTATGTCTGCAGTCTCTGGTCATCTTGTGCAGTATGTCTGCAGTCTCTGGTCATCTTCTGCAGTATGTCTGCAGTCTCTAGTCATCTTGTACAGTATGTCTGCAGTCTCTGGTCATCTTGTGCAGTATGTCCGCAGTCTCTGGTCATCTTGTGCAGTATGTCCGCAGTCTCTGGTCATCTTGTGCTGTATGTCCGCAGTCTCTGGTCATCTCGTGCCCATTTAGAGTCCTTCATAACTAACAGTGTAATTTTTTAGTTTGTTTGCGCCAATCTGTAAGCCTGCGCTATATACCATGATTTGTGATGCTGGGGCTATATACTCTGTGTTGTGATGCTGAGCTGTATACTCCGGACACTATGAGTGGAATACAGGGGACGGAGTGGGTATATTCTATATGGGGTGTGGCTTATGAGAAGTGGGAGGGACCAAATATGGAGGGGCGGGGTCTTGCGCCCCCCCATCCTAAAATGTCACCAGCCACCACTGGCAGTAACACCGAGTACGTTTAGGTGCTAATACACAGCACAAGTGCAGTAACAGCAACTACGTTTAGGTGCAAATAAACAGGACAAGTGCAGCATCACCGAGTACGTTTAGGTGCTAATACACAGCACAAGTGCAGTAACAGGAACTACGTTTAGGTGCTATTAAACAGGACAAGTGCAGTAACAGCAACTACGTTTAGGTGGAAATAAACAGCACACATGCAGTAAAAGCAACTACATTTAGGTGCAAATAAACAGGACAAGTGCAGTAACACCAACTACGTTTAGGTGCTAATAAACAGGACAAGTGCAGTAACAGCAACTACGTTTAGGTGCTAATAAACAGCACAAGTGCAGTAACAGCAACTACGTTTAGTTGCTAATACACAGCACAAGTGCAGTAACAGCAACTACGTTTAGGTGCTATTAAACAGGACAAGTGCAGTAACACAGAGTATGTTTAGGTGCTAATATACAGCACAAGTGCAGTAACAGCAACTACATTTAGGTGCAAATAAACAGGACAAGTGCAGTAACACCGAGTACGTTTAGGTGCTAATACACAGCACAAGTGCAGTAACAGCAACTACGTTTAGGTGCTATTAAACAGGACAAGTGCAGTAACACCGAGTACGTTTAGGTGCTAATACACAGCACAAGTGCAGTAACAGCAACTACGTTTAGGTGCTATTAAACAGGACAAGTGCAGTAACACCGAGTACGTTTAGGTGCTAATACACAGCACAAGTGCAGTAACAGCAACTACGTTTATGTGCTATTAAACAGGACAAGTGCAGTAACAGCAACTACGTTTAGGTGCTATTAAACAGGACAAGTACAGTAACAGCAACTACGTTTAGGTGGAAATAAACAGCACACGTGCAGTAAAAGCAACTACGTTTAGGTGCAAATAAACAGGACAAGTGCAGTAACACCGAGTGCGTTTAGGTGCTAATAAAAAGCACAAGTACAGTAACACCGAGTACGTTTAGGTGCTAATAAACAGCACAAGTGCAGTAACAGCAACTACGTTTAGGTGCAAATAAACAGCACACGTGCAGTTACAGCAACTACGTTTAGGTGCAAATAAAAAGGACAAGTGCAGTAACACAGAGTACGTTTAGGTGCTAATAAACAGCACATGTGCAGTAACAGCAACTACGTTTAGGTGCAAATAAACAGCACACGTGCAGTAAAAGCAACTACGTTTAGGTGCAAATAAACAGGACAAGTGCAGTAACACCGAGTGCGTTTAGGTGCTAATAAAAAGCACAAGTGCAGTAACACCGAGTACGTTTAGGTGCTAATAAACAGCACAAGTGCAGTAACAGCAACTACGTTTAGGTGCAAATAAACAGCACACGTGCAGTAACAGCAACTACGTTTAGGTGCAAATAAACAGGACAAGTGCAGTAACACAGAGTATGTTTGGGTGCTAATAAACAGCACACGTGCAGTAACAGCAACTACGTTTAGGTGCTAATACACAGCACAAGTGCAGTAACAGCAACTACCTTTAGGTGCAAATAAACAGGACACGTGCAGTAACACCGAGTATGTTTAGGTGCAAATAAACAGCACACGTGCAGTAACAGCAACTACGTTTAGGTGCAAATAAACAGGACAAGTGCAGTAACACCGAGTACGTTTAGGTGCTAATACACAGCACAAGTGCAGTAACAGCAACTACGTTTAGGTGGAAATAAACAAGACAAGTGCAGTAACACCAAGTACGTTTAGGTGCTAAAACACAGCACAAGTGCAGTAATAGGAGCGACGTTTAGGTGCTAATACACAGCACAAGTGCAGTAACAGGTACTACGTTTAGGTGCAAATAAACATGACAAGTGCAGTAACACCGAATACGTTTAGGTGCTAATACACAGCACATGTGCAGTAACAGCAACTACGTTTAGGTGCAAATAAACAGGACAAGTGCAGTAACAGCAACTACGTTTAGGTGCTATTAAACAGGACAAGTGCAGTAACAGCAACTACGTTTAGGTGCTATTAAACAGGACAAGTGCAGTAACAGCAACTACGTTTAGGTGCAAATAAACAGCACACGTGCAGTAAAAGCAACTACGTTTAGGTGCAAATAAGCAGGACAAGTGCAGTAACACCGAGTGCGTTTAGGTGCTAATGAAAACCACAAGTGCAGTAACACCGAGTACGTTTAGGTGCTAATAAACAGCACAAGTGCAGTAACAGCAACTACGTTTAGGTGCAAATAAACAGCACACGTGCAGTAACAGCAAGTACGTTTAGGTGCAAATAAACAGGACAAGTGCAGTAACACCGAGTACGTTTAGGTGCTAATAAACAGCACAAGTGCAGTAACAGCAACTACGTTTAGGTGCTATTAAACAGGACAAGTGCAGTAACACTGAGTACGTTTAGGTGCTAATACACAGCACAAGTGCAGTAACAGCAACTATGTTTATGTGCTATTAAACAGGACAAGTGCAGTAACAGCAACTACGTTTAGGTGCTATTAAACAGGACAAGTGCAGTAACAGCAACTACGTTTAGGTGGAAATAAACAGCACACGTGCAGTAAAAGCAACTACGTTTAGGTGCAAATAAACAGGACAAGTGCAGTAACACCGAGTGCGTTTAGGTGCTAATAAAAAGCACAAGTGCAGTAACACCGAGTACGTTTAGGTGCTAATAAACAGCACAAGTGCAGTAACAGCAACTAGTTTTAGGTGCAAATAAACAGCACACGTGCAGTAACAGCAACTACGTTTAGATGCAAATAAACAGGACAAGTGCAGTAACACAGAGTACGTTTAGGTGCTAATAAACAGCACACGTGCAGTAACAGCAACTACGTTTAGTAGCAAGTAAACAGGACAAGTGCCGTAACACCAACCAGTGGCGTCACTAGGTTTGGTGTCACCTGGTGCGGTAAAACAGGGTGTCACCCCCCCCCCCCCGACGGGGGGGGGGTTAAAACGTCTTACCTCAACACTGCGGCTCTCACTTCCTAGCCTGCCATAGGGCCCTGTCCTGTCGCTGTGGAGTGACAACAGAAGCAGGACAGAGCAGTAGACTTGGCAAGCTAGTGCATAAGGCTCTTTCCTGTCTAGCCTGCCACAATGCACTTAATGGTGTCACCCAAGGCTCAACCACGCCCCCCCCCCCCCACAGGGGGAGAGCACATCACATTAAAGGGTAGATGTGGCCAAAGGACCATACAAAGGCATTGTTAAATACCATGAGTGCATTATGCACAGGGTTCAGAAGTACACTACATACAGAGTGCAGCATTCAGGAATGTGATACAAACAGGGTAAATACGTTTTCTATGTACAGGGCGCAAGTATCGCTATGTACAGGGTGCAGGGGTGGCTATGTACAGGGTGCAGGGGTGGTTAGGACAGGGTGCAGGGGTGGCCATGTACAGGGTGCAGGGGTGGCTATGTACAGGGTGCAGGGGTGGCTATGGACAGGGTGCAGGGGTGGCTATGGACAGGGTGCAGGGGTGGCCATGTACAGGGTGCAGGGGTGGCTATGTACAGGGTGCAGGGGTGGCTATGTACAGGGTGCAGGGGTGGCTATGTACAGGGTGCAGGGGTGGCTATGTACAGGGTGCAGGGGTGGCTATGTACAGGGGTGGTTAGGACAGGGTGCAGGGGTGGTTAGGACAGGGTGCAGGGGTGGCTAGGGACAGGGTGCAGGGGTGGCTAGGGACAGGGTGCAGGGGTGATTAGGATAGGGTGCAGGGGTGGTTAGGACAGGGTGCAGGGGTTGTTAGGACAGGGTGCAGGGGTGGCTATGGACAGGGTGCAGGGGTGGCTATGGACAGGGTGCAGGGGTGGCTATGGACAGCGTGCAGGGGTGGCTATGGAGAGGGTGCATGGGTGGTTAGGACAGGGTGCAGGGGTGGCTATGTACAGGGTGCAGGGGTGGCTATGTGCAGTGGTGGCTATGTACAGGGTGCAGGGGTGGCTATGTACAGGGTGCAGGGGTGGCTATGTACAGGGGTGGTTAGGACAGGGTGCAGGGGTGGTTAGGACAGGGTGCAGGGGTGGTTAGGACAGGGTGCAGGGGTGACTAGGGACAGGGTGCAGGGGTGGCTAGGGACAGGGTGCAGGGGTGGCTAGGGACAGGGTGCAGGGGTGATTAGGACAGGGTGCAGGGGTGGTTAGGACAGGGTGCAGGGGTGGTTAGGACAGGGTGCAGGGGTGGTTAGGACAGGGTGCAGGGGTGGCTATGTACAGGGTGCAGGGGTGGCTATGGACAGGGTGCAGGGGTGGCTATGGACAGGGTGCAGGGGCGGCTATGGACAGGGTGCAGGGGTGGCTATGGACAGGGTGCAGGGGTGGCTATGTACAGGGTGCAGGGGTGGCTATGTACAGGGGTGGTTAGGACAGGGTGCAGGGGTGGTTAGGACAGGGTGCAGGGGTGGCTAGGGACAGGGTGCAGGGGTGGCTAGGGACAGGGTGCAGGGGTGATTAGGACAGGGTGCAGGGGTGGTTAGGACAGGGTGCAGGGGTGGTTAGGACAGGGTGCAGGGGTGGTTATTTACAGGGTGCAGGGGTGGCCATGTACAGGGTGCAGGGGTGGCTATGGACAGGGTGCAGGGGTGGTTAGGACAGGGTGCAGGGGTGGTTAGGACAGGGTGCAGGGGTGGTTAGGACAGGGTGCAGGGGTGGTTATGTACAGGGTGCAGGGGTGGCCATGTACAGGGTGCAGGGGTGGCTATGGACAGGGTGCAGGGGTGGTTAGGACAGGGTGCAGGGGTGGCTAGGGACAGGGTGCAGGGGTGGCTAGGGACAGGGTGCAGGGGTGGCTAGGGTCAGGGTGCAGGGGTGATTAGGACAGGGTGCAGGGGTGGTTAGGACAGGGTGCAGGGGTGGTTAGGACAGGGTGCAGGGGTGGTTAGGACAGGGTGCAGGGGTGATTAGGACAGGGTGCAGGGGTGGCTATGGACAGGGTGCAGGGGTGGCTATGGACAGGGTGCAGGGGTGGCTATGGACAGGGTGCAGGGGTGGCTATGGACAGGGTGCAGGGGTGGCTATGGACAGGGTGCAGAGGTGGCTATGGACAGGGTGCAAGGGTCAAAAGTTCTCTATGCATAAGGTGAAAAGTTAGTTAGTACTGCAGAACAGAAAAAAAGGACAGAAAAGTGGACAGATGGGCTGCTGCCAAAGAGCAGCTTCAACTTACAGAGGATGTGCAGTGACAATCTGAACACATGGGCTGTAGAAGGAGCTGCCGGGACACTGTAGCCGCCGCTGGCCGGGATACTGTAGCCGCCGCTGGCCGGGATACTGTAGTCGCCGCTGGCCGGGACACTGGAGCCTCCGCAGCAATCATCACAGCAGGGCACCATCACACGTTGAGCAGCCGCCGCGCCGCCCGGGCGGAGAAACTGAAAGTACTGTGTGACGTGACTGACGTCACATCATCACAGTGCAGTGTGACAGGCAGGCACAGGCTGAGCTATGCTGAGGCTCGCCTCGCCACTCGCTGGTGGCTGGCTTAGGGGAGCGGAAGAAGAAAAAGTACACAGACAGTCCAGATGGAGACACACACTCGGCGGCGCTGGCCATGTCATCTAAAAAAAAAAAAAAAAAATTTTTTTTTTTTTAAATCCTCAATGTCAGGATGGCGTCACCCCTCTAGCGGGTGTCACCCGGGTGCGGACCGCACCCCCCGCACCCCCCTAGCAACGCCTCTGACACCAACTATGTTTAGGTGCTATTAAACAGCACAAGTGCAGTAACAGCAACTATGTTTAGGTGTAAATAAACAGGACAAGTGCAGTAACACTGAGTACGTTTAGGTGCTAATACACAGCACAAGTGCAGTAACAGCAACTACCTTTAGGTGCAAATAAACAGGACACGTGCAGTAACACCGAGTATGTTTAGGTGCAAATAAACAGCACACGTGCAGTAACAGCAACTACGTTTAGGTGCAAATAAACAGGACAAGTGCAGTAACACCGAGTACGTTTAGGTGCTAATACACAGCACAAGTGCAGTAACAGCAACTACGTTTAGGTGGAAATAAACAAGACAAGTGCAGTAACACCAAGTACGTTTAGGTGCTAAAACACAGCACAAGTGCAGTAATAGAAGCGACGTTTAGGTGCTAATACACAGCACAAGTGCAGTAACAGGTACTACGTTTAGGTGCAAATAAACATGACAAGTGCAGTAACACCGAATACGTTTAGGTGCTAATACACAGCACATGTGCAGTAACAGCAACTACGTTTAGGTGCAAATAAACAGGACAAGTGCAGTAACAGCAACTACGTTTAGGTGCTATTAAACAGGACAAGTGCAGTAACAGCAACTACGTTTAGGTGCTATTAAACAGGACAAGTGCAGTAACAGCAACTACGTTTAGGTGCAAATAAACAGCACACGTGCAGTAAAAGCAACTACGTTTAGGTGCAAATAAACAGGACAAGTGCAGTAACACCGAGTGCGTTTAGGTGCTAATGAAAACCACAAGTGCAGTAACACTGAGTACGTTTAGGTGCTAATAAACAGCACAAGTGCAGTAACAGCAACTACGTTTAGGTGCAAATAAACAGCACACGTGCAGTAACAGCAAGTACGTTTAGGTGCAAATAAACAGGACAAGTGCAGTAACACCGAGTACGTTTAGGTGCTAATAAACAGCACAAGTGCAGTAACAGCAACTACGTTTAGGTGCTATTAAACAGGACAAGTGCAGTAACACTGAGTACGTTTAGGTGCTAATACACAGCACAAGTGCAGTAACAGCAACTATGTTTATGTTCTATTAAACAGGACAAGTGCAGTAACAGCAACTACGTTTAGGTGCTATTAAACAGGACAAGTGCAGTAACAGCAACTACGTTTAGGTGGAAATAAACAGCACACGTGCAGTAAAAGCAACTACGTTTAGGTGCAAATAAACAGGACAAGTGCAGTAACACCGAGTGCGTTTAGGTGCTAATAAAAAGCACAAGTGCAGTAACACCGAGTACGTTTAGGTGCTAATAAACAGCACAAGTGCAGTAACAGCAACTACGTTTAGGTGCAAATAAACAGCACACGTGCAGTAACAGCAACTACGTTTAGATGCAAATAAACAGGACAAGTGCAGTAACACTGAGTACGTTTAGGTGCTAATAAACAGCACACGTGCAGTAACAGCAACTACGTTTAGTAGCAAATAAACAGGACAAGTGCCGTAACACCAACTATGTTTAGGTGCTATTAAACAGCACAAGTGCAGTAACAGCAACTATGTTTAGGTGTAAATAAACAGGACAAGTGCAGTAACACTGAGTACGTTTAGGTGCTAATACACAGCACAAGTGCAGTAACAGCAACTACCTTTAGGTGCAAATAAACAGGACAAGTGCAGTAACACCGAGTATGTTTAGGTGCAAATAAACAGCACACGTGCAGTAACAGCAACTACATTTAGGTGCAAATAAACAGGACAAGTGCAGTAACACCGAGTACGTTTAGGTGCTAATACACAGCACAAGTGCAGTAACAGCAACTACGTTTAGGTGGAAATAAACAAGACAAGTGCAGTAACACCAAGTACGTTTAGGTGCTAAAACACAGCACAAGTGCAGTAATAGGAGCTACGTTTAGGTGCTAATACACAGCACAAGTGCAGTAACAGGAACTATGTTTAGGTGCAAATAAACATGACAAGTGCAGTAACACCGAATACGTTTAGGTGCTAATACACAGCACATGTGCAGTAACAGCAACTACGTTTAGGTGCAAATAAACAGGACAAGTGCGGTAACAGCAACTACGTTTAGGTGCTATTAAACAGGACAAGTGCAGTAACAGCAACTACGTTTAGGTGCTAATAAACAGGACAAGTGCACTAACAGCAACTACGTTTAGGTGCAAATAAACAGCACAAGTGCAGTAAAAGCAACTACGTTTAGGTGCAAATTAACAGGACAAGTGCAGTAACAGCAACTACGTTTAGGTGCAAATAAACAGCACACGTGCAGTAACAGCAACTACGTTTAGGTGCAAATAAACAGGACAAGAGCAGTAACACCGAGTACGTTTAGGTGCTAATAAACAGCACAAGTGCAGTAACAGCAACTACGTTTAGGTGCTATTAAACAGGACAAGTGCACTAACACCGAGTACGTTTAGGTGCTAATACACAGCACAAGTGCAGTAACAGCAACTACGTTTATGTGCTATTAAACAGGACAAGTGCAGTAACAGCAACTACGTTTAGGTGCTATTAAACAGGACAAGTGCAGTAACAGCAACTACGTTTAGGTGGAAATAAACAGCACACGTGCAGTAAAAGCAACTACGTTTAGGTGCAAATAAACAGGACAAGTGCAGTAACACCGAGTGCGTTTAGGTGCTAATAAAAAGCACAAGTGCAGTAACACTGAGTACGTTTAGGTGCTAATAAACAGCACAAGTGCAGTTACAGCAACTACGTTTAGGTGCTATTAAACAGGACAAGTGCAGTAACAGCAACTACGTTTAGGTGCTATTAAACAGGACAAGTGCAGTAACACCGAGTACGTTTAGGTGCTAATACAGAGCACAAGTGCAGTAACAGCAACTACGTTTAGGTGCTATTAAACAGGATAAGTGCAGTAACACCGAGTACTTTTAGGTGCTAATATACAGCACAAGTGCAGTAACAGCAACTATGCTTATGTGCTATTAAACAGGACAAGTGCAGTAACAGCAACTACGTTTAGGTGCTATTAAACAGGACAAGTGCAGTAACAGCAACTACGTTTAGGTGCAAATAAACAGCACACGTGCAGTAAAAGCAACTACGTTTAGGTGCAAATAAACAGGACAAGTGCAGTAACACCGAGTGCGTTTAGGTGCTAATAAAAAGCACAAGTGCAGTAACACCGAGTACGTTTAGGTGCTAATAAACAGCACAAGTGCAGTAACAGCAACTACGTTTAGGTGCAAATAAACAGCACACGTGCAGTAACAGCAACTACGTTTAGGTGCAAATAAACAGGACAAGTGCAGTAACACAGAGTACGTTTAAGTGCTAATAAACAGCACACGTGCAGTAACAGCAACTACGTTTAGGTGCAAATAAACAGGACAAGTTTAGTAACACCAACTACGTTTAGGTGCTATTAAGCAGCACAAGTGCAGTAACAGCAACTACGTTTAGGTGCTAATAAACAGCACAAGTGCAGTAACAGCAACTACGTTTAGGTGCAAATAAACAGGACACGTGCAGTAACACCGAGTATGTTTAGGTGCAAATAAACAGCACACGTGCAGTAACAGCAACTACGTTTAGGTGCAAATAAACAGGACAAGTGCAGTAACACCGAGTACGTTTAGGTGCTAATACACAGCACAAGTGCAGTAACAGCAACTACGTTTAGGTGGAAATAAACAAGACAAGTGCAGTAACACCAAGTACGTTTAGGTGCTAAAACACAGCACAAGTGCAGTAATAGAAGCGACGTTTAGGTGCTAATACACAGCACAAGTGCAGTAACAGGTACTACGTTTAGGTGCAAATAAACATGACAAGTGCAGTAACACCGAATACGTTTAGGTGCTAATACACAGCACATGTGCAGTAACAGCAACTACGTTTAGGTGCAAATAAACAGGACAAGTGCAGTAACAGCAACTACGTTTAGGTGCTATTAAACAGGACAAGTGCAGTAACAGCAACTACGTTTAGGTGCTATTAAACAGGACAAGTGCAGTAACAGCAACTACGTTTAGGTGCAAATAAACAGCACACGTGCAGTAAAAGCAACTACGTTTAGGTGCAAATAAACAGGACAAGTGCAGTAACACCGAGTGCGTTTAGGTGCTAATGAAAACCACAAGTGCAGTAACACTGAGTACGTTTAGGTGCTAATAAACAGCACAAGTGCAGTAACAGCAACTACGTTTAGGTGCAAATAAACAGCACACTTGCAGTAACAGCAAGTACGTTTAGGTGCAAATAAACAGGACAAGTGCAGTAACACCGAGTACGTTTAGGTGCTAATAAACAGCACAAGTGCAGTAACAGCAACTACGTTTAGGTGCTATTAAACAGGACAAGTGCAGTAACACTGAGTACGTTTAGGTGCTAATACACAGCACAAGTGCAGTAACAGCAACTATGTTTATGTTCTATTAAACAGGACAAGTGCAGTAACAGCAACTACGTTTAGGTGCTATTAAACAGGACAAGTGCAGTAACAGCAACTACGTTTAGGTGGAAATAAACAGCACACGTGCAGTAAAAGCAACTACGTTTAGGTGCAAATAAACAGGACAAGTGCAGTAACACCGAGTGCGTTTAGGTGCTAATAAAAAGCACAAGTGCAGTAACACCGAGTACGTTTAGGTGCTAATAAACAGCACAAGTGCAGTAACAGCAACTACGTTTAGGTGCAAATAAACAGCACACGTGCAGTAACAGCAACTACGTTTAGATGCAAATAAACAGGACAAGTGCAGTAACACTGAGTACGTTTAGGTGCTAATAAACAGCACACGTGCAGTAACAGCAACTACGTTTAGTAGCAAATAAACAGGACAAGTGCCGTAACACCAACTATGTTTAGGTGCTATTAAACAGCACAAGTGCAGTAACAGCAACTATGTTTAGGTGTAAATAAACAGGACAAGTGCAGTAACACTGAGTACGTTTAGGTGCTAATACACAGCACAAGTGCAGTAACAGCAACTACCTTTAGGTGCAAATAAACAGGACAAGTGCAGTAACACCGAGTATGTTTAGGTGCAAATAAACAGCACACGTGCAGTAACAGCAACTACATTTAGGTGCAAATAAACAGGACAAGTGCAGTAACACCGAGTACGTTTAGGTGCTAATACACAGCACAAGTGCAGTAACAGCAACTACGTTTAGGTGGAAATAAACAAGACAAGTGCAGTAACACCAAGTACGTTTAGGTGCTAAAACACAGCACAAGTGCAGTAATAGGAGCTACGTTTAGGTGCTAATACACAGCACAAGTGCAGTAACAGGAACTATGTTTAGGTGCAAATAAACATGACAAGTGCAGTAACACCGAATACGTTTAGGTGCTAATACACAGCACATGTGCAGTAACAGCAACTACGTTTAGGTGCAAATAAACAGGACAAGTGCGGTAACAGCAACTACGTTTAGGTGCTATTAAACAGGACAAGTGCAGTAACAGCAACTACGTTTAGGTGCTAATAAACAGGACAAGTGCACTAACAGCAACTACGTTTAGGTGCAAATAAACAGCACAAGTGCAGTAAAAGCAACTACGTTTAGGTGCAAATTAACAGGACAAGTGCAGTAACAGCAACTACGTTTAGGTGCAAATAAACAGCACACGTGCAGTAACAGCAACTACGTTTAGGTGCAAATAAACAGGACAAGAGCAGTAACACCGAGTACGTTTAGGTGCTAATAAACAGCACAAGTGCAGTAACAGCAACTACGTTTAGGTGCTATTAAACAGGACAAGTGCACTAACACCGAGTACGTTTAGGTGCTAATACACAGCACAAGTGCAGTAACAGCAACTACGTTTATGTGCTATTAAACAGGACAAGTGCAGTAACAGCAACTACGTTTAGGTGCTATTAAACAGGACAAGTGCAGTAACAGCAACTACGTTTAGGTGGAAATAAACAGCACACGTGCAGTAAAAGCAACTACGTTTAGGTGCAAATAAACAGGACAAGTGCAGTAACACCGAGTGCGTTTAGGTGCTAATAAAAAGCACAAGTGCAGTAACACTGAGTACGTTTAGGTGCTAATAAACAGCACAAGTGCAGTTACAGCAACTACGTTTAGGTGCTATTAAACAGGACAAGTGCAGTAACAGCAACTACGTTTAGGTGCTATTAAACAGGACAAGTGCAGTAACACCGAGTACGTTTAGGTGCTAATACAGAGCACAAGTGCAGTAACAGCAACTACGTTTAGGTGCTATTAAACAGGATAAGTGCAGTAACACCGAGTACTTTTAGGTGCTAATATACAGCACAAGTGCAGTAACAGCAACTATGCTTATGTGCTATTAAACAGGACAAGTGCAGTAACAGCAACTACGTTTAGGTGCTATTAAACAGGACAAGTGCAGTAACAGCAACTACGTTTAGGTGCAAATAAACAGCACACGTGCAGTAAAAGCAACTACGTTTAGGTGCAAATAAACAGGACAAGTGCAGTAACACCGAGTGCGTTTAGGTGCTAATAAAAAGCACAAGTGCAGTAACACCGAGTACGTTTAGGTGCTAATAAACAGCACAAGTGCAGTAACAGCAACTACGTTTAGGTGCAAATAAACAGCACACGTGCAGTAACAGCAACTACGTTTAGGTGCAAATAAACAGGACAAGTGCAGTAACACAGAGTACGTTTAAGTGCTAATAAACAGCACACGTGCAGTAACAGCAACTACGTTTAGGTGCAAATAAACAGGACAAGTTTAGTAACACCAACTACGTTTAGGTGCTATTAAGCAGCACAAGTGCAGTAACAGCAACTACGTTTAGGTGCTAATAAACAGCACAAGTGCAGTAACAGCAACTACGTTTAGGTGCAAGTAAACAGCACACGTGCAGTAACAGCAACTACGTTTAGGTGCAAATAAACAGGACAAGTGCAGTAACACCGAGTACGTTTAGGTGCTAATAAACAGCACACGTGCAGTAACAGCAACTACGTTTAGGTGCTATTAAACAGGACAAGTGCAGTAACACCTAGTACCTTTAGGTGCTAATACACAGAACAAGTGCAGTAACAGCAACTAAGTTTAGGTGCTATTAAACAGGACAAGAGCAGTAACCCCGAATACGTTTAGGTGCTAATACACAGCACAAGTGCGATAACAGCAACTACGTTTAGGTGCTATTAAACAGGACAAGTGCAGTAACACCAAGTATGTTTAGGTGCTAATACACAGCACAAGTGCAGTAACAACTACTAAGGAGCAGATCCACAGACAGAGTACGCCGGCGTATCTACTGATACGCCGGCGTACTTTCAAATTACCCGCGTCGTAGCTTTAGTTTGAATCCTCAAACCAAGATATGACGGCATCTGGGTTTGATCCGACAGGCGTACGGCTTTGTACGCCTTCGGATCATAGATGCAATACTTTGGCGTCCGCTGGGTGGAGTTCGCATCGTTTTCCGCATCGGGTATGCAAATTAGCTATTTCCGACGATCCACGAACGTACGCGCAGCCGTCGCATTCTCTTACGTCGTCTCTAGTCGGCTTTTTCCGGCGTATAGTTAAAGCTGCTTTTTTGCAGCGTATAGTTAGATTTGCCATGTTAAGTATGGCCGTCGTTCCCCCGTCGAAATTAGATTTTTTTCTTTTTTTTGCGTAAGTCGTTCGTGAATCGGGATGGACGTAAGTCACGTCTAAGTTTAAAAAATGACGTCCTTGCGACGTCATTTCGCGCAATGCACGGCGGGAAATTTAGAAGCGGAGCATGTGCAGTTCATTCGGCGTGGAGACGCGCTTCATTTAAATGAAACACACCCCCTAATCGCCGATTTGAATTACGCGCGGTTACGCCGCCAGAGATAGACTATGCCGCCGTAACTTTCGGCGCGCAATCTTTCAGGATTCGAACCTAAGCCGGGAAAGTTACGTCGGCGTAGCGTATCGCTGATACGCTGCGCGGGTGCAGATCTCTGTGGATCTGCCCCTAAGTTTAGGTGCTATTAAACAGGATAAGTGCAGTAACACCGAGTACGTTTAGGTGTAAACTAAACAGCACACAGGCAATACAACACGTTAGAACACTGCAGCTAGCACAATCTACTGCCTGACAAATAGGAATAGCTGTTCTAGCTCAGCTATACAGTGTATAAATATATGTACAACTTCTAGGATGTATATATATCCTCTACATGACTATGGTATCCCATAATTTACCCTTTTACTGCTAAGACCCAACACTTTACTCCCCCTTTACCTTTAATAAATAAGAGACCACCACTGTAACTTGGAGTAAAAAACTGGCCGTAGCAGCCTCCTTTTATTTTAATTAACTTTAAATATTAAATAATAAATAACATGTAAACACATATACCTGAGAGAAAAAACGTTTTAACCCTACTAGTGCTGGACTTTGCAGGCACCACTAAACACTAACTTGTAACCAATTTTAACATTAAAACATTTCGGGCACTGCAGTACCTAACCTCTGGTCATAGGCCTCAAGCCGACAAGCTAGCTCAGAGACGACCACTGACCGCAGTGCCCCCATTAACCAACCTCCCAGCTACACTTGGTAAACTGGCAACTAACACCCCTTCAGAACCCATACCATCGATGGGTAATGGCATCCATCTTTGGGGTAATTTTTTCTCCAGCAAAGTCCAAACACCCGCCACCAGCACCCAAAGGTAACTCCTTACCTTTGGGTGCACCTCCACACCCTCAATGCTCTCTGTACCCCATCCTGCAGTCCCAACACCCACATGTCCATACCCACGTCAGGTGAACTCCATCACCCCGCAGGTATCTCCACGTATCCACCTCCAACTCCGGATGCCTGACCACCAGTCCCCCGTTCCTGATCACAAACCTCCCCACATCTCTGTTGATCTTTCTCCGAGCCCTGTTCACCCCCTCCACTGACCTAGCCATCCTCCATGATGTCCTAGCCACCATGTCCGACCATACCACAACCGTATCCGAGAATGACATGCGGATTCGTAAAAAATCTAATTTAATGTCCCGTGCATCATCCAGCATGGAACGAACTCCCAAGTCATTTCCCCCCACGTGGAGTACCAACACTTCTGGTGGACGGTCCAACCGTGAAAACTTGTGCACTTCCGGCACCACCCTGCTCCATAGCATCCCAGGAAAACCCAGCCACGGTATGCACGCTTCCTGTCTTGGGACCCCCAGCTGTCGACCGTCCGGTCGCACATCCGCTCTCCTAGTCCCCCAGTGTACGAAGGAGTGGCCCATTATCCAGACTAATCCTTGTCCTGTACCTGAAAGACAGTAAGCAAAACATCCATTACCAATAATGCCCATTGGGAGACGATCCCATCCCCCATAACAACCATGTCACCCCTTACCCTAAACGACCCCCCACCATTGCCGATACACCACGTTCCCCCCTTTTTTTTTTTTTAACTCTTACACCAAGCCCACCAACAAATGTGGTCTTATATATAGCCGAAACCTCCTTGACTCCCACCTGCCTATCCTCTTGACTATTTCCTCATCCAGACCATTCCGTGCCGCCTCTGTTGCGGTGCCGAAAATTCCTTCGCCACCAGGCCCAATGCCCCCAGACACTTTCTAAACACTGCCATGAATTGATACTGTGACAACGGCGCCCCATCCTCGTGCACCAAAAAGGGGCCGCCCACCTCTGGGCGTACGTCCAGGAACTCCCGCACAACCGCAACTGGGCACAGGACTGAGCCAACAACCGGGAACACCTGAACCGCCCTACCCTTCCCTCTCTGGTCTGTCTTAGATCTCCTTAAGAACAGTGTGACCCCTTCTTGCGCCCACACCACATCCGAGGCCAACATGCTACCCTGAACTTTTTTCGAGGGGCTAACCAACTCCCCCACCCTAAACGCTCCAAAAAACGCCAGCGCAAATGCTGCTCGGAACAACGCCACCTCGTACTGGGACGAACACAATGTCCCCACTTCCCCCATAATCCCCCGCAAGATTTCAAACGACACCGGGCGCCGGGTATTCTCCCGCCGCCCCTGCTTCCTATAACCCTTGAGTGCTTGCCGCACCCAAAAATCTTTTGTAAAATCCGGACACCCTTGCCACTTAAACAGGAAAGCCAGACTCGACAACTTTTTATCCAATACAGACTGTGACACCCCAGCCTCCATATTCATGGTCAAAAAATATAGGACCAGAACCTGTACCTCGGGCCCCGCCGGATCCACATTCGCCTCCCGGACCAGCGCCTGCCACTCCAACCAGACCTTCTCATAGGCCGCCCATGTCCCCTCACTTACCGACTTTCTGATCCAACTGGAGACGATTCCAACGGAATCCTCCACAGCCACTCTGGACAGGGGACCCCTTCCTCCTCTGCCTCCGGCACCAACTCCCGAAACCTGTCCCACTGAAACCGAGACAATGCATCAGCCACTACATTGTCCACTCCCGGTAAATGCACCGCGTACACAAAAATGTTCATTTGTAAACAGCGTAGCACCAGGTGCCGCAAGAGACGAATAACCCGGGGGAGAGGACGCCGTCACTCTATTGACCACTTGTACCACACCCAAATTATCCCCGTGGAAACAAACCTTCCGGCCCCGGAAGGCCACCCCCCATAACTCAACCGCCAGCACCACCGGAAATAGCTCCAGCAGCACTGAGGGCCAGATCCACAGCCAGGCGGCGCAACTTAACTTTTCCCATTTAAGTTACACCGCCGCAAATTTCCCAAGTTAGTGCCCGATCCACAAAGCACTTACCTGGAAATTTGCAGCGGTGTAACTTAAATCCGTCTGGCGCAAGGCGTGCCCAATCGAATGGGGCGTACTGCGCATGCTCCCGACGCGATTTTCTCGACGTGCTTTGCACGAAATTACGTTACGCCGAGTTTTGTGAATCGCGCCGGGTAAAAAAATGTGCTTCGGGAAAAAAAAGAGATGCGGCGGAAAAAAAAAAAAAAAAAAAAAAATTGACAGCGTCGCGGGAAAGAAGGGTCTACTTTTACATGGTGTACTAACTTTACACTTTGTAAAAGTAGCCCTAATTTTGCGTTTGCAAACTAACAGCTTACGGAGACTTTGCGAAGGGAAACCACTTTGTGGATCTCCGCAAGTGCTAATTTGCATACCCAAAGCGGAATTTCGACGAGAAATGCCCCCAGCCGCGGCCGAGGTACTGCATCCTAAGATCCGACAGTGTAAAACTATTACACCTGCCGGATCATAGGAATATCTATGCGTAACTGATTCTGTGAATCAGTCGCATAGATAGAAACAGGGATACGACGGCGTATCAGTAGATACGCCGGCGTATCCCTTTTGTGGATCTGGCCCTAAGTTCTTCGTGAACCCCGCTGCCAACCAGGACTGGGGCCAAGGGCCAGCACTCCACTTGCCCTGAAAGAATGCCCCAAACCCCCGGCCGCGTCCATGAACAGCTCCATGTCAAAATTGCTGACCGGACCAGACATCCACAAGGCCCTGCCATTGAAGGACCCCAAAAAGGAGTGCCACACCACCAGGTCCTCCCTGTGCTCCCTCACCAGCCGGACATAGTGTTTAGGTGACCGAACCCCCGCCGTGCCTGCCGACAGCCGTCGGCAAAAAACCCTCCCCATCGGGAGGATTCGGCACGCAAAGTTGAGCTTCCCCAGGAGCGACTGCAGCGCACGGAGTTGCACCTTCCGCAACCCCATAATGTCCTTAATCTCCGCCTTGAGGCCTTCCAGTTTGTCCAGCGGCAACCTGCATTCCATTGCCTCTGAATCGATAACAATGCCCAAGAATTGGATGACCGATCTCGGTCCCTCCGTCTTCTCGGGCGCCAGCGGGACGCCAAACTGTTCCGCGATGTGTTCCAGTGTGGCCAACAACACAGCGCAGATACGCGACCCTGCCGGGCCAATGCAGAGGAAGTCGTCCAGATAATGGATCACCGAGTTCACTCCAGCCACATCTCTAACCACCCATTCCAGGAAAGAACTGAATTGCTCAAACAAGGCGCAGGAGACGGAGCAGCCCATCGGCAGACACTTTTCCACGTAGAACTCCCCCGCCCAGTGGCAGCCCAACAGCCAGAAGCTATCCGGGTGGACCGGCAGCAGCCGAAAGGCCGCCTCGATGTCCGATTTGGCCATCAAAGGCCCCCGACCATACCGCCTAACCCATCCAACTGCCGCATCAAACGAGGTGTAACACACCGTACAATCTCCCGCGCTGATGGCATCGTTGACCGACCCCCCCCTCGGAAAGGAAAGATGATGAATGAGCCTGAACTTGTTGGGCTCCTTCTTTGGCACCACCCCCAAAGGGGAAACGACAAACTCTTCCAAAGGGGGGAGCTAAACGGTCCCCCCATCCGGCCCAGAGCCACTTCCTTCCGCAGTTTCTCTGAAACCACTTCGGGGTGTTGCAGCACAGACGGCAAATTCCTGGACACCGGGGGGACCACGGACAAATTGCAAGGAATGCTAAAACCCTCCGAAAACCCCTCTCCAACGTTAGGGCAGGATACCTACCTATAAACGGTCGCATCCTTTCCACCATCACCGGAGTCCTCCCTCTTACTCGCAGTATCTCCGGGACGTCCCTTGCCTTGCTTAAAAAAACGGGAAGAGGGGTGGTTGCCCCCACAGCCGGAGCACTCGTGCTTGAACCGGCAGGACCCCCCAAACTTGCAGCTACCCTCGTTAAACTGCCAGCAGACCCCCTTTTTCTTTCCGGCCGATTGTCCCGGGGAAGAGGTTACACCGCCCCCCCCCCTGAAAAAACCGTGGGGCCGACATAAGCCGCATCCAAAGGCCAATGTCCTTGGTATCCAACCTAATGTCCGGCCTAATCGCCCTGCGTTGCCTAAACTGCTTGTCGTAACGGAGCCACCCCGTGCCTCCGTAACACCTATAGGCTTCGCTGATCGCCTCCTGGTAACTGAAAAGCGCCGAACAGTGTTCAGGGTTCTTCTCGCCGATCACGTTCACCATGATTGAATACGCCTGCGACCAATTTGCAAAAGTCCTGGGTATAAGCCCATACCTCCTTTATTCTTTGTCCTCCTTTTTGGACTCCTCCGGCTTAACCCTGTCCAGGTTAAACTTCTCCAGAGGTAACAGCGCAAATATCTCCACATATTCGCTCTCCCTCACCTCCTGCTTCAAGTGTGAACTCAGGGGCGCCTCGTAACACATATATACTTCCCCTTTTGCCGCGTCCGCCAACCGGACCAGATCTCTTTTCTTTGCGGAGTCCCCCCCCGCATCAGCCTTGTCCACGGTTGCCCCGCGGTACTCGCCCCATCTACTACCGTGCTCTTCCCTTTCGCCACGGACACCTCCGCCACCGGCACAGCTGCCGCATCAGTGGACATCGCCACGCTACCTCCGCCTGCCGGAACCCAAGCTGCCGCTGGGCCCGGCGGGGCTGTCCCCCCCCTTCAACTGGATCACCAGCGCCTCCAGCCCCACCAAGAAACGTTGCAAGCCTGCATCTACCCCAGCCTTTTCCCCATGTGCACTGGCCCCTACACAGCCCCCCCCCCGCCACTGCGGACACTTCCAACCGACCTCGGGGCCCCCCCCGGCCCCCCAATGAACCATCAACAAAACAGGAAAAATAGATGAAATCGACTTACCGGGCTGCCTGGAAGCAATCCCACCAGCCGACCGACTCGTCTCCCTCGCTGCAACCTCCGTCCTGGGCACAACCTCGTCCTCCGATCCAGACAGCTCACCCTCTGACCGGTCCCCGGGCCGGACGTCCTCCTCAGATGATGGCCCACCAGGCGACTCGGGCCTAGCGGCTGAGGGCCCAGAGCTGGCATCGCTCTCCCTGCGCACTCTGGACCCGTGCGCGGATTTCGCTGTCGCTTTTCTGGGTGCCAATCATCCGCCACTCCTGCTGCCATCTTCCACTCCCCCATGCCCCCTCTCCACCGGGCTGGATTGGAGGTGGCTAGCCGCGGATGGTAAGGGGCTAGCCACCGCTGCAAACGTTCTCCCCCGCCTGTGCTCCGGGACCCCCGGTGCACAACCGGGGTCGGAGCCCGCAGAACCTTGATCCACACGCCGGGCGGGCCTGACCGCTGCACTGGAGCCCCCTGGCCGCCCCCCCCCGAACTTGAATCGCGCCTGGAAGCCTGCCCGGGGCCCCCACCCACCGCCGCTGTCCGCTTTGCGGGGGGGCCCGGATGGGGCTCCCCTCTCTCCTTTGCTGCCTGGTTGAGGGGCCTGGGGAGTAGCGCTCCAGAGGCCGCGACCGCCGCGCTCGCGTGGACTCCCTCCCCGCATCCGGTGTGTCATCTCCCCCCTGCGGGACGAGCAGCCCCAGCCTGGACTGCAGCCACCCCTCCCCACGCAGCTAAGCTTATTCAGCATTGCATCAACCGCCAACATAGTGACAAGCAAGAAAGTTTTTTTTCTCTCAATTCCCCAGCAGAGCTCCTACCTCTAAAATCTCTCCCCACGTTCTGTTGCCCGGGAAAGCGGGGAGGAGGAATTTATAACCTCTCCTCCCCTCCCCACTGCCCTCTCTCTAAACACCTCCTACCTCTTTGCCAAGGGTTTTCTGTTAACCCTGTCATGGCCGGCCCTACGCCTATTGCATGCTGTCTTCTGCTCCGGGCCTTACTCGCTGTAAATTTAACTAAACTGACTAGCCTGCCTGCTCTATCTATCTATCTATCTATATATCTAGTAGAAAATACACTGTCTCTCTATCTCTCTCTATAAGACTTCTCTCATTAACAACGCCGCAACACACTACACGCGGCTGCCTTGCAGGCAGCCTTTTATAGTGTGGGGCGTGTGCTAAAGCCCTGAGCCATAATTGGCCAAAGCCACCCTGGCTTTGGCCAATTATGGCTCTCCGTTTTTTTTGCGTGCTGTGCTTGGCCAATCATCAGCGCGCAATGCCGCAGTGAATTATGGGCCGTTGCGCGTCACTCGAATTTGGCGCGAACGACCCGTTTTGTTCGTTTTCGACGAACGTACGAACAGACGATGTTCGACTCGAACATACGTTCGACTCGAACACATAGCTCATCCCTACCCACTACACAAACACCCTTCTCCAAATCAGGAAGTGTATCTCAACCAGTCTCAGTCCACCCCAGTCAGCTCTTTAGAGCGGGCTGAGGGAGAACCAACAATGGGTGACACTATGACAATACATATTAAATACATCTTCATGAAATTTCCACAACAGCTCCTCCCTTTTTGTCATATTGCTCCCACTTGTCCTTTGAATCTTGATAGTCTTCTTACACCTAGAAACTAATCAGTCCTTAAAGTCCATACGAGTCCATAAAAAGGAAAATGCGGCTTGACATGTAGACTCTGCTCTTCAGGAGCATGACTTGTAATGCCGCGTACACACCATCACTTTATGTGATGAAAAAAAACGACATTTTCTGTGAAGTAAAAAACGACGTTTTTGAAACTTCAATTTTCAAAAACGACGTTGCCTACACACCATCGTTTTTTCACAATGCTCTAGAAAAGCGAGGTTACGTTCACCACTTTTTTCCATTGAAGCTCGCTTCATAACTAGCTTCTGGGCATGCGCGGGTTTAAAAACGTTGTTTTAAACGTTGTTTTTTGCTACACACGGTCAATTTCTGTGAAACAAAAAACGACGTTTTGAAAAACGACACATAAAATTGAAGCATGCTTCAATTTTTTTTTGTCGTTTTTCACAAGACATAAAACAACGTTTTCCCCCACACACGGTCATTAAAATTGACGTTTTTAAAAATGTTGTTTTTTTTCCATCACATAAAGTGATGGTGTGTACGCGGCATAAGGAGGACACAACTTGGTGAGCTGTAGTAATCGCAGATTGGGCTGGGGTCCTCTGTGTCTTGTACGTGGGTCCGGCTTTGGGGCGTCTCATCAAGGAAGATGTGGTCATCTGCTCGGGCTCTGGTCACACGTCCAATCAGGCAACAGGAGCATTCATCACGAGTTCACGACATAGAAAGAATGGAAATAAAAACGTCATGAGTATATATTCCCACTTCCGTTAACCACGATCCGCTGTAAAATAAAAATTAAATCCCCAAAGATTCCCAGACCCTTCAAAGGACTCCCAACTTTCACTTAGCTATAGCTCTGGCTTTGCCTTGCAGAGATCCAAACCTTATCCAAATGGGCCTGAACTCTGTCGCCAGTATCCCCGATTCAGGTATCTTATGAATTTCCAGAAACCCCCTTTGGACCGTAAGAGCTTCAACAGTTACATGAAACATCCCATCCTCAATGGGTGAAAATTGTTCAATCGTATCATAAGCTCAAGCCCCCCTACCTTATACATGTAGTAAACCACGCCCAGACCTGGTCGGGGTAGGTGAACAATTGCCTTCTAGCTGTCCCTGCCATTCTTAAAGCGGAGCTCCACCCTCAAATATAACTTTACATCAGTAGTTTTAAAAAAAATTCATTAGTCCTTTAAGGCCCCATACTCACGACCAAACATGTCTGCTGAAACTGGCCCGCGGACCAGTTTCAGCAGACATGTTTGTTCGTGTGTAGTTATGAGCGTGCAGAATTTCACCGTACATTTGCCCGCCGGGCCGTTTTTCAGCAGACATTTATTTGCAAACTTGTTTTAAAACCGTCCGCTCAAATCCTGTCCGAACGGACATGTTTGGTGGTGAGTACACAAAACCAACGTACAAAAACCCCGCGCATGCTCAGACTAAATGAGGCCACGGGAGCGCTCGTTCAGGTAAAACTCACGTTTGTTTGGGATATGGCACATTCGTCAATAGAAAGATTAATTCTAGCAATAGAACACTGAAGCAAACCACACAATAAACAACGCTTGATGCCGTCGTTTTATTCATTCTTCTCTTGCTATAAATAATCAGTTATTTAGCTAATGTTATTTCAACTGAGTTGTTCCATACTGAAAAGTGACATTTGTTAGCTGTGATGTAGTAAGATTTTTGCAAACTTTTATTGGCCCGACGTATCATATTTTTAGTGGTCCTCCACATGTCAAATTTTTTGCTTTTAATGTTTAATGGTTATCTTTCCCACTTTATTTAGGTGTTTATAGTTATGTCACCATTTAGAATATTTTAATAGGAAATAGTTTTGATTTTGCTTTTGTTTGTATATTTAACTGGATTATTTTGAAGGTTGTTTAAATTGTCTACCATGTTGGCACACCAAATGCCCCCCCCCCCCCCCCCCCCATGAGTTAGTGAATATTTTAGATTAAACATTTTATTTGTTTGTAATGTTTGATGCCTAAAATAATACCCACAGTATTACAAACAATAGGCACGTTTTTCAAATCAACAAAAAGGCTTTTATTTGAGCAAATGATAAAAAGGAACAAAACCAGAATGGCAGCACTTGAACAGCTAGCAACATACATGCAAACTTGCATTTCAAACATGGTGAAGGATAAACTAGCCAACCTCAGGAGGCACACAAAATAAAATCTGAAGCAGCAGCACATAACACCAAAGGAACCCAAGCTGTGATAGTCCAAACAAGATGCCATTTGTGGGGGATCAAATGGAAGGCAGGGCATCAACGTCTCCTCTTCCTTGCAACCTTCCTTCCAGGCTGCCTTCCAGCGGGTCTTCCCTGGGCCCTTGCAGGTGGGGATGATGTGGCAGCAGGAGTATGATGTTCAGCAAGCCGGGCCGGGTCACATAGCCCAGTGTCTGGGGTCAGCAGCTCCCTCTGCATCCACCAAAGGGCCTGGTTGATGATGCCCTTGGCCAATTGCCTCTGCTCCTCCGTGCCTTTATTGAGATCATGTGCCACGGAGGCACTGTAGGCCTCAGTGGGGTTGAGGGGGGCCCTCATGATGGCACTCGCCTCCTGAATCATTTTGAGGCTGGCTTCCTCCACTGCCCCCAATTTCTTCTTACGGCCTGGTGGCCTAATATAAAGGGGAGGAGCCTGGCTGGTGGTGCTTGTCCTGGGGAGCTGCTGAACGCCACTGGGCCCGGCCTCCTCCTGGCTGCCACTGACCCCTTCGTCCTGGCTGACAGTGAGGAGAGGATCTGCCACCTCCTGGCTGGTCTCTTCTTCCTGTGTAAAAAAAAGGGAGATGTTGTAATATATTTAGGAATATAATCACTCACATTTTCATGCTTGAATCTTATTTTTTGCCTTGAATTTAAACTTGAAAACAGACTCACCCTCTGACCCCTGCAGTTGTCATCCCTGACACCTATTTGTTTGCCCACGACTTTTGATTTTTGCTTCCCAGCTTGTATTTTATTAACCAATATCAAGTCAAGAATCAAACAATAATTAATATTATTACATAAATAGTTATGAAACTACTATACCTCATCATCGTAGAGGCGCAGATCTGCCTCTCTGTCAGCCAGGCCCTCTTCATCTGACTCTGCAGGGCTGTGGTGATCTGGGGAAGTCCCGCTGGAAGGTAGCATGGAGGGAAGGTTGGGATTCAGACTTGACATTGATGGCCTGCCTTCCAGTTGATCCCGCAAAAATGACATCTGGCTGTAATACCACAGCTTGGGTTCCTTTGGTGGTCTTGCTGCTGCTCCAGATCTTAGCTGCTTTTGGTGAGCTTTGTACGCTCTCCTATATGTGCCCCTGAGGTTGGCAAGTTTATCCTTCACCATGTTGGCACTGCATTCTGGCACCCATGTCCTCATGTATGCTGCTAGCTGTTCAAGTGCTGCCGCTCGTACGTCCTTGTTGTGGTAGGTGGGCTGCTTTGAATCCCACAGGATGGGCATTTCCCTAAATTTATCCAGCAAGTGCTGGATAATCTCTTGGGTCTGCAGGAGATCCATTGGGAAATTATGATTTTTTTTGTTTTTATTCTAGATTGAAAAAATAAAAAGAAACCAAAAACACAATTAAAAAAAGCCTCAGCATTTACATTGATAGAATATGTTGTTTAAAAAGTAGTACCTATATATAAATACAAACACAGTGTCTCTTGTTTAGAAAATGCTGGCCAGCTCGGCCCCATTGGTTGGTTTTAGCTAACATTTTTTTGATACATGCCGCCCCTTTGGTTACATTGCAGGAAATAATAGAAATGTACAACCATACACAATTATTACAAATGACAGCATTCATCAAGGCACTATTGCATGTGTAGATATCCTGCCCCTCAGCATTGATTACATGAAAGAAACTTCCTAATGACCTCTGTCCAACCAACACTGAACAATACTTGGCCTGATCTGAATACACCCTACATAATTGATAATGAGTCACAGCATTTTTGACCTCTCTATTTTGTGATGTCTACAAAAGCATTTGGGTACGAAAATCACATTCTGGTATCCAAGAGACATAATAGCTTAATAAAACTGTGCAACCAACAGACCAAACCCCCATCCCATGGCTCTACATTTTAGAGCCCGCTGCTGATCCAATGTTTAAATTTCTTACCTGCCTCTCTCAAAATCCTCGTTTGTTACGCTCGCTGAATTAACACGTAACCTACGTAATCACGTCAAGCGCCTTTTATCCACTCCGCGTATGTATGAAACGCCGCCCTCGTCACCTTTGCCATGCCCCTAATCAATTTAAAAAGTAAATATGGCGTTAACTGTGTAGGTTCTGGAATCGCGCGAATATTCTCCGCGTAACCTACGTCAATACGTTGTTGGCATTCGCGACACTCCGCATATGCAAGAATCCCCGCCCTCATCTCCGCCCCTGACGGGACATTTCCTCGTTTCCACGCCCCTAATCTCTGTGGGAAGGAAAGATGGCGATGTCACACGAGCGGGCACGGAGCTCTCATGGCGCAAGTGAAGGGACAGAGGCAGGACCGTCCCGATCCAGGCCTAAAAGATATAAAGCCACTAATATGGCGTTTGAAGAAATGGTGGAGTTGGTTTACATCATGAGGAGGAAGGATTATGATGGTGAATGTGGGCCCTACAAAACACCGAACCGTAGAAAGTCACACATAATGGACAAGGTGGCAAGGAGAATGAGGAGAATGTTTGGTGTCACCAGGTCAAAGGAGCAACTCCGGAAGCGTTGGTCCAATTTAAAATTGAGGGAGCCACATCACATGAAGAAGATACTCAAAATTCTGCGGAAAAGTAAGTCCATATTATTTAAGGGGGGGGGAATGTCTGCAATAATGTGTTGACATGTAGTTTTTCACATCTGCCTCCTTGGCCTGCTTGTACTTTTGAACACGTGTAGATACTGTATTGTGTTTATGTCAAATAACAACCCTTACCAAATTTAGTTAAATAGTAAACACGCGTAATATGACATTGTTTTGCAAAAATGCGAGGTTACTCCAGGAACAACACACCTGGACATGGCTGACTGGCCCCAAACTTGGTTTTCCAACATTGTTGAATAGCAAAATCACAGAAATTAAATTGAGTGCATGTGACAGGCAAACAAGATTCATTCTCCAAAATGAAAATAAAGCTGATGTTTTAACATCTGGAAATGCAAAGCACCTGTGTCTCAATAATCAAAGTATATTTATTTGGAGGGTCGACGAGAATTAATGTTTTGGGGGGACATCCATGTGTGTCACTTCTTTGCAAAAAAGGGGCAGGATCAGAGCTTGGCCTCGAACTACGCCAAAAATGGAGGATTGCTGAAAGAATAAACAAACAAAAATCATCATAAATGTATCGTCTATGCAATGTGTGCGATTTATGATATCCAGTATCTGTGTGCTGATGAGTATACCTTTTGTTTTTACTTATTTCTTATAGGGGAAAGAAGACGCCAGCAATTGGAGGAGGCAGAGAGGGCCAGACACCCACAAAATCAAACACCTCCACATGTTGAGCAGGAGGAGGCTGGGGAAGGAAGAGAGGAGGATGTGGAAGGAGAAGAGGATGTGGAAGGAGAAGAGGATGTGGAAGGAGAAGAGGATGTGGAAGGAGAAGAGGATGTGGAAGGAGAAGAGGAAGGAAGAAAGGAGGAAGGAAGAGAGGAGGAAGAAGTAATTTTGGACTTAGAATTTATAGCAGATGAAGGGCAAGTGGCGGAAGAACAATTTGGCGAATTGAAAGAAGGTGGATTGATGGATGAAGGAGGAGTCGAAGATGATGGGGAGGTGGTGGAAGAAGGAGGAGTGATAGAAGATGATGGGGAGGTGGTGGAAGAAGGAGGAGTGATAGAAGATGAAGAAATTGGGGATGTGGAAATTATCAGGCCATCAGGTCAGTGTCACCCCTATATTAATAGGGCCAAACATATGCAGATAGGCTGGAAACTATTTACATATTTTGAATGCCAATTTGTTTCTTTTTAGGGGATGAAGATGGTGTAGCACATTTTTCACGTGCAAGTGCTTCTATAATTGTACAGCAAGTAATGGAGTGCAGCACGGAAATGGACAATATGCGGGAAAGGATGCTAGTCATGGAGCAGAATGTGCGAAATGTCATTTCAGAGTGTAGCACGGAAATGGACAACATGCGCCAAAGGATGCTAGTCATCGAACAGAATTACAAAAATATCATTGACATGATGGGCCGTGTCAAAGACTGAACCACAGAAGCCCATCCCCCGCCCATCCCCCGCCCACAAAACCCTTTTTAATTTTTGTACTTTATAATACGCCAAAATTTCTAAATGCACACACAGTGTGCCAATATGTGCTATCTGCCATCACAGACTATCTATTGTCTGTGCTTTGTGGGTACAAACCCCTCCTCGATCCTCAAGTAGTTGAGAGGAAGGGTTTGCTCCCACAAAACACAGACATTGATCACCCATGATGTCAGATAGCACATGTGGCCATTTGTCTGTTTAACCAATGACATTTGGCGAGTTTGCACTGAATGTGTGCATTTAGAAATTTTGGCGTGTTCCAGTGTGAAAGCACACCATCCATGACTGACTGCTGTTCTTTTTTTTAATTTTTGTTTGGTGTTGATCTTTTTTGGTTTGTAAATGTTTACAGTTTCAGATCACAAAACGAACAAGAAATCTCACCTAAAGAAATAAGTTAACGAATTTTCAATAAAAAAAAAATAAAATTTTTGTTGTGTTAAAATCTTGGTGAAAAAATTATACACAAACAAATACAAAGCCAAAAAATGTTTTGTATAAAAACAATACCCAAACATTTCTAAATGTAAATAAATGTCTTCGAAACAAATACCCAAAAAATAAAAAAAAATAAAAAATTACAACATAAATTAGTCTGGGTTATTGAAAACCAAACTAAATAAGAACTTTAATTTTGAACCAAAGTCTAAAAAAATTATGTTTAGAAGTGTGTATATATATATATATATATATATATATATATATATATATATATATATATATATATATATATATATATATATATATATATATATATATATATATATATATATATATATCTCTAGAGATAGATATATAGGAGACAAGCCCAAAAATTCTTGCGTATAGTTTCAGTGAAATTATTCTTACATTGTGTTTCGATCAGTATTATTGCTAATCACTGTCAATAAAGACAAAAAAAATAATAATTCAAAGCCAATATTTTGTACCAAAAATTTGCAGGAAATGTTTTCAGCCAAAAAATAAACATTTCTTGTTACAAAATGACTAAAATAAAAAAAATGTATTGTGACATCAAAAGCAGAAAAATGAGTGGCTTCTTATTTCTAGACTGAATACCCAGTTAGTAGATGAGTGAATAATGTGCAAATGTGGTTAGTTAATACATCTGAGTAAGTAAATCTGGCACTAGAAGTGCACTATTTTTGGAGAGAACCTGGAAGACAGAAAAATAGAGAAAAAGCAGTAATGACAAACAACTGGATAAAGTCCAATGGTCTAATTATTTATTAGTTGTGAGAATATTCCTTTCTTTGGGGGCCGAATTAGAAAGAAATATGATCTGGCATAGCAATGGCCCCCCGACCCATGAAGTACTCAACATATTTGTCGCGTACCTCACGAGCAGATTGGGGGGCCAAGCCAGCGCGACCAGTGTCCAGGCCAGGAATGTTCTCTGAGGGTAGTCCTGCCTCAGAGCCCATGGAGGCTAGGTACGTCTGGGAGTGCCTGCGTAGAAAATTGTGCAAAATGCAGCAGGCAAATATAATGGTGTTCAATTTATATTCCGCCAAATGTATCGATGTCAGGAACAGGCGGAACCGGTTGCTGAGGATCCCAAAGGCATTCTCGACTACCCTCCGAGCCCTGGACAACCGAAAATTGAACACACTCCTCTCTGAGGTGAGGGTCCTCTGGGGAAAAGGCCGCATTAGGTGAGGTCCAAGGCCGAAAGCCTCGTCCGCTAGGAACACAAACGGAAGTCCTTCCACATTATCTTCATCTGGTGGCAATGCCAGACCACCAGTTTGGAGACGATCATAGAAATCAGTCCGTGCGAACACTCCCCCATCTGACATCCGGCCGTTCTTCCCCACGTCCACATATAGAAACTCATACTGTGCCGACACCACCGCCATCAACACGATACTATGATAACCCTTGTAATTATAATAGTAGGACCCCGAGTGGGGTGGGGGCACAATGCGGACGTGTTTCCCATCTATTGCTCCACCGCAGTTAGGAAAATCCCACCGCTCGGCAAATTGGGAAGCCACAGACTGCCATTCCTGTGGTGTGGAGGGTAGCTGTGGGGACAAACAAAAAAAAAGATTTAGTACTTTGGCACATAAACATTGCAAACATAATCCTACAAGCATCCTTGTGCAACTTTACATTTTTAAAATAGCATTTCCAAATTATGAAGGGAGAATTTCGGGCCACAAATATATAGGCCCACTTAATTAATAAGAGACTCCACAGCCCTCTGATGGGGACAAAAACACTTTGAAGGGGGGGGGGGGGTTTAAACAGTTTTTAGAAAACAAAAAAAAAAAAAAAAAAAGTGGCAAGGTGGGGGTTGGCCCGAAGATAGCATGCTGGACAGGTTAATATTGGGTTAAATCAAAATATGCAGGTAGGCCAAAATAAAAAGAACATGTAAAAGCTGATATCAACATGCATAGGGAGAAAAGGGAACGTTAGTTAAACACACAGCATATCTGGAAAATAAAATAAAAAGTTAGTTTGCCACATTATTAAAGACACATTGTGAGGTTAAAATGAGGAAACTTACCTTCATATACTCCTCGTGCATAACTTTAATGATGGCAGCACACGTGTCCGGTATGATGACCCCAAGCGCCTGCGGAGAGATGCCTGTCGAGAACTTGAGGTCCTGCAGGCTCCTCCCAGTCGCCAGGTACCGCAACGTGGCAATAAGCCTCTGCTCGGCCGTGATGGCTTGGCGCATCACAGTGTCCTGCCTCGTGATATAGGGGGACAGAAGTTCCAGCAGACTGTTGAATACGGGGTCCGTCATGCGGAGAAAATTCCTATAGTCATTAGGATTATTCTCCTGGATTTCCCTAAGCAGAGGCATATGAGAGAACTGGTCACGCTGGCGCAACCAATTCTTGGTCCAGAAACGCCTCCGCCCCCTGTTTCTGGCCAAAGTACTGGAATAATGAACATATCCAGCAGCCATCCCATAAACAGCACCAACTCGCGAAAATTGACGCTGCTGCTCCATCATGGCTTCAAACCGGCCGGCTGGTCAGTCAAGAACACACTCCAACAGAAAGCACAATCAAATCCAGCGGTACCTGCAAAGAACGCACGACACACAGATACGAACGCACAGTACGAATCTGCAAAGCAGAACGAACTGCACGCCTGTACCCGAATGCCAACTACGTACCCACAAGCACACGCACTGAACGAGAAAATACTACCTGCTAAAGCCTGGAGACCGAGAAGCGCGAATCAGCTCTAACCAAACCTTCACTAACACGAGCAAAGCCGTAACTAGCAAAAGCGGAACAGAGGGCGTCGCCATTGACTTTGGCCTTTCCCTTTATAGTGACGTCAAACGTGGATTACGTGCACGCGTTCAGGTCCGCAGGGAAATATCGTCCGCTGGTGTGTACAAGCCAGCGGGCCAAATGAAAAAACAGCCTTGTACGCCGGAAACAGCCCGTCGGACATTTCGAGCGAACATGTTTGGTCGTGAGTACTCGGCCTAAGAAAAAAAAAAAATTCTACATGCCTTTAAAGTGTTGTTGCTAGGCAGATTAGTTAATCTTCCATCTTCCTGCACCGCGGTGCTTAAGCTTTCTTTTTTTTTTTTTTCTTTTTTTTTTACTTCTCCCGCTCAGACTTAACTTTCCTGGTGACTTTCTCATGGAAGATGGGCCCCCATCATCTCCGTAGAAGTTTTAGCATCATATGCGGATAAATGGTTACTTTTTCTACATTTGCATGCAAATCGCTTTTTTTTTTTTTGTTAATTTTAATAAAGAGTAAGTAAACTTTAGAAAAGAAGTAAGGGAATACATAAGTTGAGCCATCATACCCCCCCCTAGTCCTGCCCGCCACCCCCCCCCCACCCCACCATCTCGTGACTCCACTGTCCCTTCTTTACTAAATTAGACCTATTACTACTTAACCTTTCTATAGCTCTCTCAGATTTTCAGCGAAGATCCAGTTTTTTTTTAATTCTTTCCAATTTGCCCATTTGTCCCCGTGATCTACGTTCTCCTCCCCCACCCCCTCCTTCCACCCCTCCCTCCTATATGTATCCTCCACAGAATCCATCTACTCCCACACTTGTGGGCTTTCCACTTCCCTCCACTTCTTAGGTATCAGTCGTTTAGCTGCGTTAAGCAGGTGGGGAGTCAAGAATATTTTATATTCTTTTGTGGTCTCTTCCCCCCCATGGAACAGAACTACCCATGGGTCTTCTTTTATCTCTTTCTCAGGCCTAGTACACACGAGAGGATTTATCCGCGGAAACGGTCCGGAGGTCCGTTTCCGCGGATAAATCCTCTGGCGGATTTACTAACCATGAGATCAAAATCCCCGCGGAATCCGTCCGCGGTGACGCGTCATGCCGTCGCCGCGATGATGACGCGGCGACGTGCGTGACACTGTGATATAAGGACTTCCATGCATGTGTCGAATCACTACGACGCATGCGGGGGATGGATTCGGACGGATTGATCCGGTGAGTCTGTACAGACCAGCGGATCAATCCGTTGGACTGGATTCCAGCGGATCGATTTCTTAGCATGTTAAGAGATTTTGATCCGCTGGAAATCCATCCCCGGGGGAAAAAATCTGCGGAAAAATATCCGCTGGATTGTACACACCAGGGGATCTATCCGCTGAAACCGGTCCGTGGATCAATTCCAGCGGATCGATCCTCTCGTGTGTACGGGGCCTTAGTTATAACCTTGATCAGTGGAAGGATTTTTTTCCAGTAGTTTTTTATTTTCGGACAGTCCCACCACAGGTGGGCCATCGTCCCCCTTACTGCGCATCCTCTCCAACATTCCGCTGACTGCCCTTCTCTGTAATTGCTGGTTTTGTCTGGGGTAGCGTACCACCCCGTTAAGCATTTAAAATTCATCTCAGCAGTCCTTACATCTACTGCAGAGGTATGAGTCATATTGATGATTCTTGTTGCTGACGTTTTCCCTCTAGGTGTATCCAGTTCTCTTTCCCATTTTAAGATGTATTTTGGTATCTCTGACTCTTCCCCTTTCAACAGAAACCTATACATTTTGGAGATATTACCTTTTGAACTATCAGTAATGCAAAGTTTTTTGATCAGTGTATACTCCTCACATGGGCGCAGGGGTAGTGGTAGGCGCTTAATAAAGAGTGATAGCTGTATATATCGCCATTTTTCTAACTTCATGGATTCTAACTTAGCTTTAATCTCGTGAAGTGTCAAAATTTTACCTGTAACGGAACTATGTATTCTGCCTGTACATCTAGAATAACCATGCAGTGGGACATACAAAGGACCGAATGACTTGTTACAATTGGATTAACCACATTATATTCTGAGCTCAAAGGGAGTGACTCTTTCACTGCTAAATTCTAATTCCTCTTCTCCAGCTAATTGACTCTCTTTTGTGTATTGTACTACAAGTTAGCAGTCTCCTGTCAGGTGTATCGAATTAGCATATCAATTATGTATAGTAGAATACCTGCGCTGGGATACCTGAGGTGATTGAGGCTGCTGCCCCCCAAAAACTGTACCCTATGCGGGGACAGATGGAAATAGTAAATATGGGAGTGGGGTGTTGGCGCTGCCTCGGTGGGTTCCTGTCCACTGGGTACCCTATGGATGATCTGCCCTCTACTGTGGTCAGGGACAGTGCTATATTGTAGCTCAATGAGAATAGTGCAGTCCCAGAATGAGGGGATAGAGTGTACAGGCTAAACAGTATTGCAGGTGTGAATGCCGGAGAGCAGATACTACTGACAGGCACAACTACTATATACTGATAACTCTAACCACCTCATAGGAAAAATATATGTGATAACTAATACACATCAATATCCACTCTGTATGGTAATTAGGCACCAATAAGATATCCTGGTGTAATAACCAGAGTCAGGGTTGGATCTGTGAGCTGCTACTTAAATAAATGTAGAATTCCTAGATGGAAAAACGCTCTGCATCCATACAACAACATATAGGCTCACAAATAAATGTTGATACCTGGGCTGGTGCCCCCTGTGGAAAAAGTGTATATATACAGAAATATTAGGTGTCCAACACCTGCTAAACCAAACAATGCTGTAACGGCTACCCACTGGTAGTGAGGGGTATCGGCCGTTGGAGACGTCCTTTTTGCTGACAAGTTATGATATGCAGGTACCGCCGGTATATCCAATCGAACGCCCTTCCAAGAAACGAGACGTGCTACGTTTGGAGGGTCAAGCAGACTGACTTTATTTGGCATATTTCACCTGCTTATATCTGCTTACAACTGTTACAAGAACAATGACATCTCCTTGAATTAATCACTTGGCCAGTTTCTAGCCGCTTCGGCACCGCACCCCACTTAACATTTCCTGGCCAGGCACATTCCTTTCTCAATAGAATTCAATTAACCTTTAAAACAATTATCACTCACACATAATCCCCATCAGCATACACCTCACAGGGGGGCTGTTTACCTGCACACAAGAGAGAGTTCATTATCTATGCGAAGGGAACATTAGCATTCAGCAATGAAAAGAGACTTGTCCAATTAACCCTTTGAGCTCAGAATACAATGCGGTACATCCAATTGTGACAAGCCATGCAGTTCCTTGTAGTCCCCCTGCACGAAGATTATAACTGTCCCGGCAGCATGCATATGTCCGTTACACTACTCCCCCTTAGTGGAACACTCCGGCAGACCCGGATTGATCTTTTTCAGATCAACTTGGGGATGTCCGGTCTGCTGTTAGGGTAAAAGTTCAGTTTGCCTGGACAGGCCGTCGGCATTCCCATTGAATCTGCCAGGGCGGTATTGGATAGAAAAATTGTAGGGTTGTAGGGCCAAGCTCCATCTTAGCAAGCGCCCATTATTTCCGGCTACTCGGTTCAGCCATACTAGTGGGTTATGGTCCGTGATCAGGGTGAATTCCTGACCATACAGGTAGGGTGTGAGCTTCTTTAAGGCCCAAACCAGGGCTAAACATTCCTTTTCCACTGTCGCGTAGCTCACTTCCCTGGGTAATAGTTTTCTACTCAGGTACGCGACAGGGTGTTCTCCTCCATCCTCCCCGATCTGGCTTAGAACTGCCCCCAGTCCGTACATGGACGCATCTGTATGAACGACAAATCTTTTGTTAGGGACGGGGGCAGATAGAACAGGTGCGTTGATCAATGCTTGTTTCAAGGTTTGGAATGCTGTTTCACAGGCGGGAGACCACAGGACTACTCTAGGCAAATTCTTTTTGGTCAAATCCGTCAGGGGTTTGGCAATGGTACTGTAGTCAGGGACAAATTTTCTGTAATACCCCGCTGTCCCTAGAAATGCCAGTACCTGGGTCTTAGTGTGGGGAGTTGGCCAATTGGCTACAGCCTCAACCTTAGCGGGTTCGGGTCGTTGTTTTCCACACCCCACTCTGTGTCCCAAGTACTGGACTTCTGCCATCCCGAAATTACATTTTTCTGGCTTCAGGGTTAGGCCGGCGGCCCTAATCTGATCCAGTACAGCCTCAACATGCCTCAAGTGTTCCCCCCAAGTCTCACTATAGATCGCAATGTCATCCAGGTACGCGCAAGCAAAATCCTGGAAGCCATCAAGGAGGCGGTCCACTAAGCGCTGAAATGTGGCTGGGGCGTTCTTCATCCCAAATGGCATGACCTTGAACTGGAATAAGCCAAATGGGGTGACAAATGCCGACTTAGGGATAGCCTCCTTGGACAGGGGAATCTGCCAATACCCTTTGCACAGATCGATTGTGGTCAGATAACGTCCCCTGGCAATACGATCTAATAGCTCGTCTACTCGGGGCATGGGGTAGGCATCTGTCACGGTTTTGTCATTGAGGCGTCGGTAATCGACACAGAATCGGGTTGTTCCGTCCTTTTTGGGTACTAGGACAACGGGCGAGGCCCAGGGGCTGTCAGATGGTTCTATGATCCCCAGTCTTAACATTTCTTGTATTTCCTTCCTCATCTCCTCTTTTACTGCCTCACGGATTGTAACACTCCTGAGAATTTATTAATAACAGGTATGATTGGAACTCAGCAGAAAGAGGTTTCTCAGGGTAAACCACCAATGCACTCTCATATGTATCAGAAAGTTTAGGGGTTAAATCATCACAACCTCATGTGAGTATAAAAGTATATGAGCTATCCCAGCAGCAGCTGAAGTATGGAGATTGTATTAACTTTGCTACACAGTGTAATTTGAGAAAAGTCTGAATGCGGCAAGTATTTAAACTCTGACAGTCATATTGTTAATTCACAATATTATGGAGTAGTTTTATCTATAGAAAACAATCCCTCAGTTTGTGGTTAGAATATAGCCCAAAAGGATCAGCATTCATTAGTATAATCCCAACAGCTTGAGAACAACAGATATCTGGTTATAATGCAGGGAACTATTGTAATTCAAGATACTTGCGGTTCAGCTGGTAGTAGTTGTTCACCAGGGGATGTATGTAGTTGCTAGGTAAAAGGGTCCAAGAATCCAGGAAGCAATGGTTCTCCTGTCAAGCTGAGGCTGGGTGTAGTAACAAACAGGCATGCAGCATGTGGATTAGAGAGGTAGAGATCTGAGGTATGGATATTGGCTGGAGAGGAGTACAGCAGTGGTTCCAGGGCTCGGTGCTGGGAGGTAGTGTTCCTTGACTGGCGGCAGGGATCCGACAAAATAACCGAACACCCTACCGCCATCTCTAAGGAGTTTAAATAGCCCCGAATTCGCGGGGAAATCGAGGAAGGAGGCAGAGTCGCACTTCCGCGTTCCACGCTGGAGCGCAAACGTCCGCGCACCGGAAGTGACGCAGATGTCTTGCAGAACGGAGCGCAGCTGCTTGTAGAAGGCTCAGCTGCGCTCGTTCTGTACAGGGAAACATCAGAGATGTTACATACTCCCCTCCTCAAGGGGGCACCAGCAGTGCTCCTAGAAAGAGAGGGGCGATTAGGATACCTAAGATGAAATTGTCTAATCAGGCGAGGAGCATGTATGTTTGAAGAATTCTCCCAAGAGTCATTAAGTTGATCATAACCTTTCCAATGTATCAGGTATTGAAGGGTGGAACCATGTTTCCTCGAATCCAGGATCTTTTCAACCTCGTATTCAATCTCACCATGTACCTCGACAGGAGGAGGAGGGTTTGGCTGTCTGTTAGGAAATGGGTTAGAAATAAAAGGTTTAATGAGGGAAACGTGAAATGAGGAATGTATCTTCCAATCTGGGGGTAGAAGTAATTTTACAGCGTTCGGATTGATCAAATGGGATATTTGGAATGGTCCAACGAATTGAGTGCCTAATTTTTTTGAAGGTACTTTAAGGTGAAGATTTCGCGTGGAAAGCCAAACCAAGTCGCCAACCTTATATTCAGGTGGTGTCGATCTGTGAGAGTCGTAGTATCGCTTTTGTCTTTGTTGGGCAAATTTTAAGTTAGACCGTAAGATGTCTAGTGTGTTCTTTAAAGTCGTGAGATATTGATTAACTGCTGGAACACTGTTTGGGGGGTGATTGGTTGGGAGACTGTTGGGGTGGAAACCATAATTAACAAAAAATGGTGTAAATCGAGAAGAAGAACTGGCGGAATTGTTATAAGAGAATTCAGCAAGGGGTAGTAATTGAAACCAATCATCTTGTAGATGTGTACAGTAACATCGTAAGTATTGTTCAAGGATTTGGTTAATTCGTTCAGTTTGTCCATTTGTTTGTGGGTGGTATGCAGTGGACATGCGGTGGTCAATTTTCAGAGTATTACATAAAGCCTTCCAAAATTTAGAAATAAACTGAGTTCCACGATCAGATATGATTTGAGAGGGTAGTCCATGTAATTTAAGAACATTGGAAATGAAAGCTTTTGCAGTTTCATGGGAAGTTGGTAACTTCTTTAAAGGAGTGAAGTGTGCCATTTTGGTCAAAAGGTCTACTGTAACCATGATAGTGTTAGCACCGTTTGACTTAGGGAGTTCAACAATGAAGTCCATCGACACAACTTCCCACGGTCTGTTGGGTACTGGAATAGAAGTGAGTAGACCAGAAGGGGGTCTCCTAGAATGCTTGTTACGAGCACAAATCTCACATGAATTAACATAAGTGTGGATTGTTTTAGTCATATTAGGCCACCAGTAGTCTCTCTTAACAAGATGGATGGTTTTATTGATTCCGGGATGGCCGGCTAATGGTGAATCATGAAGATGTTTGAGAAGTGTAATTTGTAATTTAGGAGGAACGAAAACCTTATTATTGAAAGTATACACTCCATCTGGCAGTCTGGTAAGATTTTTTGGTAGACAAGAGAGATCTTTGGAGAGTGACTGTGAGATTAACTGTCTAAAAGACGAAGAGATTCCAATGAAACGGTCTGAAGGAATTATAGATAGAGGAGGAATCTCAGTGTTCTGGTTTTCATGCATGCGGGACAAAGAGTCAGCCTTGATGTTCTGTGAACCAGGCCTATAAGATATGAAAAAATTAAACCTGTCAAAGAATAAACTCCACCTAACTTGACGGGCAGAGAGTGTCTTACATGTTTTCAAATGCTGTAAATTACGGTGGTCTGTAAGGATGGTAATTGGGTGTTTACTACCCTCCAATAGGTGCCTCCAATTTTGTAGTGCATCTTTAATTGCAAGAAGTTCTTTTTCACCAATGGGGTAATTCTTCTCTGCTGAAGACAAGGTCCTTGAAAAAAAAGCTACTGGGTGTAGAGGTTCAGATAGACTTGGACGTTGAGAAAGTATAGCTCCAAGAGCATAATGAGAGGCGTCTACTTCCACAGTGAAGTAGTATTGTGGGTTGGGTAATTGTAAGATGGGAGCTGAAGTGTAGCATTGTTTAAGAGTGTCAAAAGAAATCTGGGCTTCCTTTGACCACGTAAAAGGTATCTTCGTGCTAGTAAGGGCACTCAATGGTTTGACAATTGCTGAAAAATCTTTGATGAATTTGCGATAGTAGTTTGAGAAACCGAGAAAACGTTGAAGGGCCTTCCTAGAGTTGGGAGTTGGCCAGGAGAGGATACATTCTACTTTAGAGGGTTCCATCTGGATGCCCTGAGGAGTAATATGGTATCCAAGGAAGGAAATACTTGACTGACTGAAAACGCATTTTTCTAGTTTGGCATATAAAGAATGCGTTCTGAGCCTGGCCAAAACCCAACGGACATGTTTAGTGTGTTCCTCAAGTGTATCAGAGTAAATCAGGATGTCATCCAAGTATATCACAACACAGATGTCAAGCAGATCTCGAAAAATGTCATTTATGAACCACTGAAAAGTGGCGGGTGCGTTACACAGACCGAATGGCATTACAGTGTATTCAAAGAGACCGTATCTAGTCTTGAAAGCGGTCTTCCACTCATCACCTGGACGAATCCTGATCAGGTTATAGGCACCCCTAAGGTCTAGTTTTGTGAAAACTTTTGAAGTTTGAAGACGTTCGATGAGTTCTGGAATGAGAGGAAGAGGGTAGCGATTCTTAATAGTGATGCTATTGAGACGACGGTAGTCAATGATCGGACGTAGTGAACCATCTTTATTTTTAACAAAAAACATAGCTGCACTTGCAGGAGATGTGGATGGTCTGATAAAACCCCTTTTTAAGTTTTCATCAAGGTAATCCTTCAGGTGTACAAGTTCTGGTTGGGATAGAGGATAAATACGTGCAGTTGGTACAGGTGTATCAGGAATGAGATCTATAGGACAGTCGTAAATACGATGGGGTGGAAGAATCTCTGCCTTGGTTTTACTAAAAACATCTGAGAAATCTTGTAGATAGTTAGGGAGATCTATTGAGTCAACTGTTGTGGACAGAACCGAAAGAATAGGGTAGCAATTCTCCTGGCAATATGTAGAATTTAGATTAAGTGAGAGGTTAGTCCAAAGGAAAGTTGGCTGATGGAGTATTAACCAAGGTAATCCTAGGACTATTGGAAACAATGGAGATGGAATGACATCAAAGACAAGAGTCTCTGTATGGTCATTGCCACAAGTGACCAGTAGGGGTGAGGTTTGAGAGGAAATAGGGCCCGAAATGGAACTTGAACCGTCAATAAAAGTGACAGAAAGAGGATTTTGTTTAACCATGCAAGGAATTTTATTAGACTTTACAATTCCTAAATCAATGAAATTTCCGCAAGCGCCGGTATCCACCATTGCATCAATCCTAAGTCTTTCTTGATCCCACTGTAAGGTAAGAGTGACATAAACAAAACGATTAGTAGTATTTCCTGTTGGATTAGTCTTACTTATGTTTAAAAAGTTACCTTCGGAATTCTTCTTGAGGAGTGGGCAAGTGGAGACCATGTGGTCTGGAGCGGAACAGTAGAGGCAGAGGTTATGAGCTCTGCGGCGTTGTTTCTCAGCAAATGATAAAGGAGCCCTGACAGCTCCAAGTTCCATTGGAACCTCTTTTGGGGGAGATTTAGATCTTCTGAATTGTGGGGGAAGATAAGTGTTGAAGCGTTCAGCCTTCCTTTCACGGAGACGTCGGTCAATGGTAAGGGATAAATGCATGAGGTCCTCAAGGGACGGAGGAAGCTCTACACGAGCTATCTCATCCTTCATAGATTCGGATAGTCCTAATCTGAATTGATTACGAAGAGCAATATCTGTCCATTGTGTTTCTCTACTCCAACACTTGAATTCCGAAATAAAATCCTCTACGGGTCTTTTCCCCTGTTTGAGGTTCCTGATAAAGTTCTCTGCAGTAAGTTGTTTGTTTGGATCTTCATATAAAAGTGACATCTCATCCAAAAATGTATTGAAAGCCCCCAATAAATCACCATGTTCTTCCACATATGCATCAGCCCAGATTCTAGGTTCTCCTCTTAGGTAGGATATAAGTGTAAGGATACGAACCCTGTCTGAATGGTAGGTGCGGGGGCGTAAATCAAACATGAGACGGCAAGCACTAATGAATTGGCGAAAAATTTTCCGGTCCCCTGAAAAGGGTTCTGGGGGGCAGACCTTAGGTTCAGGTCTCTCTCGGGGTAATGCAAGGTTTTGGTTGCGTAATGCTTCATTTTCAAAACGTAATTCATTCATAGTAGTAGTGAGGTTATCCACTCTTTGTGAAAGTCCAACTAGGTGGTTAGCAAGGTCTGCTGGATCCATGGTTCCTATCTTGTATGGTTTTATTAGGTTCGGTTATTATGTAACACTCCTGAGAATTTATTAATAACAGGTATGATTGGAACTCAGCAGAAAGAGGTTTCTCAGGGTAAACCACCAATGCACTCTCATATGTATCAGAAAGTTTAGGGGTTAAATCATCACAACCTCATGTGAGTATAAAAGTATATGAGCTATCCCAGCAGCAGCTGAAGTATGGAGATTGTATTAACTTTGCTACACAGTGTAATTTGAGAAAAGTCTGAATGCGGCAAGTATTTAAACTCTGACAGTCATATTGTTAATTCACAATATTATGGAGTAGTTTTATCTATAGAAAACAATCCCTCAGTTTGTGGTTAGAATATAGCCCAAAAGGATCAGCATTCATTAGTATAATCCCAACAGCTTGAGAACAACAGATATCTGGTTATAATGCAGGGAACTATTGTAATTCAAGATACTTGCGGTTCAGCTGGTAGTAGTTGTTCACCAGGGGATGTATGTAGTTGCTAGGTAAAAGGGTCCAAGAATCCAGGAAGCAATGGTTCTCCTGTCAAGCTGAGGCTGGGTGTAGTAACAAACAGGCATGCAGCATGTGGATTAGAGAGGTAGAGATCTGAGGTATGGATATTGGCTGGAGAGGAGTACAGCAGTGGTTCCAGGGCTCGGTGCTGGGAGGTAGTGTTCCTTGACTGGCGGCAGGGATCCGACAAAATAACCGAACACCCTACCGCCATCTCTAAGGAGTTTAAATAGCCCCGAATTCGCGGGGAAATCGAGGAAGGAGGCAGAGTCGCACTTCCGCGTTCCACGCTGGAGCGCAAACGTCCGCGCACCGGAAGTGACGCAGATGTCTTGCAGAACGGAGCGCAGCTGCTTGTAGAAGGCTCAGCTGCGCTCGTTCTGTACAGGGAAACATCAGAGATGTTACACGGATTCTGTAGGTAGTCTGTCTGAGCGGGTTTTGTCCTGGGGTCTCTACGTAGTGAGTCGCTAAGAGAGTGTACCCGGGCTCCTGGGAAAATGTCAGTCCTTTCTCAGTTATCAATTGTCGCATCTGTCCCTTTTCTGCGGGAGGTAACCGCTCCCCTAGCTGTATCGTATTGAGCAGAGTCTTAGGTTTCGAATCTGCTAATAGATCTGGGATGGGTAAGCTGTCGGGGTCTTCAGTGGCTGGGATACATATGGCTGCTACATCCTCTGGTCTTTCCTGATACTCTTTTAATAAGTTTACATGAAAGGATTTCTGGACCCTTTCATCTTGGCTGCTGGCGATTACATATGTAGTATCGCAGACTTGCGCTACCACTTTGTAAGGGCCCTGCCATGAGGTCTGGAGCTTATTCCCTTTGACAGGCCTAAGCACCAGCACCGTCTGGCCCACTTGAAACGTTCTCTGACGGGCGCCCCGGTCGTACCAGTGTTTCTGTCGTCCCTGGGCCGCTTGGAGATGGTCCCATGCCATCCGAGCTAAATGTTCCATGCGGTCCCGCATTTCCACCACATATGGCACAATGGGGACACCTTCATGTTCTGTCTCGCCCTCCCAGTGCTCCCGGATGAGGTCGAGGGGGCCTCGCACTCTCCGTCCATAGAGCAGCTCGAAGGGGGAGAACCCTGTTGATTCCTGCGGTACCTCTCGATAGGCAAACAAGAGGTGCGGCAAAAATCGCTCCCAGTCTCTGTATTCCGCCGTAAAGGTCCGCAGCAATTGCTTGAGGGTACCATTAAAGCGTTCACAGAGACCGTTGGTCTGAGGGTGGTACGGTGAACTAAGCAGGGTCTTAATACCGCAGACCTTCCATAACTGTTGGGTTAGATCTGCAGTAAACTGGGTCCCTCGGTCGGACAGGATTTCCTGAGGGAACCCCACTCGGGTGAATATCCCAACGAGTGCACTGGCAACAGTGTCCGCCTGAATATTCGTCAGAGCGACGGCCTCCGGGTAGCGGGTAGCATAGTCTACTACGGTAAGAATGTATTTCTTACCTGAGGGACTGGGGTTAGGTAGAGGTCCCACTAGGTCGACTGCTACCCTGCTAAACGGTTCCTCGATCACGGGCATAGGTGACAGTCGAGCCTTAGGGTGGTCCCCTCTTTTTCCTACCCGTTGGCATACGTCACAGGTGCTGCAGTAACGTCGCACATCCTTCGAGATCCCCGGCCAAAAGAAAGTCTGGGTGATCCTGTAGGTGGTGCGGTTACCCCCTAGGTGCCCTGCCAACGGAATGTCGTGGCCGATTCGGAGAAGTTCCAACCGGTACTTTCTGGGTACCACTAGTTGGCGCTTTTGCGAAGGGACACCGCCTCTCTTTCTGCCTTCAGTCAATCTGTATAACCTGTCACCCTCCCATATAAAACGTTCCCGCTCATCCCCTCTACTGTCTGCTAATTCTCGATACTTTTGAAGGGTGGAGTCCTCCCTAGTTTCCCTCCCAAATTCCTCTGGGGTGTCCCAAGCTATGGGTCTCTCTACCGTAGTGGGGTTACATGTCGGTTCTTGGCTTACATGGGTCTCCTGGCCTGTTGTAGGATCATCTGTGATACGGGTCTGTGAGCGGGTGGTCACGGGGCAAGCTGCATCAGGTGTAGGTAGATACGCCGAAGTCAGAGGGCCAATGTCGTTGCCTAGCACAACCTCGGCCGGTAGGTTGTCCATGATACCAACAGGGGTCTTTCCTGACCCGACTCCCCAGTCTAAGTGCACCCGGGCGGTGGGTAAGCGGAATACAGCGCCCCCTGCGACCCGGACGGCAACTGTACGAGTGGAGACGTTCTCTGGCTTTACCAGATGTTTTTGAACCAGAGTGATAGTGGCCCCGGTATCTCTTAAGCCTTGTGCTACTTGTCCATTCACCCGTACCTCCTGACGGTGATGCTGACGGTTATCTGGAGAGGCAGCTTGTATTGGGTCTGCCTCATACAAAATTCCCAGACATTCCTCCAGGCCCCCCTCGGTCTCCAGGCAGTGGGCCGCAGAGGGACGTGATGGAGTGACTTCTGTGTTGGGTGTTGTACATCTCCAATTGTTATTTGTAGCTCTTAGAGGGCAATAACGAGCAATATGTCCCGTGTTGCTGCAGTGATGGCACGTCACCCTAGACGAATCCCGGGGGTAGTTGTTAGGCCCCTGAGGACGTGGTGGTCCTGGTGGGACTGGAGCCCGAAACTCTGGGCGTGGGGTGACGGTTGGAGTACGCGGTTCTACCTTCTGAGCCAGCCGCATAGTACCCTGGCTTACTTTCCTTGTCTCCGCGTACTCATCTGCTAGCCGAGCCGCCTCGTTTAAGTTAGCGGGACGGCGATCTCGTACCCAGTCTTGTATGTCTGCGGCCAGGTCTTGGAAGAAATGTTCCATTATGAACAGCTGTAATACTTCTTCCCCGGTGTTGGCCTTGCACCCTTGGACCCAATGGGATGCCACCCTTTGTAACTGGTTTGCCCATTCCATGTGGGAGTCCACAGCCTTCTTCTTGGACTCCCGGAAGCGCCGGCGGTAGGCTTCTGGCGTTACGGCGTATCGGGTTAGCAGCGCCTTTTTAACTTGCTGGTATTGTAAAATATCCTCTGGGGCGAGAGCCCGAAAGGCTTCATTGGCTTTGCCCGACAATTTCCCCAACAAAATAGTGACCCATTGGTCTGGTGGTACCTAGTGTAGTGAGCACTGCCTCTCAAAGTCCGCCAAATATCCATCGATTTCCTCCTCACTTTCTACAAAAGCTTTAAATGCAGTGAACGGTATTTTCTTTCCTGTAGCAGCAGGTGGGGGGGTAGGAACTGCAGGTGTAATGGGCTGTCTCGCTCTTACCAGTTCCAGTTCTTGTCCCCTCTTCGTTTGTATCTCTTCCCTTGCTTCCCGGAACAGCTGGTTGATTAGTTCCACGGACGTTTCTGGATACAAGGATAATCTCCGCTGTACAATCCCAGTAATTACATCTTCCTCGCTGACCGGTGCAAGGGGCTCAGTTCCTTCCATGGATCCATCCATTTCGTCCAGCTCCAGTAGTTCAGCTATCAGCTCCCTCCGTGGTCTGTTGCTGGCGCTCCTACCACGACTCTCCAATAGATCTTTTAGTGTGGATCTTTTCAGCCTGGCATACTGCGACTCCATTCAGAACTTGCTCTTTGGATAAAAGGACCATCCCACTGCTGCCAACCAATGTAACGGCTACCCACTGGTAGTGAGGGGTATCGGCCGTTGGAGACGTCCTTTTTGCTGACAAGTTATGATATGCAGGTACCGCCGGTATATCCAATCGAACGCCCTTCCAAGAAACGAGACGTGCTACGTTTGAAGGGTCAAGCAGACTGACTTTATTTGGCATATTTCACCTGCTTATATCTGCTTACAACTGTTACAAGAACAATGACATCTCCTTGAATTAATCACTTGGCCAGTTTCTAGCCGCTTCGGCACTGCACCCCACTTAACATTTCCTGGCCAGGCACATTCCTTTCTCAATAGAATTCAATTAACCTTTAAAACAATTATCACTCACACATAATCCCCATCAGCATACACCTCACAGGGGGGCTGTTTACCTGCACACAAGAGAGAGTTCATTATCTATGCGAAGGGAACATTAGCATTCAGCAATGAAAAGAGACTTGTCCAATTAACCCTTTGAGCTCAGAATACAATGCGGTACATCCAATTGTGACAAGCCATGCAGTTCCTTGTAGTCCCCCTGCACGAAGATTATAACTGTCCCGGCAGCATGCATATGTCCGTTACAAATGCTATATAGATATTCCTATGAAAGAGATATTCCTGTAAAAGAAATAATATATCCGTTCAATAAAAAGAAAATGAGTAAAGTCCCAAACACAGTATATGTATATGGGCTGCGGCCCCCTGTGGAAGAAAATACAACAACTCAAATTCTGCAATGTCCGTTATGCAGGCAACAGGGCACAGGTGTGTAGGCTCCAATGCCTAAGCTATGGTTGCGTATACAAGTGCTGAATGGAATCAATGATAGCAGTAGTTGCAGGGTTTTAAGGAAAAAACAGTTCATCCATATCCACTAGATCACATTCCATACAGGCAGAAGGCACATAGATATTGCTGGTTAGGTGGTTGGGATCCGGCTCAATGTATAGATGTGGAGGGAGTGATCCTATAACACAACACGGCGTGGTCCCGGTGCTCCCCTCAGGGTTCCCCACTCACAAGATAGAAGCCCCCCCTTGGGGTAACATGCATATATCCAGAACTCCTTTAGTCACTGCTCCACTCTGCTGCTCACACTTTCCCCCAGGGTAAGAAGTCGTCACCGTAAGCCAGGGGTCTCCAAACTTTCTAAACAAAGGGCCAGTTTATTGTCCTTCTGACTTCATGGGGGCCAGACTGTGGCCAGCGGGAATGGAAATTTTCCTGGCATCAATGGGACTAAACATCACCACATATGGTATGAGGGGAAGGAAAATTGCCCCATCTTTGTTATTATTGGGAAGAATAGTGTCCCATTGTTGGTATCATTGGGAGAAACAGCGTCCCATTGTTGTCAGTTGGCAGAACAGTGTCTTGTATCAGTAGGAGAATGAGTGCCCCAAGGGCCAGATAAAGGTGAGCAAAGGGCCGCATCTGGCCCCCGGGCCGCAGTTTGGGGACCACTGCCGTAAGCGGTCCTGTGCAGTCCAGCTTCCTTCGTGCCTCAATGGAGAGAAAAAGGGGGAGCTCCGATAGTGCAATAAATATGACACCAATGTGACATATAAAAATAATTTATTTAAAAAAGAGAGGGGTGTGGGTCATAGCCTGCAGTGGAGAACACTATTCCCGTGCAGGATAACTATGGTGACAGTATGACCACACTGGCTCCAACCGGAGTATAGAGAAAATAAGGATAAAATATAATATATAACAAAAAGCAAAAAATATTAAAAATCTAATGGCGCTAGTCCCAGCGTGTGCAACACTGGCTGGCTAGACTAGGGCACAAACGTGTTTTGCTTGGTGGTGGCGTGCGTTCCAGCCAAAACCACCTGACGTAAACCCGGAAGTGACGTCACACGTACAAGCCTGACGTACGTTTCGAAATGCTATTCGTCTTCTGAGGCGTGTCAGTGCAATGTCAGCTGCTACTATTTATGGGAGTTGCCGTGCCGCATTAATCCGCCCACCCCTGGGAAGACTTCCAATCAGTGTACCCTTTAGGCAGGATCTGCCAATAGTGTAATTTGGAGGGAGGCCGAAACAACCCTGGGATATGATTAACCTTGGCGCGGCGTGACACCCATATGTTATTCATGATATCAGTATACAGTAACGAGGACATCCTAATAGAGATACAAATGGATTTGTAAGAACCATGATAAATTATAGATAGAAGGCTTTATACCGGATAGATGTTAAACCTTGAGAAATGCCTATGCAGGCTACCTATCCTATCATGTCTATTAACCAGCCGACCAGTCACCACATAGGTACACTGGATCAATAGGTGACATAAATCATCGAGGTAGTATATGTATGTGATACTGCTAAGAAAGGGTATATTTATTCGTGAAGGGTAAAATAGGAGGAATAGGGGTAACATTCGCCACAGTGTATGTCCCAAATGAACATCAAGGAACCTTCCTAGACAAAACAATTAAACGCCTATTAGAATTCACAGAAGGACATTTGATTATGGGAGGAGACCTGAATATTCCCTTAGATCCCAAAGAGGATACCTCATCGGGAAAGTCATCCACATCTTTCAGTGTGAGAAATCATATTATGCAAACTCTGTATAAAAGTCAACTGATTGATATATGGAGGCTGCTACACAATAAAGAAAGAGACTACACGTTCTACTCTGCACCACATAAAATATACTCCCGGATAGATCTTTTCCTCATTCCACATGCCCAATTACACTCTGTACAGTCGACTAAAATTGGATCAATTACATGGTCGGACCATGCCCCGATCTTCCTGGTATATGAGTTAAAAGATTTAAGACAGTCCAGACCAAACCAGTGGAGACTAAATGAAAGCCTGTTGGAAGATAAGGAGGTCCTAGAAGATGTAATTAAAGAATTGAGGTTTTATTTCAATTCTAATGACACACCAGAGTGCGACCCTGGAATCATATGGGAAGCACACAAGGTGGTTATTAGAGGTGTGTTAATTAAACATGGATCTAGGATCAAAAGGAAACGTACTGAAAAGTTAAACAGGCTATTAAAGGAGCTAGTCATCTTGGAAGGCAAACATAAGCAAACATGGTCAACAAATGTAGAGAAAGAACTAGCTAGTAAAAGAACTGAAATCACAGATCTCCTGTACTATAAAGTAAAAGCGGCAATGCAGAGATGCAAAAAGGCTGAATACGAGTCAGGGAATAAGTGTGGGAAAAGACTGGCGAGGCTACTAAGAGAACAGAAGCTGAGTAACTATATTCCACATATTAACTCACCCAAGAAACACAAGGTTACAAAACCAAACGATATAACGAAGGAGTTCCAGGAATACTATAACTCTCTTTACAATATACAGAGCAAGCCCCCGACTAGAGAACAAATTGATTTGTATCTAACAGAATCCGCAATACCAAGACTTTCAGAAGAGGATAGACAGAAATTAGATGACGTTATAACCGAGGAGGAAATTAAAGTAGCAGTAAGCATAATGAAAAGGGGGAAAGCCCCGGGACCCGATGGCTTTACAGGTCAATATTATAAAATTCTGTTTCCCTCGATATCAGGATATATGGTTAAACTATTTAATGCCTTAGGGACATCGGCCAGTTTAGCCAAAGATACCCTGCTAGCATATATCTCGGTGATACCAAAAGAGGGGAAAGACCCAGCCCTATGTGGAAGCTACCGACCAATTTCGTTATTAAATTCGGACGTGAAGATTTTTGCCAAGGTCTTAGCAAACAGGATACAACAACATATCCCAGACTTAATAAATCTGGACCAGGTGGGATTTGTCCCTACCAGGGAAGCACGAGATAACACAATCAAGGCAATTAACCTGGTGCAGTTAGCCAACTCAACACAGACGCAATGCGTATTTCTCAATACGGACGCAGAGAAGGCCTTTGACAGGGTGAGGTGGAGTTACATGAGGGCAGTCCTAAAATATGGCGGCTTTGGGAACAAAATAATACAGTGGATATTCTCCATGTATTCAGGCTTAACAGCCCAGGTACGGGCCAATGGAATTCTGTCCGAGCCCCTCACAATCTCAAATGGGACAAGACAGGGCTGCCCTCTGTCTCCACTTCTATTTGCCCTGTCACTAGAGCCCTTTTTGTGTACGCTACGAGCAAACTCTAATATTTCAGGTATACAAATAGGGAAGAACCACTGTAAAATTACAGCCTATGCAGACGATATGTTGTTCAGTCTTACAAACCCGTTGATTACAATTCCAGAATTAATGAAGGAATTTGAGAGATACGGATCTTTATCGAACCTACGTATCAATTTTAATAAATCGGAAGCGATGGGGCTAAACGTCCCACATATAGCGATAAACTATCTAAAACAAAAATTTAAGTTTAAATGGACTGACAATGCTCTGACATACCTTGGTATACAATTAGCAGGGAAGGTGGAGAAGATCTTTGAGCTGAACTTCCCACCCCTCTTACAGAAAGTAAAGATCTTATTGGATAAGTGGAACCAGGGTTTTCATAGCTGGCTAGGACGCTGCAATATTATTAAGATGAACATACTCCCGAAAATCTTGTATTTATTACAAACATTACCAATACATATTCCATCAAAGTATTTTAAACAGTGTCAGAGAGTGATCTTTAAGTTCATATGGGCACATAAGAACCCCCGGATACATAGGAAACAACTAATGAGCACTAAGCAGCAGGGAGGACTGGGAGTCCCAGATATAAGGAAATATTATTACGCAACACATCTGAACAGGCTAATAGACTGGAATAGGCATTCAGATACGAAGCTATGGGTACAAATCGAACAGGCGCAATTCAAAACACCTCTAGAAAGAGCACCGTGGTGGTTTGCCTCACTCCCTAAAGAAATGAATAAAAATCCAATAGTGGGTAACACGGTGAGGATCTGTGCAGCAGCACTACCTATGATGGGCATCGAGCCCAGGACCTCCCCACTATACCCAGTGATAGGTAACCCCCTCTTCCCATCGGGATACGAAGACGGAGCATTCCGGCAGTTGAGAAAAAGAGAGTGTATACAAGTAGCAAGGTATATCCACATGGGAAGATGGGTAACCATAGCGGAACTGATGGAAATAGGAAATGTATTCCGTTTGAAATTCTGGAATGCACTTCAGATAGTTCACTTCCTGAACACTTTGCCAAACCCAGAGAGCTTTGAGAGACCACTCATGAAATTTGAGAAAATATGTAACGAACAAGGAACATTACTACATAGTCTTTCAATAAGCTATGAGTTATTAGTACGATCAGGAGGTGGCCCTCTGAGGTGCGTTCAGGAATGGGAAAGGGAATTGGAGAAGTCCTTCAGTTCGGAACAGCGACAATGTATATACAGGCGAACACATGAAACATCAATATGTGTGAGAATACAAGAGACAAACTATAAGATCTTCACAAGATGGTATAGGACACCAGAAAAGTTAAGCAAAATGTTTGCAGAGGTATCAGATAAATGCTGGAGGTGCCAGAGAAGCAAAGGAACGATGCTACATATATTCTGGGAGTGCCCAATGCTAAGGAGTTTTTGGGCAGAGATTAAAAGTGCTTTACAGTTTTGCTCAGATTATGAGATTCCAGAAGATCCGGAATTCTACCTTCTGCATTTAAACCAAATACCAGAAAAAGCCTATAGGGAAATGACTATATGCCATCTATTAGATGCCGCTAAGGCCTGTATAACGAAGAGGTGGAAGTCACCAGTCCCACCAACAGCGGAGATGTGGATATGTAAAGTTAGGGAAATAAGCAAATTAGAAGAGTTAGTCCTGACAACACAATATAAAAGGGAAAAATATTTAAGAACTTGGACTCCCTGGAAGTCCTATATGGACCACAGGGGGGAAGGTTAAGGGGGATAAGGCTGAATGGTATAGAAGGAGCCCGGGAACTTGGATTGGGTATATGTGGGATTTAATGAGAAACCACAGAAATATGGAGAAGGGTCGGAGGAGAGGGAAGCAGGGTGGGTTGTTTTTTTTCTTTTTTTTTCTTCTCCCTTTCTTCTTCTTTCTCTCTCTGGGATGTTTGGGAAGGGGAGAGATATGTAAGAAGGAGATATATGTTTGATTTTGACTACAAGGTTAAAGGGGATGTATAATAATAAGATGGACTGTGACTGTTGTTTTGTAATAATGTTCTGTTATGTATTTTATTTTATTTTTTTATATATATATGTGTTGTACTGATTTGTTTTAAAATAAAAAAAAGAATTATAATCTAAAAGAAAGGGTATAGAGACCTATTCCCTGCAATCACAAAACCTGAAATGAAATAAATAAACGTAAAAGTGACCTATTCCCACTGTGAATTATGTGGGTGATCATGAAAGTGTAAATGGGGGAAGCCCCATACCATATGTAACCTAGTTATCTATAGGTAAAGATATACACTAATACGTGTATATTGTGATAATGGCATATAAGATCTGTAGGTTTGCGTACTGATATGTACACGTGAAAAAGTGTGTCTATACACATAGGTATGTGACTGTGGTAAACCAAAAGATAAGTGAATAAAACTAAAAAACTTGTTCATGGTATAAATAGCAGATAAACTACCAAGATTGATCACTGGTGGAAGTCAATAGGCGCAATGCCTGGGTCTGCTATGTAGTGATAGATGTGTGATGTATGTATATAAGAAATTGCATACATCTATGTGTATTGTGATCAATGTGAAAATACATAAAGTGAAAAGGCCCCTTATAGGCCTTATAAAATCAATAATGACTTATATACAATAGGTAATTGGAGAGAGACTGGGGTGTGTAACAGCAGTCCCATATACTTGATTGATATGAGTAAGGTCAAGTTCTAGGGAACTAGGGGCAGAGATCGATGACATCAATATCATTCGTCACCATCCCCCATAGGCTAAAGGTGACATGGAGCACTGGGGTTAGGGATTGGCTAAGAAACAATTGAGATCAATATCGACATTGAGGCCGTGTGGCACAAGCGATCCCAGGCGATAGATCCAACTTGTTTCGTTTTGCGAGATGGCAATTTCTTTATTCCCTCCCCTCCAGTTGTCCTTGATGCTATCTATGCCATAAAAAATAAGGCCTGAGGGGGTCTTTCTGATGGAACTGTTCGAAGTGACGAGATAAATGGTGTTTGGGAAACCCTTTCTTTATATTATTTATGTGCTCGCGTATCCTGACGCGCAGCTCCCTAGTGGTCCTCCCTATGTACTGCAGATGGCAAGGGCACTCGATAACATACGTAACATGGGTAGTGTTACATGTGATCAGATTTCTGATTTTGTACATTTTCTGGTCAGTCCTAGATCTAAACTCTGTCTTTCTGCGGGGTTGTTTCTTACTTTCCCGACAAGCCAAACACCGTTGGCATTTATAGAACCCCTTTAGGTCTGGACATATCTCTACTTGTTTGGGGGGGTTGATGATGTTGTGTACCAGATGGTGCCTCAGGGAGGGGGCTTTTCTGTAAATGAATGAAGGCTTGCTGGGGAGGATTTTGGATAGGGTACAGTCCTCCTTAAGAATCGGCCAGTATTTTTTAAGAATGCTCTCAAATTCTTTATACTGGGTATTGTATCCAGTAATAAAAGAACAGTTGCCTCGGCTTTGAGTTGCTGGTTTCTTCTGCTTGAGTAGTTCTTTGCGATCTTTCTGTGAGACTTCAATTTGCAATTTTTCCAGGCTTTCAGGTGTATATCCCTTCTCCTTAAATCTGCCCATGATCGTTTGGGCTTGCCTTTGATAGTCATCATTCGAGTCGCAGTTCCTTCTCAGCCTGAGCAATTGTCCTTTAGGAATGTTGGCCTTCCATTTGGGATGGTGGCAGCTTGTAATGGGAATGTATCCATTCCTGTCGGTTTCTTTGAAGAATGTCCTTGTATGTAATGCTGTACCACTTGTAATGTTTGGGGGACCAGCTTGATCGCAGGACACAGGCTTTTTAAATCAAAACTGAGGTTTATTAAACTTAAATGGCTTAGCAGCAGCAAAAACAAAAGAAATAACAGTCTCACCGACTTGTACAGCTCAGAACTGCTATCGCAGTTAAACAGTCCTTGCAGGTAAGTCCTTCAGTAGCAGGCTTTCAGGCAACACACTGCCAAGTCCTTTCACAGCTTTTCATAGCTTCCACAGCTTTCCTTGTCCACCATTCACCATGTATAGACTCTCCTACACTCCTTCACTCTCACCTGCACTTCCTGTCTGCTTTAAACTACTTCCTTAGACAGGTGCATTAACCCTTTCCATTCCCTTAAAGGCACCACAGTCCAAACAGAGGGGAAATATAACGTCCTTCCAGGACCCAGCCACGGCGTCCTGTACATATCCCCCCCCTGTGCCCCAACGCCAAGGAGGTGGAGCCAACAGTGGAGCTCAAACAATGGACTCGGGAGAGGGCATCTGCATTTTGATGCAGTCTCCCGGGCCTATGTTCCACTACAAACTTAAATTCTTGGAGCGCCAGGAACCAACGTGTAATCCTGGCATTAGTCCCTTTACCTTGCCTTAGCCACGTTAAAGGGGCATAATCAGAAATTAATAGGGCTGTTACTGATCAAAATGTTTCTGTTCGATTAATCGTTTGTTTTTTTAATCGATTAATCGACTAATTTCGATTAATTATAACGCACATACAGATCCAACTACTTTTAGCTGATCTCCTTGCAGGCTGATTCCCAGTGCAGCTACCAACCACTGGAAAATGGATAGCAGGATACAAAAAACACACAAAGGCAGCGCTCAATGGGAATAGCATTAAAACTTTTATATTCTTCAAGTAGGTAACAAAATAAATATTGCACTGGAGATAAAATCGATGTAGCTACATAAACTGTAAAAACGGTGCGAGTAATACCAAACGGTACCAAAAGCAGTCATAAAAACATGTAGCTAAGTATGATACTGGTATAAAAATGTGTACAACAATACCACTGCTGAATCCAGATGAGGAGAGGTTAACATCAGTCCGTCAGCATGTAGATGTCCCATGAAGGGAACTATCAGAACTCCCAGTGGATGGCTGTAGAATCCCAGGTTGATAGAGGGAAGTGATAGACAGCTCTTGCGTGTGGCAGATAGTAAGGTCCCGCCGGCATGCAGATATGAAGGCACAGCAAAGGAGCCCTTCAGTTGGACACGGCAAGCCCCACCGGTGTCCGTGATGTTACTGGATCTCCGACAGAACTCCCTGAAGGCCCAGAAGCCGGCGGAGAGGTGAGTACCAATCAAAAGAATTGTAATCGATCAAAAAGATTTTAATCGATCAAAAAAATTAAAGATTAATCGATTAATTAAAAGTTAATTTGCACAGCCCTAGAAATTAACCTAAATTTCCTCCCCAAGAGGTAATATCTGAGGGACTCCAGAGCCCACTTAATGGCCAGACACTCTCTTTCAATAATAGCGTAGTTTTTCTCCGCTGGTGTCAACTTCCTACTGAGGAAGACTATTGGGTGCTCCTCACCATGAACAACCTGTGATAATACAGCTCCCAATCCTACATCGGAAGCATCAGTTTGGACAATGAACTCTTCAAAAAAATTGGGCGCTATCAAGACAGGGTGTTGGCACAGTGCTGACTTGAGCTCCAAAAAAGCCTTCTCAGCGTCTGCATTCCACTCCACCATGACCGATTTCCGACCCTTAGTCAGATCGGTCAATGGAGCTGCCAATGTGGCAAAGTTGGGTACGAACCTCCTGTAGTATCCCACCATGCCCAGGAATGCACGTACCTGCTTTTTTGTGAGGGGGCGGGGCCAACTCTTTATAGCGTCTACCTTGCTGACTTGAGGTTTCACCACCCCTCTACCCACGATATAGCCGAGGTATTTCACCTCCTCCATTCCCAAAGCACATTTTTCAGGGTTTATTGTAAACCCTTCCTTCCAGAGAGAGTCCAGTACTGCCTGGACTTTGGGCAAGTGTGACTCCCAGTCTCTGCTAAAAATGACTATGTCGTCCAAGTACACTGAGGCATGCTCCCGATGAGGTCGTAAAATCCTATCCATTGCTCGCTGGAACGTGGCTGGAGCAGTTTGCAGTCCAAAAGGCATTCGTTTGTACTGAAAACTCCCCTCTGGGGTAGAAAAAGCAGTTTTCTCTTTAGCAGCCTTAGTTAATGGGATTTGCCAATACCCCTTGGTAAGGTCTAATGTTGTGATATACCTGGCTGGACCTAGTTCATCTACCCGGGGCATGGGGTAGGCATCAAACCGTGAAACCTCATTAAGTTTCCGGAAATCATTGCAGAATCGCCGTTGGGTCCCGTTGGGCTTTGGTACCAACACAATCGGGGTTGACCACTCACTCTGCGACTCCTCAATGATTTCCAGGTCTAGCATCTTCTTTACTTCCTCTGAAATGGCCTTCCTTTGAGCCTCTGGGATGCGGTAGGGCCTGACAAAAACTTTGACTCCAGGTTCTGTGATAATATCATGCTCTATGATACTAGTTAGCCCCAGCAAGTCTGAAAACTTCTCTTTATTTCTCTGCAAGAACTCCTTTGCCTGCTGACTTTGGTATTTAGATAGGGTATTTGCTACTTGGACACTCTCCACCACAACCTGAGGCTCAAGTCTTGCACTAGCCAGGGAGGTCACCGGTTCCCTGTCTGTCCAGGGCTTTAACAAGTTGACATGATATATCTGATACGGTTTCCTCTTGCCTGGCTGGTGGACTCTATAATTGACCTCTCCCACTTTTTCCACAACTTCAAAGGGTCCTTGCCACCTGGCTAAGAACTTACTTTCCACAGTGGGAATTAGCACCGCTACTCGATCCCCCACTTGGAAGTGCCTTATTTTAGCAGCCCTGTTAAAGACCCGTCGTTGAGCCTCCTGGGCCTTTTGCAAATGCTTTTTGACTAGCGGCATCACGGTTTGGATCCTTTCCTGCATTTGGGAGACATATTCCAGGACACTCTTATGCTGAACAGGTTCACTTTCCCATTCCTCTTTAACCACGTCAAGAAGTCCACGAGGTCTCCACCCATATACCAACTCAAAGGGCGAAAACCCCGTGGAGGCCTGGGGCACTTCCCGGATAGCAAACAGGAGAGCTGGTAACAGGCAGTCCCAATCTTTCCCATCCCTTTGTACTACTTTCTTGAGCATAGACTTAAGGGTCTTATTAAAGCGTTCCACCAACCCGTCCGTTTGGGGATGGTAGACCGATGTGCGTAGCTGTTTAATCCGGAACAGCTTGCACACATCGGCCATAACCCTTGACATAAACGGGGTACCCTGGTCTGTGAGTATTTCCTTGGGGAAACCAGTCCGTGTAAACATCTGGAATAATTCCCGGGCAATGGCCTTTGAGGAGGTATTCCGCAGGGGTAGCGCCTCAAGATATCGGGTGGCATAGTCAAGAATCACCAATATGTAGGAGTGACCTCGAGCTGACTTTACCAAGGACCCACTATCCATGGCTATCCTCTCGAATGGGACCTCAATTATAGGCAGAGGGACCAAAGGGCTCCAAAAATGAGTCACCGGAGCGGTCAACTGACAGGTGGGACAAGAGGTACAGTATCTCTTTACCTCTGCTTTCAGACCTGGCCAGTAAAACCGGTCGGTGATCCGTGCCTCAGTTTTTTCAACTCCCAGGTGTCCCCCTAACACATCGTCATGGGCCAGGTCCAGAACCTTTCGTCTGTATTGTTGGGGTACCAACAATTGCTCTACCACATTTTCTCTCTCCTTGGTAACCCGATACAGCAATTCATTATATATTGCAAAGTGTGGCCACCTCTCATTCGCACCTGGCTCTTGGGGAACCCCATTTACTACTACAACTTGTTCCCGTGCATGGGCCAAAGTGGGGTCCTGCATCTGAGCAGTCCCAAATGCCCCCTGGGGAACACCCAAATCCGGCAGCGCAGGGGTAGAGGCCACTTCCTCATCCTCTTCCCCCAGCATTACCTGAAGTGGGGAAGGCTCCTCCCCCTTAGGGTTTTGATAGGTCTGTGGACCACATATCTTGACATCCTCAATAGTATCAACACTACTTTCATCACCATTAACCCAATCATTAGCATTTTCCTCATCTGGTTCCACATTATCATTTGGCCGTTCAGGGTTATCCCTCTCAGCAGCAGGAACAGGGGGGCTAGTTTCTCCCCAGTCTCTGAACTGTTCTCCTTGTTCCCACAGTTTTGTAAACAATGGACAGTCTCGTACTATTATAACATCATGCACCAAGTTCTTTACCACCCCCACCTCTTGAGTAACAGTGCCACATGCTGAGGAGATAGACAACGTGATGAGCGGGTACTCTCTAGTGTCCCCGTGAATGCATACCACCTGTAAAGGTTTTCTTACCGGACCGATCTTCCCAATCACTCTAGGATGAACCAGGGTTACCATGCTTCCAGAGTCCAACAAAGCCCAGGCAGGGAGGTGGTTCACTTGGACTTCACACTCAAACTTTTCCTCATCCAGGTCGAGGTGTGTGGTGCACACTTTATGGGCACAAAAAGACCCCCTCTGAAGAACCCCGCATTCCATGGGCTCCTCTTGCAGTGGGCAGTGTGTCCGGGTATGACCCCAGGAATGACATTGCCAACATTGTACATCCCCTCCTCTCCGAACAGGAACAGAACGCTGAGGAGGTACCGGGAGTGACTCTTGGCCTTCCGTGGTGTTTGTCCCAGGGCTCCTTGGAACATCCTTTCGAAGGGCAGCAGTTGGTCGAACAGGCAGTGGCAGACTGGGCCCTATGCGCTTGGTAGGTCCGATCAGGTCCTCCACCACTGTATATCGTTCCACCATCTCAACAAGGAGGTTTGCTGTTTTGGGGTCTCCATGGCTGACCCACCGTTGAAGGTCATCTGGCGGGGACCTCAGGTATCGGTCCAGCACGACCCGCTCCACGATTTGGGGGCCAGACAACACCTCAGGCTGCAGCCATTTTTTTACTAGTTGCACCAGGTCATGCATTTGAGACCGGGGTGGCCGGTGGCCTGGATGATATTTCCATTGGTGTATACGTTGGGCCCGAACGGCCGTAGTCACCCCCGAGACGAGCCAGAATTTCTGCCTTTAGCTTTTGATAGTCTTTAGCATCATCTAGTGGCAGGTCAAAGTAGGCTTTTTGAGGATCTCCAGTGAGAAAAGGAGCAATGAGGCCGGCCCACTGGTCCTGAGACCATCCTTCTCTCTCCGCTGTCCTCTCAAACGTAGCAAGAAATGTCTCTACATCATCGCTCAGGGACAATTTCTGTAGAAAATGGCTTGCCCTCACAGTCACCTGGTTGCCAGGGGTAACAGCCGCTTGTTCCCGAACCTGAGACAGCTGCTGCACTGCTTCCTTTAAAGCCGTCACCTGAGCCTGCATAACCCCTTGCTGCGTTGCTTGCTGGGCCGCCAACAGGCGAGTATTTTCTTTGTGGTAAGTTTGTTGTGCCTCCAGCTGGGCTGCTAAGCGCTGATTAGCTTCCTCATGGCGAGTCTGCGCTTGCATGTTTGCCAAGGTCAGCTGTTTAATTAGCTCCTCCATTGCTTCAGCTTTCAATGTTTGTGCAGCTTTAACCCAGGACATAAATTCAATGTACTGTCTCTTTAAATGTCAGTTCAATATAAAGTCCAATGCAAAAAGGAAAAAAAAAAACTTTTTTTTTTTTTTTCTCTTCTTATGCCTGTTATTCTGTCCTGTCCGCATTCGAGCACCAGTGTAATGTTTGGGGGACCAGCTTGATCGCAGGACACAGGCTTTTTAAATCAAAACTGAGGTTTATTAAACTTAAATGGCTTAGCAGCAGCAAAAACAAAAGAAATAACAGTCTCACTGACTTGTACAGCTCAGAACTGCTATCGCAGTTAAACAGTCCTTGCAGGTAAGTCCTTCAGTAGCAGGCTTTCAGGCAACACACTGCCAAGTCCTTTCACAGCTTTTCATAGCTTCCACAGCTTTCCTTGTCCACCATTCACCATGTATAGACTCTCCTACACTCCTTCACTCTCACCTGCACTTCCTGTCTGCTTTAAACTACTTCCTTAGACAGGTGCATTAACCCTTTCCATTCCCTTAAAGGCACCACAGTCCAAACAGAGGGGAAATATAACGTCCTTCCAGGACCCAGCCACGGCGTCCTGTACACACTCTTATAGATTTCCAGATCCAGATATTCTATGCTCTATGGTACTAAACTTCCCAGTAAAACTGAGATTGAACCTGTTGTTGTTGAGCTCGAGCATATCAATTATGTTCAGAAGAACTTGTCAAGCTTTGCGGTGCCGAAATGGCTAGATACTGACAAGATTACCTGTGAGTGTGTATTATTCTAAAGGTTAATTGAATTCTATTGATAAAGGAATGTGTCTGGTCAGGTCATGTTAAATATAGCTCGGGGCCGAAATGTCTGGATACTGATTAGTGATTAGCTCAAGGGGAGGTCATTATCTAAAAGTATCTGTATTGAAGCCCCCCTCTGTGTCAGGGAAGGTTCCCCCTGCTGGTGTTACTGCTATGTTATCCTTGGGCTGCAGTACTGGCGTCCACCAGCGGGGCGTTCTTAGCAGTGTGGAGCACACAGCCCTTCCTGCGTTCAGGTGTGACCTGAATGCAATCAGCACGCCTCTATAAATACCCGGCGTGTGTAATCACTCCTGGCCCTGGTATCGTCATACCTCCTGGACCTGAGCTTGTATTTGACCCTGATTTCTGGACCTGATCCCTGGACCTGATCCTTGATCCCTGCCTGGACTTGTCCTCCCTGTGTCCTGATTCCTGTCCCCATCCTTACCCATCTACTGACCTCCCATGTGTATGACCTTGGCTTGGCTCGTTTATGAATATGGTATTCCCCTTTATTTGTACATACTGTTTTGTCGTTTTATTGTGCACTGGTGGTTCACACATTTGTAAATAAACACCTTTATTTCACTACTCACCTTGTTTGGTTCCTCTGTGCGGTCACACAGTCTGATCTACCAGCATTCCTGACAGTATACCAGGGCCTTCCCTTGATCAGACGTGATTGCTTTGAGGAACCATACTGGTGTAGTGTGTGGCTCTAAAGATGGATTTCAATGAAATCATTTACTATTCTCTGCTGGCAGAGGAGGATGAGGAGTATTGTCGCCAGGTTTTTGAGGGATGGACAAGTGACCAGCTGATGGAAGCCATCCGATCAGCCCATTCCATGGTGGATCAGGGTTATATGTCTTATGATGATGTTCAGGCATTAATTCGGTTGTGTGTAAAGCCAGCTCTGTCATTTATTCCTGATGGCAGTGACGATTTCTCTCCCCCCTTCAGTCATGACCAAGTTGAATCCTTGATATGGTTATTAGAGGATGATCCAGTTTCTTTTGATGAACATTGTTCCTCTTGTTCCCAGCAGAAGTTGTCTGAGTGCATTAGTTCAGTGCAGTCTCTGATTAGACAAGGTGTGTGTGAATCTGCTTTTGTTCAGCCTGTGCTGCAGGCCTGGTCAGATCTCCTGATTCCAGCAAATCCACCTGTTTCCAGCCCTGCCATTAACCACTCACCTTCCCAAAGATCCATCTGTCCATCACCAATGGCAACCCCAGTTGAAGCTCAGTATACACTGCTTCCCACCAGATACCAATATCCAGTCTCTGCTCCCTGTACCTATCCTGCATACAACCCACCTGTCTCTTCTCAGCCGCCTACTAACCCACAAAAACTTCCCCCAGCTACTGTTCCCTCTACTCTGCCATATCCCAATCCTCCTTTCCAGTCCGCTGCACCCCTTACCTACAGAGCTTCTGTGGCTAAGCCCAAGAAAAAACGAAAGTTTTTCCCAACCAAGATGATCCTGCCAGTAACCCAACCTGTCTCCACACCAACCAACCTGCTCCAGTCTGCTTGCATGCCAGCTGAACCTGATTCTGCCAAACCTCTACCTGCTATGCGGCCAGTTTGCCAGCCTGATCCTGTATGCCAGCCTGAAGTTCCTGTGCCAGTTTGCCAACCTGAAGTTCCTGTGCCAGTTTGCCAACCTGAAGTTCCTGTGCCAGTTTGCCAGCCTGAAGTTGCTGTGCCAGTTTGCCAGCCTAAAGTTGCTGTGCCAGTTTGCCAGCCTGAAGTTGCTGTGCCAGTTTGCCAACCTGAAGTTGCTGTGCCAGTTTGCCAGCCTGAAGTTGCTGTGCCAGTTTGCCAACCTGAAGTTGCTGTGCCAGTTTGCCAGCCTGAAGTTGCTGTGCCAGTTTGCCAGCCTGAAGTTGCTGTGCCAGTTTGCCAGCCTGAAGTTGCTGTGCCAGTTTGCCAGCCTGAAGTTGCTGTGCCAGTTTGCCAGCCTGAAGTTGCTGTGCCAGTTTGCCAGCCTGAAGTTGCTGTGCCAGTTTGCCAGCCTGAAGTTGCTGTGCCAGTTTGCCAGCCTGAAGTTGCTGTTTCAGTGCCATCTGCCCTGCCTGTTTTAGCGCCATCTGCCCTGCCTGTTTCAGTGCCATCTGCTGCCCAGCTCGACGTCCCGGAGCCTGCTGCCCAGCTCGACGTCCCGGAGCCTGCTGCCCAGCTCGACGTCCCGGAGCCTGCTGCCCAGCTCGACGTCCCGGGGCCTGCTGCCCAGCTCGACGACCCGGAGCCTGCTGCCCAGCTTGATTTGCCCCTATCTGCATCCCAGCTTGATGTACTTTTTGCCCAACTTAAGATTTCTGTACCTGCTGCCCAGCTTGAGCTGCACTTTGCCCTGTTAAAAGTCATGGACTTTCATCCGGCCCAACCTGATGTGACTTTATCTGCTGCCCAGCTTGACACCACAGACTTTCCCCAGCAACATCTAATTGGAGCGTCCGGAGGCCGCTCCTTTGGGGGGGGGTACTGTCAGGGAAGGTTCCCCCTGCTGGTGTTACTGCTATGTTATCCTTGGGCTGCAGTACTGGCGTCCACCAGCGGGGCGTTCTTAGCAGTGTGGAGCACACAGCCCTTCCTGCGTTCAGGTGTGACCTGAATGCAATCAGCACGCCTCTATAAATACCCGGCGTGTGTAATCACTCCTGGCCCTGGTATCGTCATACCTCCTGGACCTGAGCTTGTATTTGACCCTGATTTCTGGACCTGATCCCTGGACCTGATCCTTGATCCCTGCCTGGACTTGTCCTCCCTGTGTCCTGATTCCTGTCCCCATCCTTACCCATCTACTGACCTCCCATGTGTATGACCTTGGCTTGGCTCGTTTATAAATATGGTATTCCCCTTTATTTGTACATACTGTTTTGTCGTTTTATTGTGCACTGGTGGTTCACACATTTGTAAATAAACACCTTTATTTCACTACTCACCTTGTTTGGTTCCTCTGTGCGGTCACACAGTCTGATCTACCAGCATTCCTGACACTCTCTGTGAGGAGGGGGCGGAGAGTTTCATTGTTCCTGTAACAGCTTGTAACTAGATATAAACCAGGAGAATATACCCTTCAAAACGTAGCCCCGTCTCGTTCTTGAAAGGGCATTCTACTGGATTACTATTCTGCTCCTTTCACAGCTGAACCTGACTCTCTCTCTGGATCTCGTGGATGGGGTTATACCGTCTCCAACGGCTGATACCCTCTCACTACCTGGGTAGCGGTTACATTACCCTTATGAATTATGGGCCAGATTCACAAAAGAGATACGACGATCCACGAAGGTACGCGCGTTCGTTACGTCGTTGCTAGTCGGTTTTTCCCGTCGCAAAGTTAGGCCTGCTTTTCCTTTGCTTAACTTTAGACGAGCCATGTTAAAGTATGGCCATCGTTCCCGGGTCGAATTGAAATTTTTTTTTTGCGCAAGACGTCCGGGAATACGAAAGTACGTTACGCACGTCGCCATTCAAAAAATACGTTGGGGCGCCGTAATTTCACGCAATGCACGTCGGGAAATTTCCTAACGGAGCATGCGCAAAACGTTCGGCGCGGGAACGCGCCTAATTTAAATGGTACACGCCCCATTTGAATTAGGCGGGCTTGCGCCGGACTTCTTTACGTTACTCCGCCGCAAGTTTATACTCAAGTGCTTTGTGAATCAAGCACTTACGAGGAAAACTTGCGGCGGTGTAACTTAAAGATGATACGTTACGCCGTCGCAGTTCTCTATGAATCTGGCCCTCTATCCCTAACCTGAGTTCTATTTTTAATCCAATTTCCACCCACCTCTTTGGTCCCTGGTGCAAAATATTCATTATCTTTAAGATCTATCAGTGGAGAATTACATTTAGATTTCAATTGTTTGTGTAGTCTATCCCAAACCCGAAGTGCGTTAAATGTAATTTCGTGTGTAGACGTGTGTAAAGTTCTGTATTGTGGTGGATTCCAAATTATTCTCCCTAATTGTGCCCTTGCAAGTGCGCATTCAATATTAATCCATCTTTTGTCATGATTCTCTTTGGCCCACTCTATAACCCGTGAAAGAACCGTAGCATAGTAATATTTTCTGATGTCCGGGACCGCCAATCCCCCCCTTTTCTTATTCTGTTTTAGTACTTGAGCAGAGATCCTGGGCCAGATCCTCAAAAGAGATACGGCGGAGTAACTGCTGTTACTCCGTCGTATCCCTGGTCCTAACTATGGAACTGATCCACAGACTCAGTTTCCCATAGTTAGGACGAAGATCCGACATGTGTAATTGAATTACACTGTCGGATCTTAAGGATGCAATTCTAGGCCGGCCGCTAGGTGGCGAGGCCATTGCGGCCGGCGTAGAATATGCAAATGACCAGTTACGGCGATCCACGAACGCTCCGACGGGCCCGTCGCTCTAAATCTACGTCGTTTACGTCGAGTTCCGCCGCGTAAAACTAGGGCTAAGCCCTAGTTGTCTTAAGCCATGTTAAGTATGGCCGTCGTTCCCGCGTCGAATTTTAAATTCTACGTCGTTTGCGTAAGACGTCCGTGAATGGCGCTGGACGCCATTTACGTTAACGTCTAAGCAAATGACGTCGGAGCGACGTCAGTTAGCGCAATGCACGTCGGGTAATTTACCCGACGGAGCATGCGCAGTACGTCCGGCGCGGGAGCGCGCCTAATTTAAATGGGATTCGCCCATTTGAATAGGAACGCCTTGCGCCGGACGGATTTAGGTTACAGCGCCGCAAAATTCCAGGTAAGTGCTTTGTGGATCGGCACCTAACTTGGGAATTTTGCGGCGGAGTAACTTAAATCCGAAAAGTTACGTTGCGCCGCGGCTTTGTGGATAACCCCCCCTATGCTTTTTATTTTTCCAAATGTAGTTCATCAGCAGAGCGTTTATTATTTTAATGTATGTCTGTGGCAATGCTATTGGGACCATTTGAAATTTATATAATATTTTTGGAACTAAGACCATTTTTACGACATTTATCCTTCTGAACCATGAGATTGGTCGGTTAAAGATAGTTTTAATTTCTCGTTTAATTTCGTTTAACAGGGGAATGTAGTTGACTATATACATTTTCTTTAGAGAGTTTACTAGTTTATCTCTTTCTGCCAAGAGAAATTAAACGCCTTTTGGAGTGCGACCCCCCCCCCTCTCCTGAACCGCACCAGGCCACATGCCCTCAACATGGGGAGGATGTCCCCATGTTGATGGGGACAAGGGTCTCATCCCCACAACCCTTGCCCGGTGGTTGTGGGGGTATGCGGGCGGGAGGCTTATCAGAATCTGGAAGACCCCTTTAACAAAGGGGACCCCCAGATCCTGACCCCCCCTCCCTGTGACACGAAGGAAGTGTAAATTCTTGTAAAAAAAAACACACACACCGTAGAATAAAGTCCTTTATTAATATAAAAAAAAAAACTCCAGCGGTGATAATCCACTCGTTCCCAGATTCCTGCGGGGACCTCCGAGCATTTTTTTTCTAAATGTCCATGTGCCATTGACTACAATGGGGTTCGGAGTTCGTGTTCGGGTTCCATTCTAGCTAAGTTCTTACTGGGTTTATTCCCCCAAATGTATCTTTCTCTACCCCTTCTGTTTAGTAATTTCTTGAGAGTGCTCTATATTCATCTCTTTTAAGAGTCAATTCGTGGAGTGTTTCTCTCTTTTGGCCCTGTGTTTTATGGTCTTGTTCCAACTTATAAATTTCTTCAGTTAATGTTTTTAATTTCCTGGTACTTTCTTTCTTTTTCCTTGCCCCTTCAGCAATAAAAATCCCTCTTATATACGCTTTGTGGGCGTCCCATAGGGAAGCCCTAAAGATCCCCTCCGTATCGTTCTCCTGAAAATAAAATTCCAGTTCCTTTTGGACTCTTCCTGCCACCTCTTCATCTTCCATTAAGCTTCCGTCCAGTCTCCACTCCGGTGGATTTGTTTTCTGAAATGATGTACTCATTTTTATGGTTATTGGGGCGTGGTCTGAGATGGTCGTAATCTCATTTCCCGTATCCATTACCCTCTCAAGTAATCTATGGTCTATGAGGATATAATCTATCCTCGAGTACGTCCCATGCACAGGGGAGTAAAAAGTGTAGTCGCAGGTTTTGGGATGCAGGATTCGCCATACATGTACCATTTGGTTGTGCGACATTCATTGTTTCAGTTCTTTTAACTGCTCACTGTTAGTCCCTGTGCCCGGGACGAGCTATCGAGTATGGGATTCATGCAAAAGTTGAAGTCCCCCATTAATACCACATGCCCTGCCTCAAAATCTTTTAATTTTCTTAGGATTTTGCTTACATATTTAATCGGGTTCACATTGGGGGCATATGTGAACCCGGGACCAGGGACCAGGGACCAGACAGATAGCCAGCTAGACACCGCAGACAGGCAGGCTCCTACAATCTTTGCTGCATGAATCAACTTGCAGCCCATAGGACCGGCTCCTTCCTTCCCTTCGTGGGCCCCTCTCTTCAGGTAAGACCCTGTCTTTCAGGGCCATCTTTCCACCCCCAGGAATCGCTAGTGACCGTCCTTTTCAGGACAGCCACTCCAGCGATCCAAATTGCGGCTGTTTACCTTCTCTTAGAGCCGCATGCACCCCAATCAGTCACCCATAATCACCCCGGCCACCCGCCACGCATAGCAGCGCTTTTTTCCCTGCGGCAGCAAATTGGCTTAGCACTGCCAGGGTTTTTTTGCCTTCCTCTGGACCAAGGCCAAGCGAGAGGATTCAGCGAATCTTCCCTCTATTGCAATTAATCCCCCCCCCCCCCCGGTGACTGGCAACAATGGTTAAACTGCGATACTCTGCAGAAACGATTTGGGGTCTGAGACAATTCGCAACAGTATTACCAGCCGTCACCAAAAAGGCCTTAAAAATAGACCAACTTTTGAGATTCGATCAACGATCGACCATCAAAAATTTCAACCATTTAACCCAGCTCAAGCACATATCATGTGCTTTGATCAACACAAGATCGGCAGTAAAACACCGATCAGAAATCCACGATTTCTTACTACAAAATGATCTAGACTGCCTCTTTATCACAGAAAGCTGGCTTTCAGACGACTGCAACACCATTCTTGGAGAATTGGTGCCAGAAAATTATCGAATTATAACGGAAAACAGAATAGGGCAAAGAGGAGGAGGCCTGGCGGTGATCCATAAGTTTCATATTGCAATCACTAAGCCGGTCCTTCAAAATCCTCTTCCATTTATGGAAACCCTTACTCTTCAACTTCAAACTAACCCCCAGGAGACTGTTCACATTCTCCTCTGCTATAGGCCACCTGGGCCAAAATCGCAGCTTCTACCATCATTAACGGAGTTCATATCCACTTATACCCTTAACAGCAAACATCTTTTGCTGCTCGGGGACTTCAATCTGTGGGCCAACTCCTCACAGGATCCCATTGCGGATGCCTGCATCGATCACCTGGAAGGATTAGGACTACAGCAACTTATATGCGGTCCCACGCATGCTTCAGGTCACACACTCGACCTAATTTTCAGACAAAATCTGAAAATAAACATTTTGGGAAATGAACCTTTGCCATGGACAGACCACCATGCAATTAGTTTCATAATTTCCAAAATTCCACCAGTTATAAAAGCACCCAAGCCGGTGACAATACACTGGGCTAGATCTCAGAAGAAGCTCCATTCGGAACTCTTCAAATCTACCTTGGGAAACCGAATCAAAACTATTCATCCTCAGTTAACAGCCTCGGATACACTGGATGCCATAAATGCAGCTCTGCTACAATCAGCCGACTTAGTAGCACCGAAACGCAAAGTCCGCATCCGGAAAAAAAAGTCCGGCTGGTTCAACAACCAGCTGTCCCTACTGAAGCAAGAGCGCAGAAGGGCGGAAGCCGCCTGGAAAAGAAGCCCTTCAGAAGATCACCTCATCATCTACAAGGCAATAACAACACAATATCATAAAGAAATCTTCAAAGCAAAGAAACATAATTTTTCTATGACGATTAACAGCGCCATGAACCGCCCCCGAGAACTATTTAAGATGGTCACCCAGACCATGAATCCGGGATGTCTTGAAGTCCCCAATTCAGACACCCAAGAGTTCTGTAATGAACTATCGGATTTCTTCATCGACAAAATCGAAAGAATCCGGGTAAGTATTCTGCAAAATAATACTCCCCTCAGCCCCCTCTTCAATCAACTACAAAACACCAACAGAAACCTTCTACAATCAACTAAGTTCACTCTGGAACCCATCTCCATCGATACCACCAAAAATATCATTGGTGCGTTGCGGAACAGCACAGCACCCAATGACATCATTCCCACCAAGCTGCTGAAGGAATGCGCCGACATTCTGGCGCCTCCCATCACACAGCTTATAAATCAGTCATTTAAGGAAGGCATAGTGCCATCCCTGCTGAAAGAGGGCACAATCCAGCACATCCTGAAAAAACCTAACTTGGATCCCAAGGACCCAACTCACCGCCGCCCCATAACAGGCCTAAATATTCTCTCCAAGATAATGGAGAAAATAGTGGTACAACAGCTGCAACAGCATCTGGATACCCACAATCTACTCGATCCATTTCAATCAGGTTTCCGTCCCGGACACGGGACAGAAACGGCCTTACTCAAAATATGGGACGATGCCCTCGAGGCCGCAGACGAGGGAGAATCCTGTCTCCTGGTTCTGCTGGACCTAAGCGCAGCCTTTGACACAGTAGACCACAAAATGTTACTGATGCGACTGGCCGAGGTAGCCAGAATCGCAGAAGGTGATTTACCATGGTTTTCCTCCTTTCTTGAAAACCGATCACAAACAGTGAAACTGGGATCTTTCACGTCGGAAAAACGCACAGTGCCATGTGGAGTCCCCCAAGGATCCCCCCTGTCACCGGTACTGTTCAACATCTATCTTCGCCCTCTCTTTGATATTATCAGTAGCCAAGAACTACTTTATCACTCTTATGCAGACGATACGCAATTGTATTTTCGCATCTGCAACAAAAAGGATCATCATCTCAGTTTAGAGAAATGTCTCTCTTCTATAGAAAACTGGATGACTAAGAGTTATCTTAAACTCAACAGTTCCAAAACAGAACTTCTTATGTTTCACGCCAGCCGCAAGAGTCAACTGGCAACAACCTGGACACCGCCGCCCATTCTGGGCCAAAGCATCACCCCTAGCTCCAAAGTCAAAAGTCTAGGAGTCATTTTTGACACCTTCATGACAATGGACGCACAAATAGGGTCAGTAGTCAGCGGATCGCACTATTTGTTGCGCCTACTACGCAGACTTATTCCATTTATCCCCAAAGAAGACGTAGCAGTCGTGGTGGGAACAATCGTGAATTCCAGACTGGACTATGCAAATGCCCTTTACCTCGGGCTCCCAAAGTACCAAATCGCTCGTCTGCAAGTCGTACAGAATACGGCCGCCAGACTGGTGACTGGGAAAAGGACATGGGAATCAATCTCACCTTCGCTGAGAACCCTTCACTGGTTGCCAGTAAAAGACAGAATTGCATTTAAAGCACTCTGCCTGACACATAAGTGCATCCATGGGAAGGCTCCGCAATATCTTTGCGACAAGATAGAACCTCACAATTCTAATCGCGTTCTGCGATCCAGCGACCAAAATCTGGTCAAGGTGCCAAAAACCAAATACAAGTCCAAAGGAGAAAGAAGGTTTGCTTTTCAAGGTCCGAGACTATGGAACGCTTTACCAACCAGCGTTCGGTTGGAGGAAAACCACCTGACTTTCAGAAGACAGATTAAAACTCTGCTCTTTTGATGTCATGAGACACGAAACATCAAGCACCCAGAGGCGATTCAGTTCGCATGTGCCGCGCTATATAAGTTTTTCATTCATTCATAAACATTTGCCAGGGTGTAATCCACCCCTCCCAATTTTACTTTCAGAAATAAGAATCTACCTTCGGGGTCGGTCAGTCTGTACCCCAGTGTGAATCGGACACCTCTCGCAATTCCTATAGCGACCCCGCGGGACCTCTTTGATATTGTGTCTCCATAGAGTAATGTGGGGTAATTAGGGGAATACAGCTTTATGTTGGACTCTGATGTTAAGTGGGTCTCTTGTAAGAAGACGAGTGCTTAAGTTTTCAAACCTACACCGCACAGACTCCTGGGAATGTAGTGGGTGTAACTTTCCAGGAGTCTGTACGCTCCCCAGTCTCGAAGAATTGTGTGACTTGGACAGTACAGGTGCTGTTTACAGCGCCATCTTCAATAAGGGCACAAAGCCCTTAGTTTTAGTTTAGTTTTAATCTGCAGGACAAGAGAGAGAGAGAGGGCAGCAGCAGCAGCAGCAGCAGCAGCTGAGAAGCAAGGACTTATCGTGTTACTCGAGCAGCTGAATTAAAGCGGAGTTCCAACCACAATTAGCATTTTTTAAATGTATGTCCTTTCATCCTGCGTTTTTATAATAGAAATCTGGTCACTTACTATTTTACAATCCGCCGCCGATCCGCATAGATATTCAAAAAAGATAGTTTATAAAACTATGGCCCAGATTCAGGTAGATTTGCCCATTACTTACACCTGAGCCGCTCAGCTGAATTTCTCTGTGTGACGGTATCGGTATGATATCCCCGTCAACGTTCCCTTCTTCCCATAACGAAAATCACCCCAATATTCCACGAGGAGGGATATCCCTGGAATCGCCCAGAAAGCCACACATGCCAAGCTTACTGCTAGAACAAGACAGAGTTTAATGGTTTTTCTTCTCAGCTTTTTATACAGTCCAAGACATTGAAGCAACAATGATATCTCCACCCCCCCTAATCACACACTAAGGCTAATTACTAAAACATTCTAGACAGGTCGGCACCGACCGACAATTATCATGTCTAATCACTGCACATTCCTTAAACAACAAACCACCTTCACACACTGAGTTTCCTAAGCAGACGTTTCGTCTGCTTCCAGTTTGACACCTATTAACACCTCTGAGAATCACTAGGTTGTAGACAGCGTTGTCACACAATTAAAGGCCTTTCAAAAGCTAGCCTTATTTAACATATGAACAGTCTTTACAGAGAGAGATGAATCACACATGAAACACCTGTTACCTGTAACCCACAGCATTAAGTTAGCAGGGAGAGCATTAGACTGAAGCATATAGGCAAATGCATCACAATGGCCCCCCTTTTTCTCCCTGCTACGGCAAACCCGGTTGGACCTTCCCTGGTCCAGTAGGGTTGACGGGTTCCGAGCTTTCAGTCCGAGGTTAACTCCGTTTGGCGTAACTGACCTCCCTTGGCAACTGCTTCAGACTCAGGTATGTCACCGGGTCGTCAGATCACACGCCGGTCAGTCCCCAAGTCTTTGTGTGATCTGCAGAGTCACCAGAAGTCAGTGTGAAGACGGCGAATGGGTCTGTGCGCCGCCGTCTAGGTGTCCCGCTATGGGAGGGGGCAGGTTATGGCTCTGAAGTGACAGTCACAGGAGATTCATAAAAAGAAAAAGTTATATTTGTTGAAATGCTGTATCACCGGTGCTCAGAGTTCGGGGGGGGGGGCTATCAGGGCCCCATAGGGTCAGCCACCCCCTGCTCCCTCCGCAGCCGCCGGTTCTCCTCTTGGAGCTTCTCCAGCTCCATCTCCAGTTCATGGAGCCTGGGGGGGTCAGCCTGCTGTGACCCCAGGTGGTTGTTCTCCTCCTCCATGCGGCTTATGCACTCCTCCAGCTCCATGTACTCACGGATCAGCTCCTGCTTGCTCATGTCCTGCAGGCTCTCCACGTGGTCCTTCATCATCAGGAACTGGGTGGTGGTGTAAGGGGCCACCGGTGGGCCCTTGGCGAACATCTCGGCCCGCATCTGGGACGCCCGCTGCGACTCCCTCTCCTCCAGTCGCTTCTTATCCTCCCAGGACAGCTTGTTATACGGCTTCCAGGACCTCTTCTTCTTGGGGGGTAGCCGGCGGTGCCTCTTTCTGCCCAGCTCCCTCCAGGGCCCCTCCGGCTCATGGCTGTCGCCCATGACCAGCTGACAATGGTGTTCCCTGTTGTCCGTAATAACAGATTGTACCATGAGGGCTTCGTAAGGGGTTCCCAATGGTTCTTCCCGACCCAGCTCCTGGAGATCCCAAGCCGAGTCTACACAATGGGCTGCTGCTGGAGGGCGGTACCCAGGTTGAGACCAATTTGACCTGGTGTTGTCACTCATGGGGCAATTCTGCTTGAAGTGACCGAGCTGTTTGCACCGGAAGCAGCGTTGTTCGTTGTCCTCCTGGCGTGGATAGCGAGGGCTAGATGTCATCGGTCTGTTAGGCGGTTGGTATCTAGCGGCTGGTGGGTGTGAGGGCGCCGTTGGTTGTGGAGGTTGTACCCGTGGTGTGACCTGGTTTGTCTTGCGAGTATCCGCATATTCATCCGCCAACTTCGCGGCCTCTGGTAGAGTCATGGGCCTGCGATCTCTCACCCAATCCTTGACGTCCGTCTGGATGTGATTGTAAAATTGCTCCAGGAGCATTAGTTGCAAAATGTCCTCTGCGGTGGTGGCCTGGCTGCTGTTAATCCAGTTAGAGGCCGACAGGGACAACTGGCATGCCCATTCTGCGTAAGAGTCTTTCGTGGTTTTGCGTGAGTCCCTGAACTTCTGTCGGTGGGAGCCAAGAGCGCTTCTTTAACCCGGGCGTAGCTATGGATATCCTGATCTGGCACGGTCCGGAAAGCATCAGAAGCTTTGCCTGACAGTTTGCCTGACAATATTGCAACCCACTCTCTTCTAGCTATTCGGTGCAGGTTACATTGTCGCTCAAAATCCGCCAGGTAGTTATCAATCTCACAGTCCTTTTCATCAAAAGCTTTAAAAGCGCTAAACGGAATCTTCCTTGTGTCTGCTGTGCTGTACTCACTGTTCGGAGAAGGTGCGGCTGCTTGTTGGACTGCTGCCAGTTTTAACTGTAGCTCTGCGTCTCTTATTTGTTTAGCCTCCTGTAGTTCTGCGTCTCTTATTTGTTTGTCTCTTATTTCTTTAGCCTCCTGTAGCTCCATCACTTTCAGCACCACATCCGGCGTTGGGTTCGGGCCGAACCACGCTAGCTTCTCTCTCATTAGCTTGTTGGCTGGCGATTCCTCCTCCCGAATCACTGGTGTCTCCATCTCTTGTACTGCTGGCATTGCTGCAATCACGTTCTCCTGGTCTATCTCCATTGATTCTGCTATGATGACCCGTTCGGTTTTGTTGCTAGCAATCCTTCCACGAACTTCCAGTAGTTCTTCCAGTGTCTGCTTGGAATCCCGGGTGTAAAGGAGAGTAGAAGGGAAAATCCCACTGCTACCAACCAATTGTGACGGTATCGGTATGATATCCCCGTCAACGTTCCCTTCTTCCCATAACGAAAATCACCCCAATATTCCACGAGGAGGGATATCCCTGGAATCGCCCAGAAAGCCACACATGCCAAGCTTACTGCTAGAACAAGACAGAGTTTAATGGTTTTTCTTCTCAGCTTTTTATACAGTCCCAAGACATTGAAGCAACAATGATATCTCCACCCCCCCTAATCACACACTAAGGCTAATTACTAAAACATTCTAGACAGGTCGGCACCGACCGACAATTATCATGTCTAATCACTGCACATTCCTTAAACAACAAACCACCTTCACACACTGAGTTTCCTAAGCAGACGTTTCGTCTGCTTCCAGTTTGACACCTATTAACACCTCTGAGAATCACTAGGTTGTAGACAGCGTTGTCACACAATTAAAGGCCTTTCAAAAGCTAGCCTTATTTAACATATGAACAGTCTTTACAGAGAGAGATGAATCACACATGAAACACCTGTTACCTGTAACCCACAGCATTAAGTTAGCAGGGAGAGCATTAGACTGAAGCATATAGGCAAATGCATCACACTCTGCGCTGGAGCAATTTTGCCAAATTGCCACCTGATTCAGGAATCGTTTGTTCATTTAATTTGCTCCTGTTTAAGGCAAAGCTGAGGGCGCAAGGCCGTGCAAGTCAAAGTGGGTGTGCCCCTATGTAAATGAGGAATTTTCGGCTCAGCAGAGATTTGCCATCATAATTTCAGGGCAAATCCTGCTCAGCTGCTTGCACTGAGCAAATAAATAGGAGCAGACTTGCGCAGGTTCTTTGCTGAATTTCATCCTGCTTTTTCCTACCCCCCCTGAGCAAGGAAATTCAGCCCTTTTGCAAGACATGGCACCTCCCAAAGGGACCAAAAAAAGGAAGGCCAACTTTGTGGCTGCAGAGATGGACATCCTGATTGCTGCACTCCAGCAGCATAAGGAAGTCCTATATGGTGCCCAGCGGGCAAACACCACCATTGCCCAAAGGAGGGCTATATATGAAGCCATTGCCCTGGACATCAATGCCCTGGGTAATGAAGTGCGTACCTGGGATGACATCCAGAAGAAATTAAATGATATGAGGCGCAGGGTCCGTGAAAAACTGGCTCTTATCAGGAAGCATACCGGTGGCACGGGAGGTGGTCCGCGATGTATGATCCGGCTCAATCAGGAGGAGCAGCTTATTGCACAAACGTTCGTGCAGGAGCAGGTGGAGGGAAAAAAGCTTGCACGCTTCCAGTGCAAGATGCGCATCACACGCGCATGTTTCTGAATCATCGGCAGTACCTAATTTGCATATTCGCTGAGGGAATTCCATGAAGGCGCAACTTACACCCAGCGCAAAATTGCGCGAAAATTGAGCTGGAACAGCTAGGCTGCGTGCGCGGGAAAATGGCCGCATTTCAGGCTTAACTGGTTTACAGAATCAGCCGCAAATTTGCATAGGAGCAAATCAGTACTTGCGCGGCGCAAATCACACTTGTTCCCGCGCAAGTGCTTCTTGAATCTGGGCCTATATCTACACCGTTGTCATTTTGCTTGTGGGCATTGTGAAGCCTACAGGCACTTAGGGCCAGATTCACAGAACAGATACGACGGCGTATCTCCTGATACACTGTCGTATCTGTTGTTCTATCTATGCGGCTGATTCATAGAATCATTTCCGCATAGATAACCCTAAGATCCGACAGGTGTAATTGACTTACACCGTCGGATCTTAGGATGCAGTACCTCGGCCGCCGCTGGGTGGAGTTTGCGTCGTATTCCTGTGTCGGGTATGCAAATTAGCAGTTACGGCGATCCACAAAGGTTTTTCCCGTCGTTATGTCAGCGCAAGTCTTAGTTTCCCGTCGCAAAATTAGTGGTACTTTAACATGGTGTAAAATTACTCCACCATGTTAAAGTATGCCCGTCGTTCCCGCGTCGCTTTCTAATTTTTTTTTTCTGCGTAAGTACGTTACGCACGTCGCGATTCACAAACACGTCGTGCCGCCGTAATTTTGTGCTAAGCACGTCGGGAAAATTGCGACTGGAGCATGCGCAGTATGTCCGGCGCGGGAGCGCGCCTAATTTAAATGGTACCCGCCCCATTTGAATTGGGCGGGTTTGCGCCGGACGTGTTTACGATACACAGCCGCAAGTTTGCAGGTAAGTGCTTTGTGGATCGGGCACTAACACTGAAAACTTTCGGCGGTGTAATGTAAACGGGTTACGTTACACGGCCGCAATTGTAACTGAATCTGGCCCTTACTTCCTGGAAGTCTTGGATGGGGAGTGATAATTGGACAGCGCACTGCATCCTGGGAAATGATGACACACATTTCCCAGGAGCATTAGAGGGAGATGATGTCAGAATCCTAGGTGGTTTCAAAGGCAGATTTTGTGGGACCACATAGCAACAGGCATTTCCAGATGAGTAAAAAAAAAATGTTTTTTTTTTTTTTCTTTTTTAGTCGTAAGCTACAGTTTAAAGCAAACTTGTTTTTTTGATGGAACCTCCACTTTAACTACTCGTTTGTCCCAGAGAAGGTAAGTGCTTATACTGTGTAACATCTGCTTTAATTGTGCTCACTTTCTTTAGCTTTGTCTCAATCCTGTTTACTGTGCATGCACCCTCGTTTTTCTGTATGTTTGATCACTTTTTTTTCTGTTGTAACTTATCTTTTTTTTTGTCTCGAAATTTTCCTTTTCATGTTGTTTTTTTTATTTCTTTCCCTTTCTGTGCCTGTATAAGAGTGCAATTTAATTTAACCCCCTTTTTTCTTTTATTTTATTATTTTTTTCATTTTTTTTTCTTTTATTTTTTCTAATACATTTTAAAATATTTTTTTGTCTATTTTTTCATTTAATCATTCTGTTTGTTTATAGTAGTATATTTTATTATATATCTTTATTTACTCCTGTAATTTGTTGTAAATAATTTGTTTTAATTTTATTTTATTTTAGTGATATACTTGTATGATGGTGAAGAAGATTTGATGAATAAATTACCAATCTGAATTTATTTCTCAATAACCAGGTATGTTTCATATTTTTTTTTTTTTATTCAATTTTTTTTTATAGTTTTATCACCTATCCACCATTTTGTCTTCTAAGTTCATCTCTTCTACATTCACCCCACCTCCCTCATTCTCCCTCCGTCTCATCTTCCCTCCACCTCATCTTCCCTCTCCCTCATTGTATCTCATACCTCTTCATTATCACCCTCATCCTCTGCCTTATACTCATACTTACAATCATTGTCATCCTCACCTTCATCCTTATAATCATCTTCATGCTTACAATCTCCATCATCCTCATCCCCATCATCATTCCTCTCCTTGACTCTCATCATCATCATCCTTGCCATTATCCTCATCCCTGCACTCAGCCTCATCCTCATTCTCGTCCACAACATCTGTCTGCACCCTTGTAATAATCCTTATCCTCAAGCTCACCCACACTATTATCCTCATACCTGCACTCACCCACACCCTCGGCATAAACCCCATCATCATCCTCTTCCATAACCTTACACTCAACCTCATCATCAACATTATCCTCATCCCTGCACTCACACTTACCATCATCCTCATCTTCATCCTGATCCTCATCCACAGCATCTTTCTGCACCCTTACAATCAACCTCACCCTCACTATTATCCTCATACCTGCACTCACCCACACCCTCTGCCTTAACCTCATCATCATCCTCGTCCATACCCCTAGGCCCCTTTCACACTGTGGCGGGAGCCGCGGTGGCAGTATAGCGGCGCTAAAAAATAGCGGCGATATACCGCCGGAATTGATGCGGTAATCGGCGGCTAGCAGTATTAACCCCCGCTAGCGGCCGATAAACGGTTAATACCGCCCGCAATGGGCCTCAGTAGAGGCGCATTACGGGCGGGATTGAAGCGGTTTCCAATTGTTTAAAATGGGAAGGAGCGGTATACACGCCGCTCTTCTCACTGCTCCAAAAATGCTGCTGGCAGGAGATTTTTTTCTCTCCCGCCAGCGCATCGCCTCAGTGTGAAAGCCCTCGGGCTTTCACATTGAGTATGCAGTGCAGGAGTTTTCTGGCAGTATAGCAGCGCTATTTTTAGCGCTGTACCACCTGAAAAACTCCTCAGTGTGAAAGGGGCATTACACTTAATCACATCATCACCATTATCATCATCCCTGCACTCAGCCTCAGGATCGTCCTCATCTTCTTCCTTATCCTCATCCACAAGATCTTTCTGCACCCTTACAATCATCCTCATCATCACCCTCACTATTATCCTCATACCTGCACTCACTCACACCCTCTGCCTTATAATCATCAACCTCATCCATACCCTTACACTCCAGACATAATAAAAATCCATCAAAAAAAACAAAAATATTCTTTACAATTATATTTTTAGATATACAAGCCATCTGTCCTGAGTCAACTATTGCCTATCATCGACATCTCTTACAGGAGGTATGTCATTTTGGGTTATTAGTTTGTTTTTATTTATTCTAAACAAATTAAAAACACGTTTTATTTAAAAAAAAAACGTATATACAATTTATTAATTACTTATTTTTATTCCATAGATTGGAAGAGACAAGTGGATTTGATTTATTTCAAAACCATGCCTGAAATTTATTTTTTTATTTTGTTTCTTTATTTATTGATTATATTTAAATGTTGTACAGTATTTGTATTGTCTCTGTCTGTCTGCCTCTCTCTCTCTCTCACTGTCTCGCTATCCCCCTCTCTCTTTCTCTCTCGCTATCCCCCCCTCTCTCTGTCTCGCTATCCCCCTCTCTCTCTTTCTTTCTCGCTATCCCCCTCTCTCTCTTTTTCTCTCGCTATCCACCTCTCTCTATTTCTCTCTCGCTATCCCCCTCTCTCTTTCTCTCTCGCTATCCCCCCTCTCTCTTTCTCTCTCGCTATCCCCCTCTCTCTTTCTCTCTCGCTATCCCCCTCTCTCTCTTTCCCTCTGGCTATCCCCCTCTCTCTCTCGCTATTCTTCCTCTCTCTTTCTCTCTCACCATCCCCCCTCTCTCTTTCTCTCTCGCTATCCCCCCTCTCTCTCTCTCGCTATCCCCCTCTCTCTCTCGTTGCATGCAATTTGTATTTTTTATTGTTTTCATATGTGTGATCTCTCTGTCTCTCCCCTCTCTCTCTTGCTATAGCCCCCCTCCCTCTCTCTCGCTATCTCTCTCTCGCTATCCCTCTCTCTCTCTCTCGCTATCCCTCTCTCTCTCGCTATCCCTCTCTCTCTCTCTATCCCCCTCTCTCTCTTTCTCCCCTGCTATTCCCCTCTCTCTCTGTCTCGCTATCACCCTCTCTCTCTTTTTCTCTCGCTGTCCCCTCTCTCTTTTTCTCTCTCGCCACCCCCCCTCTCTCTTTCTCTCTCGCTACCCCCCATCTCTCTCTCTCTCGCTATCCCCCCTCTCTCTCGCTATCCCCCCTCTCTCTCTCTCTCTCTCTCTCTATCTCTCTCTCACAACTTTGAGAGATTTAAATGTTGTATGTTCCATTATTTTTTTTAATGTTATGTAACAAGTCCCTTGCTCGCTCGCTTCTGCTCTCCCGACACTCCTCTGCTACTATTGAGTCAGCTTGCAGATCGCAACGTCTGATGGTTAGGTCATCCAAGGCTCCGGGATCCGAACTACAGCTATGTGCCGTTCGGGATCCATTAGAACAAACACCAGGCAGGCTGTATGTAAGTTCAAATAGGAAGACCTTTATTGGAAGTACACAACACACTTTTAAACAGAATTTGGAACATCCTGCCCCCAACAATCGCTTTCCTATTGGTCAATTGTAAAGTACACATAGTCCTCCTTCAGGTCCTCCTTAGCCATGCAAATGAGGACTTGAAAATGAGTCAGCAGGGATTGGTCCGATAGCTTGAATGGAGGGACTGTTATGTGTAATGAGACAGAAGCCCCAGGGGGCAATCAATGTACACAATAGCCAGACACAGAACAATGGAGCCATCTGGAGCTTTAAGACAGGGAAGAAGACCCCCCACTGTGTAACAGCTTTCAAGGAGGAACACTTCTACATTCCAAGGTCCATGACATTATATATATATTTTTCCAATTTATTTATTAACAATTGATTTTGAAATTTTCAAAATCATGCAATTTGTTTTTTATTTTTTATTGTTTTCATATGTGTGATCTCTCTGTCTCTCCCCCTCTCTCTCTTGCTATAGCCCCCCCTCCCTCTCGTTATCTCTCTCTCTCGCTATCCCTCTCTCTCTCTCGCTATCCCTCTTTCTCTCTCTCTCTTGCTATCCCTCTCTCTCTCGCTATCCCTCTCTCTCTCTCTCTCTCTCTCTCTCTCTCTCTCTCTCTCTCGCTATCCCTCTCTCTCTCTCTCTAGCTATCCCCCTCTCTCTCTCGCTATCCCTCTCTCTCTCTCGCTATCCCCCTCTCTCTCTTTCTCTCTCGCTATCCTCCCTCTCTCTGTCTCGCTATCCCCCTCTCTCTCTTTCTCTCTCGCTATCCCCCTCTCTCTCTTTCTCTCTCGCTATCCCCCTTTCTCTCTTTCTCTCTCGCTATCCCCCTCTCTCTCTTTCTCTCTCGCTATCCCCCCTCTCTCTTTGTCTCTCGCTATCCCCCTCTCTCTCTTTCTCTCTCGCTATCCCCCTCTCTCTTTCTCTCTCGCTATCCCCCTCTCTCTCTCTCGCTATTCCCCCCTCTCTCTTTCTCTCTCACCATCCCCCCTCTCTCTTTCTCTCTCGCTATCCACCCTCTCTCTCTCTCTCTCGCTACTCCCTCTCTCTCTCTCTCTCGTTGTATGTTCCTTTATTTGTTTTAATGTTATATATATATTTTTCCAATGTATTTATCAACAATTGATTTAGAAATTTTCAAAATCATGCAATTTGTTTGTATTTTTTATTGTTTTCATATGTGTGATCTCTCTGTCTCTCCCCCCCTCTCTCTTGCTATAGCCCCCCTCCCTCTCTCTCGCTATCCCCCTCTCTCTCTTTCTCTCTCGCTATCGCCCTCTCTCTCTTTCACTCTCGCTATCCCCCCTCTCTCTTTATCTCTCGCTATCTCCCTCTCTCTCTTTCTCTCTCGCTATCCCCCTCTCTCTCTTTCTCTCTCGCTATCCCCCTCTCTCTCTTTCTCTCTCGCTATTCCCCCCTCTCTCTTTCTCTCTCGCTATCCCACCCTCTCTCTTGCTACCCCCCCTCTCTCTCTCTCTCTCTCTCTCTCTCGTTGTATGTTCCTTTATTTGTTTTAATGTTATATATATATTTTTCCAATGTATTTATCAACAATTGATTTTGAAATTTTCAAAATCATGCAATTTGTTTGTATTTTTTTTTTTTATATGTGTGATCTCTCTGTCTCTCCCTCTCTCTCTCTTGCTATAGCCCCCCTCACTCTCCCTCGCTATCTCTCTCTCTCGCTATCCCTCTCTCTCTCTTTTTATCTCTCGCTATCCCCCTCTCTCTCTTTCTCTCTCGTTATCCCCCCTCTCTCTGTCTCGCTATCCCCCTCTCTTTCTTTCTCTCTCGCTATCCCCCTCTCTCTCTTTCTCTCTCGCCATCCCCCTCTCTCTTTCTCTCTCGCTATCCCCCTCTCTCTTTCTCTCTCGCTATCCCCCTCTCTCTCTTTCCCTCTGGCTATCCCCCTCTCTCTCTCGCTATTCTCCCTCTCTCTTTCTCTCTCACCATCCCCCCTCTCTCTTTCTCTCTCGCTATCCCCCCTCTCTCTCTCTCTCGCTATCCCCCTCTCTCTCTCGTTGCATGCAATTTGTATTTTTTATTGTTTTCATATGTGTGATCTCTCTGTCTCTCCCCTCTCTCTCTTGCTATAGCCCCCCTCCCTCTCTCTCGCTATCTCTCTCTCGCTATCCCTCTCTCTCTCTCTCGCTATCCCTCTCTCTCTCGCTATCCCCCTCTCTCTCTCTATCCCCCTCTCTCTCTTTCTCCCCTGCTATTCCCCTCTCTCTCTGTCTCGCTATCACCCTCTCTCTCTTTTTCTCTCGCTGTCCCCTCTCTCTTTTTCTCTCTCGCCACCCCCCCTCTCTCTTTCTCTCTCGCTACCCCCCATCTCTCTCTCTCTCGCTATCCCCCCTCTCTCTCGCTATCCCCCCCTCTCTCTCTCTCTCTCTCTCTATCTCTCTCTCACAACTTTGAGAGATTTAAATGTTGTATGTTCCATTATTTTTTTTAATGTTATGTAACAAGTCCCTTGCTCGCTCGCTTCTGCTCTCCCGACACTCCTCTGCTACTATTGAGTCAGCTTGCAGATCGCAACGTCTGATGGTTAGGTCATCCAAGGCTCCGGCATCCGAACTACAGCTATGTGCCGTTCGGGATCCATTAGAACAAACACCAGGCAGGCTGTATGTAAGTTCAAATAGGAAGACCTTTATTGGAAGTACACAACACACTTTTAAACAGAATTTGGAACATCCTGCCCCCAACAATCGCTTTCCTATTGGTCAATTGTAAAGTACACATAGTCCTCATTCAGGTCCTCCTTAGCCATGCAAATGAGGACTTGAAAATGAGTCAGCAGGGATTGGTCCGATAGCTTGAATGGAGGGACTGTTATGTGTAATGAGACAGAAGCCCCAGGGGGCAATCAATGTACACAATAGCCAGACACAGAACAATGGAGCCGTCTGGAGCTTTAAGACAGGGAAGAAGACCCCCCACTGTGTAACAGCTTTCAAGGAGGAACACTTCTACATTCCAAGGTCCATGACATTATATATATATTTTTCCAATTTATTTATTAACAATTGATTTTGAAATTTTCAAAATCATGCAATTTGTTTTTTATTTTTTATTGTTTTCATATGTGTGATCTCTCTGTCTCTCCCCCTCTCTCTCTTGCTATAGCCCCCCCTCCCTCTTGTTATCTCTCTCTCTCGCTATCCCTCTCTCTCTCTCGCTATCCCTCTTTCTCTCTCTCTCTTGCTATCCCTCTCTCTCTCGCTATCCCTCTCTCTCTCGCTCTCTCTCTCTCTCTCGCTATCCCTCTCTCTCTCTCTCTAGCTATCCCCCTCTCTCTCTCGCTCTCCCTCTCTCTCTCTCTCGCTATCCCCCCTCTCTCTCTTTCTCTCTCGCTATCCTCCCTCTCTCTGTCTCGCTATCCCCCTCTCTCTCTTTCTCTCTCGCTATCCCCCTCTCTCTCTTTCTCTCTCGCTATCCCCCTTTCTCTCTTTCTCTCTCGCTATCCCCCTCTCTCTCTTTCTCTCTCGCTATCCCCCCTCTCTCTTTGTCTCTCGCTATCCCCCTCTCTCTCTTTCTCTCTCGCTATCCCCCTCTCTCTTTCTCTCTCGCTATCCCCCTCTCTCTCTCTCGCTATTCCCCCCTCTCTCTTTCTCTCTCACCATCCCCCCTCTCTCTTTCTCTCTCACCATCCCCCCTCTCTCTTTCTCTCTCGCTATCCACCCTCTCTCTCTCTCGCTACTCCCTCTCTCTCTCTCTCTCTCTCTCGTTGTATGTTCCTTTATTTGTTTTAATGTTATATATATATATTTTTCCAATGTATTTATCAACAATTGATTTAGAAATTTTCAAAATCATGCAATTTGTTTGTATTTTTTATTGTTTTCATATGTGTGATCTCTCTGTCTCTCCCCCCTCTCTCTTGCTATAGCCCCCCTCCCTCTCTCTCGCTATCCCCCTCTCTCTCTTTCTCTCTCGCTATCCCCCTCTCTCTGTCTCGCTATCCCCCTCTCTCTCTTTCTCTCTCGCTATCGCCCTCTCTCTCTTTCACTCTCGCTATCCCCCCTCTCTCTTTATCTCTCGCTATCTCCCTCTCTCTCTTTCTCTCTCGCTATCCCCCTCTCTCTCTTTCTCTCTCGCTATCCCCCTCTCTCTCTTTCTCTCTCGCTATTCCCCCCTCTCTCTTTCTCTCTCGCTATCCCACCCTCTCTCTTGCTACCCCCCTCTCTCTCTCTCTCTCTCTCTCTCTCGTTGTATGTTCCTTTATTTGTTTTAATGTTATATATATATTTTTCCAATGTATTTATCAACAATTGATTTTGAAATTTTCAAAATCATGCAATTTGTTTGTATTTTTTTTTTTTATATGTGTGATCTCTCTGTCTCTCCCTCTCTCTCTCTTGCTATAGCCCCCCTCACTCTCCCTCGCTATCTCTCTCTCTCGCTATCCCTCTCTCTCTCTTTTTATCTCTCGCTATCCCCCTCTCTCTCTTTCTCTCTCGTTATCCCCCCTCTCTCTGTCTCGCTATCCCCCTCTCTTTCTTTCTCTCTCGCTATCCCCCTCTCTCTCTTTCTCTCTCGCCATCCCCCCTCTCTCTTTCTCTCTCGCCATCCCCCCTCTCTCTTTCTCTCTCGCTATCCCCCCTCTCTCTCTCTCTCGCTATCCCCCCCTCTCTCTCTCTCTGTCTCGCTATCCCCTCTCTCTTTCTCACAACTTTGAGAGATTTAAATGTTGTATGTTCCTTTATTTTTTTTTTATGTTATATATATATATTTTTCAAATGTATTTATCAACAATTGATTTTGAAATTTTCAAAATCATGCAATTTGTTTGTATTTTTTATTGTTATCATATGTGTGATCTCTCTGTCTCTCCCCCTCTCTCTCTTGCTATAGCCCCCCCTCCCTCTCTCTCGCTATCTCTCTCTCTGGCTATCCCCCTCTCTCTCTTTCTCTCTTGCTATCCCCCCCCTCTCTCTGTCTCGCTATCCCCCTCTCTCTCTTTCTCTCTCGCTATCCCCCCCTCTGTCTTTCTCTCTCGCTATCCCCCTCTCTCTCTTTCTCTCTCGCTATCCCCCTCTCTCTTTCTCTCTCGCCATCCCCCCTCTCTCTTTCTCTCTCGCTATCCCCCCTCTCTCTCTCGCTATCCCCCCTCTCTCTCTCGCTATCCCCCCCTCTCTCTCTGTCTCGCTACCCCCCCCCTCTCTCTCTGTCTCGCTACCCCCCCTCTCTCTCTCTCTCTCTCGCTATCCCCCTCTCTCTCTTTCTCTCTCGCTATACCCCTCTCTCTGTCTCGCTATCCCCCTCTCTCTCTTTCTCTCTCGCTATCCCCCTCTCTCTCTCTTTCTCTCTCGCTATCCCCCCCTCTCTCTGTCTCGCTATCCCCCTCTCTCTCTTTCGCTCTCGCAAACCCCCCTCTCTCTTTCTCTCTCGCTATCCCCCCTCTCTCTTTCTCGCTATCCCCCCTCTCTCTCTCTCTCTGTCTTGCTATCCCCTCTCTCTCTCTCTCTCTCTCACAACTTTGAGAGATTTAAATGTTGTATGTTCCTTTATTTTTTTTAATGTTATATATATATATATTTTTCAAATGTATTTATCAACAATTGATTTAGAAATTTTCAAAATCATGCAATTTGTTTGTATTTTTTATTGTTTTCATATGTGTGATCTCTCTGTCTCTCCCCCTCTCTCTCTTGCTATAGTCCTCCCCTCCCTCTCTCTCTCGCTATCGCTCTCTCTCTCTCCCTCTCTCTCCCTCTCTCGCTATCCCTCTCTCTCTCTCTCTCTCGCTATCCCTCTCTCTCTTTCTCTCTCTCTCGCTATGTCTCTCTCTTTCTCGCTATTCATCTCTCTCTCTCTCGCTATCCATCTCTCTCTCTCTAGCTATCCATCTCTCTCTCTCTCTCTCTCTCTCTCTCTCTATCCATCTCTCTCCCTCTCGCTATGCATCTCTCTCTCTCTCTCTCGATATCCATCTCTCTCTCTCTCGCTAACCCTCTCTCTCTCTCTCTTGCTATCTCTCTTTATCTCTCACTATCCCTCACTCTCTCTCGCTATCCCTCTCTCTCTTTCTCTCTCTCGCTATCCATCTCTCTCTCTCTATCTATCTCTCTCTCTCTTTCGCTATCCATCTCTCTCTCGCTATCCCTCTCTCTCTCGCTATCCCTCTCTCTCTCGCTATCTCTCTTTATCTCTCGCTATCCCTCACTCTCTTTCGCTATCCCTCTCTCTCTTTCTCTCTCTTGCTATCTTTCACTATCCCTCTCTCTTGCTCTTTCTCTCTTGCTATCCCTCTCTCTTTCTCTCTCTTTTTCGCTATCCCTCTTTTTCTCACACTATCCCTCTCTCTCTTTCTCTATTGCTATCCCCCTCTCTCTCATTCTATCTCGCTATCCCCCTCTCTCTCTTGCTACCCCCTCTCTCTCTCTCTTGCTATTCTCCCCCTCTCTCTCTCTATATATATATCGCTATACCCCTCTGTCTCTCTCTCTCTCTCTCTCTCTCTCTCTCTCTCTCTAGCTATCCCTCTTTCTCTCTCTGTCTCTCTCTCTCTCAACTTTGAGAGTTTTAAATGTTGTTTTTTTATTTATTTGTTTTAATGTTATATATATATTTTTTTTCAATGTGTTTATCAACAATTGGTTTTGAATTTTTTTAAACCATGCAATTTGTTTGTATTTGTAATTGTTTTTTATATGTTTGATTTCTCTGTTTGTCGATATCTCTAAATATTTAATAAAATTACATTATAATAAGATTATGAAGCTTCTTCTATTTTTTGTTGCCTGTGTGTATCTGGGTGTGTTTGTGTAATATATATATATATATATATATATATATATATATATATATATATATATATATATATATCTATTAGCCCCATTCAGGTAGAGAGGCATATATTTGAGCGGGCGTAGCGCAGCTCATATGCGCTATGCCGACGTAACATAGAGAGGCAAGACCAGTATTCACAAAGCACTTGCTCCCTAAGTTACGGTGGCGTAGCGTAAATGGGCTGGCGTAAGCCCGCCTAATTCAAAGTAGGCAGGTAGTGGGCGTGATACATTTAAATTATCCGTGAAGGGCCGAACGTACGGCGCATGCGCCCGCATGCTCAAAATCACGTCAAATTTAATCCCTATGGCAAGGGTAGTAGAGTGGTGTGCCCACCAGAAGGAGAAACCGTGGATCCATATGGAACAAAAAATTACAAATATCCCCTGGAGGGAATGGCATGGATTGCAGAAGTAGATATTCCACCTAAAGTGAAGAAACACCCTACAATGGGAGCGACGATAAGAGCGATAAAAAGGACTTTCAGGAAAACTAAAATTTCAGAACACCTAAGCCCTATGATGCCGGTTCTCGGGAACCCGAGGTTTGAGTTAGGCCTAACAGACTTACATTTTAATAACCTAAGACGAATGGGTATGGGCAGACTAATACATTATGAGAGTAATAATCAGAGGAGGACTAGTGGAGAAATTGAAGAGATAGTTAGGAGGGAACTGGATCCATTAAGACAACTGCAATTGAAAGCGGCAATCCGAGCAATAAAATCACAAGGGGGGACGACTAGAAGACTATCGGAGGAAGTCTGCTTAAAGGGAAAACCAACGAGACACAGCTTGTCCTGTATGTATAGTTTGCTAGTCGAATCAGAAGCCCCACAGACTTTCCTATTTATCCAAGCCTGGGAAAGAGAGTTAGGGCTGACGTTCTCAGAGACCCAGAAAAATAAAATTTTCAAGTTTACACATAAGGCCTCGATAGCCACCAAATACCAGGAAGGGGGATATAAAATTTTAACTAGATGGTATAGGACTCCAGTAGTACTTAAAAAGATATACCCAGAAGTATCAGATCAATGTTGGCGATGCGGAGAGGTGGAGGGCACCATGGTGCACATATTCTGGGAATGCCCGAAATTGATATAATTTTGGTAAATGGTTGCGGATACAATAAGGGAAATCACGGAGGTAAATTTGGGAGGTAGCCCAGCGGCTTACCTGCTGAATGATCTCCCGATTTCCATGGTTACGTTTAAAAAATCTTTGATTAGACATTTGCTGTCCGCGGCAAAGGCATGCATTCCAATTCTCTGGAAGAGTACGGCTGCTCCGACAAGAAGACAGTGGTTGGCCAAAGTAACGGAAATTCAGCTAATGGAAAACTTGACCATGGGAATGAGGGAACAGGAGGAGAAATACAGACAGATGTGGGCCCCATATAATACATATAGAGAGCAAAACCCCTGAGGCGGGGATGGGAGGAGGAGGGGTGATATCCGAGAGGAGATTAATTTGTTTTGTCTCCCTCTTTTTTGAGGGGGTTTGTTTGGGGGAGGGGTGTGGGGGGGGGGAGGTAGGGAGTTCACAAAGACAGAGTTTTTGTTCAAAAAACTGTCAGGAAGTTAAGAAAATAGATTTTTGAGAATGAGTGGATTAACCACTTGCCGTCGGCGCGCCGTCGAAATACGTCCACAAGGTGGCTCTGCTGGGCGAGAGCACGTAATATGACGTCCTCTCTCCCAGCCGCCACTAGGGGCGCGCACGCGCGCCCCCCGCTCGCCCCCGACTCCCTTGCGTGTGCCTGGCGGGCGCGATCGCCGCCGGGCACACGCGATCGCTCGGTACAGAGCGGGGACCGGGAGCTGTGTGTGTAAACACACAGCTCCCGGTCCTGTCAGCAGGGGAAATGCTGATCTTCGGTTCATACAATGTATGAACCGAGGATCAGTGTTTCCCCTAGTGAGGCCACCCCCCCCCCCACAGTAAGAACACACCCAGGCATACTTAACCCCTTCCCCGCCCCCTAGTGTTAACCCCTTCACTGCCAGTGGCATTTTTATAGTAATCCAATGCATTTTTATAGCACTGATCGCTATAAAAATGCCAATGGTCCCAAAAATGTGTCAAAAGTGTCTGAAGTGTCCGCCATAATGTCGCAGTACCGAAAAAAAAATCGCTGATCGCCGCCATTACTAGTAAAAAAAATATAATAAAAATGACATAAAACTACCCCCTATTTTGTAAACGCTATAACTTTTGCGCAAACCAATCAATAAACGCTTATTGCGATTTTTTTTTACGAAAAATATGTAGAAGAAAACGTATCGGCCTAAACTGAGGAAAAAAAATGTTTTTTTATATATTTTGGGGGATATTTATTATAGCAAAATCTAAAAAATATTCATTTTTTTCAAAATTGTCGCTCTATTTTTGTTTATAGCGCAAAAACTAAAAACCGCAGAGGTGATCAAATACCACCAAAAGAAAGCTCTATTTGTGGGAAAAAAAGGACGCCAATTTTGTTTGGGAGCCACGTCGCACGACCGCGCAATTGTCTGTTAAAGCGACAGAGTCCCGAATCGCAAAAAGTACTCTGGTCTTTGGGCAGCAATATGGTCCGGGGGGTAAGTGGTTAACAGTAGCCAACACATTAACCACTTCAATACCGGGCTTTAAAACCCACCTCCTTCCCGGGCCTATTCTGGCACTTCTCTCCTACATGTACAAATCATCATTCTTTTGCTAGAAAATTACTCAGAACCCCCAAACATTATATATTTTTTTTTAGCAGACACCCTAGGGAATAAAATGGCGGTCATTGCAACTTTTTATCTTGCACCGTATTTGCGCAATCATTTTTCAAGCGGCTTTTTTTTGTAAAAAAAATGGTTTCATAAATTAAAAAATAACAAAACAGTAACGTTAGCCCAATTTTTTGGTAAAATATGAAAGATGATGTTACGCCGAGTAACTAGATACCTAAAATGTCACGCTTTAAAATTGCGTACACTCATGGAATGGCGCCAAACTTCGTTACTTAAAAATCTCCATAGGCGACACTTTAAAATTTTTAAAAGTTGCCAGTTTAGAGTTACAGAGGAGGTCTAGTGCTAGAATTGTTGCACACGCTCTAACGCACGTGGCGACACATGTGTGGTTTGAACGACGCTTACATACGTGGGCGGGACTTACGTGTGCGTACGCTTCTGAGCGCGAGCTACCGGGGACAGGGGCATTTTAATTTTTTTATTATTATTTTTTATTTTTTATTTTACTTATTTCTTTATTTTTTACACTTTTTTTTTCACTTTTTTTTTTCAATTGCTTTTATTCCTATTACAAGGAATGTAAACATCCCTTGTAATAGGAATGTGTGTGACAGGCAGTGGCGGCTGGTGCTCAAAATTTTTGGGGGGCGCAAAGGAAAAAAAAAATTGCAGTCTCACTGTGCCCAAACGCAGCCACTGTTACATGCCATCAAATGCAGCCACTGTGCCATCAATTCGCACCACTGTGCCATGCCATTAAACGCAGTCACTGTGCCATGCCATCAAATGCAGTCACTGTGCCATCAATTCGCACCACTGTGCCATCAATTCGCACCACTGTGCCATGCCATTAAACGCAGTCACTGTGCCATCAATTGTCACCACTGTGCCATGCCATTAAACGCAGCCACTGTGCCATCCATTGTCACCACTGTGCCATACATTGTCACCACTGTGCCATACATTGTCACCACTGTGCCATGCCATTAAACGCAGTCACTGTGCCATCCATTGTCACCACTGTGCCATGCCATTAAACGCAGCCACTGTGCCATCCATTGTCACCACTGTGCCATCCATTGTCACCACTGTGCCATGCCATTAAACGCAGCCACTGTGCCATCCATTGTCACCACTGTGCCATGCCATTAAACGCAGCCACTGTGCCCTTTAATGGTTGCCGCTGTGCCAATTGTCCCCACTGTGCCCTGTAAATTGCGTTCTTCCCCCCTCCCCGCCCGGCACTTACCTTTACTGGAGTCAGGCATCCACGTCCCACGATGTCTTCTCCCGCCCTCGATGACTGACAGGCGTCTCAGCCAATCAGGTTACAGGTAGCCAGAACCGGCCAACGTGATTGGCTGAGACGCCTGTCATCTTATTCAAGGGGCGTACAGTCTGTGCGCTCCGAGAATAAGCTTCCGGGACCCGAGGGCTGTATTGGGAAAGCCTATCAGAGCCGTTGGCTTTGATAGACATTTCCCTACAGCCAACCAGCTGGCGTTATTCAGATGGCCGGACATTGAGCGCCGACCATCTGAATAACAGCGGTGTGACGGTATTGGTATGATATCCCCGTCAACGTTCCCTTCTTCCCATAACGAAAATCACCCCAATATTCCACGAGGAGGGATATCCCTGGAATCGCCCAGAAAGCCACACATGCCAAGCTTACTGCTAGAACAAGACAGACTTTAATGGTTTTTCTTCTCAGCTTTTTATACAGTCCAAGACATTGAAGCAACAATGAAATCTCCACCCCCCCCCCCCCCCCAATCACACACTAAGGCTAATTACTAAAACATTCTAGACAGGTCGGCACCGACCGACAATTATCATGTCTAATCACTGCACATTCCTTAAACAACAAACCACCTTCACACACTGAGTTTCCTAAGCAGACGTTTCGTCTGCTTCCAGTTTGACACCTATTAACACCTCTGAGAATCACTAGGTTGTAGACAGGGTTATCACACAATTAAAGGCCTTTCACAAGCTAGCCTTATTTAACATATGAACAGTCCTTACAGAGAGAGATGAATCACACATGAAACACCTGTTACCTGTAACCCACAGCATTAAATTAGCAGGGAGAGCATTAGACTGAAGCATATAGGCAATTGCATCACAATGGCCCCCCCTTTTCTCCCTGCTACGGCAAACCCGGTTGGACCTTCCCTGGTCCAGTAGGGTTGACGGGTTCAGAGCTTTTAGTCCGAGGTTAACTCCGTTTGGCGTAACTGACCTCCCTTGGCAACTGCTTCAGACTCAGGTATGCCACCGGGTCGTCAGATCACACGCCGTTCAGTCCCCAAGTCTTTGTGCGATCTGCAGAGTCACCAGAAGTCAGTGTGAAGATGGCGAATGGGTCTGTGCGCCGCCATCTAGGTGTCCCGCTATGGGAGGGGCAGGTTATGGCTCTGAAGTGACAGTCACAGGAGATTCATAAAAAGAAAAAGTTATATTTGTTGAAATGCTGTAGCACTGGTGCTCAGAGTCCGGGGGGGGAGGGGACTCAGAGCCCCATAAGGTCAGCCACCCCCTGCTCCCTCCGCAGCCGCCGGTTCTCCTCTTTGAGCTTCTCCAGCTCCATCTCCAGTTCATGGAGCCTGGGGGGGTCAGCCCGCTGTGACCTCAGGTGGTTGTTCTCCTCCTCCATGCGGCTTATGCACTCCTCCAGCTCTATGTACTCACGGATCAGATCCTGCTTACTCATGTCCTGCAGGCTTTCCACGTGGTCCTTCATCATCAGGAACTGGGTGGTGGTGTAAGGGGCCACCAGTGGGCCCTTGGCGAACATCTCGGCCCGCATCTGGGGCGCCCGCTGCGATTCCATCTCCTCCAGTCGCTTCTTCTCCTCCCAGGTCCGCTGGTTATATGACTTCCAGGACCTCTTCTTCTTGGAGGGTAGCTGGCGGTGCCTCTTTCTGCCCAGCTCCCTCCAAGGCCCCTCCGGCTCATGGCTGTCGCCCATGACCAGCTGACAATGGTGTTCCCTGTTGTCCGTAATAACAGATTGTACCATGAGGGCTTCGTAAGGGGTGCCCAATGGTTCTTCCTGACCCAGCTCCTGGGGATCCCAAGCCGAGTCTACACAATGGGCTGCTGCTGGTGGGCGGTACCCAGGTTGAGACCAATTTGACCTGGTGTTGTCATTCATGGGGCAATTCTGCTTGAAGTGACCCAACTGTTTGCACCGGAAGCAGCGTTGTTCGTTGTCCTCCTGGCGTGGGTAGCGAGGGCTATATGTCATCGGTCTGTTAGGCGGTTGGTATCTAGCGGCTGGTGGGTGTGAGGGCGCCGTTGGTTGTGGGGGTTGTACCCGTGGTGTGACCTGGTTTGTCTTGCGAGTATCCGCATATTCATCCGCCAACTTCGCGGCCTCTGGTAGAGTCATGGGCCTGCGATCTCTCACCCAATCCTTGACGTCCGTCTGGATGTGATTGTAAAATTGCTCCAGGAGCATTAGTTGCAAAATGTCCTCTGCGGTGGTGGCCTGGCTGCTGTTAACCCAGTTAGAGGCCGACAGGGACAACTGGCATGCCCATTCCGCATAAGAGTCTTTCGTGGTTTTGCGTGAGTCCCTGAACTTCTGTCGGTGGGACTCTGGGGTTACCGCATAACGAGCCAGGAGCACTTCTTTAACCCTGGCGTAGCTATGGATATCCTGATCTGGCACGGTCCGGAAAGCATCAGAAGCTTTGCCTGACAGTTTGCCTGACAATATTGCAACCCACTCTCTTCTAGCTATTCGGTGCAGGTTACATTGTCGCTCAAAATCCGCCAGGTAGTTATCAATCTCACAGTCCTTTTCATCAAAAGCTTTAAAAGCGCTAAACGGAATCTTCCTTGCGTCTGCTGTGCTGTACTCACTGTTCGGAGAAGGTGCGGCTGCTTGTTGGACTGCTGCCAGTTTTAACTGTAGTTCTGCGTCCCTTATTTGTTTATCCTTCTGTAGCTCTGCGTCTCTTATTTGTTTATCCTCCTGTAGTTCTGCGTCTCTTATTTCTTTAGCCTCCTTCGCTAACAGGTCCATCACTCTCAGCACCACATCTGCCGTTGGGTTCGGGCCGAACCACGCTAGCTTCTCTCTCATTAGCTTGTTGGCTGGCGATTCCTCCTCCTGAATCACTGGTGTCTCCATCTCTTGTACTGCTGGCGTTGCTGCAATCCCGTCTTCCTGGTCTATCTCCATTGATTCTGCTATGATGACCCGCTTGGTTTTGTTGCTAGCAATCCTTCCACGAACTTCCAGTAGTTCTTCCAGTGTCTGCTTGGAATCCGGGTGTGAAGGGGAATAGAAGGGAAAAATCCCACTGCTGCCAACCAATTGTGACGGTATTGGTATGATATCCCCGTCAACGTTCCCTTCTTCCCATAACGAAAATCACCCCAATATTCCACGAGGAGGGATATCCCTGGAATCGCCCAGAAAGCCACACATGCCAAGCTTACTGCTAGAACAAGACAGACTTTAATGGTTTTTCTTCTCAGCTTTTTATACAGTCCAAGACATTGAAGCAACAATGAAATCTCCACCCCCCCCCCCCCCCAATCACACACTAAGGCTAATTACTAAAACATTCTAGACAGGTCGGCACCGACCGACAATTATCATGTCTAATCACTGCACATTCCTTAAACAACAAACCACCTTCACACACTGAGTTTCCTAAGCAGACGTTTCATCTGCTTCCAGTTTGACACCTATTAACACCTCTGAGAATCACTAGGTTGTAGACAGGGTTATCACACAATTAAAGGCCTTTCACAAGCTAGCCTTATTTAACATATGAACAGTCCTTACAGAGAGAGATGAATCACACATGAAACACCTGTTACCTGTAACCCACAGCATTAAATTAGCAGGGAGAGCATTAGACTGAAGCATATAGGCAATTGCATCACAAGCGGCATCGGCGAAAATAACATAGATTCGTGCAATGCATGAATCTATGTTATTTCACTCAGTGGCGGTGAGAGCCAGAGGGGGCGGCGCTCCAGCGCCCTCTATGGACGAACCGCCACTGGTGACAGGTCCTCTTTAAGGAGAGATGCGGGGTCATTAAGTCCCCACATCTCTCCTCCAGGCTGGAAAGAATGAGATTGTGAAAAAAATTCACAGATCTCATTCAAACTAGCCGCAATTGCGGTTTGTTTACTTACGGGGACCCGGGCGTGACGTCATCACATCGCGCCCGGGCCTCCGACGGTCATAGAGATGACTGGTGACCATCTGGTCACCAGTCTTCTCTATGGCAAACATCCGGCGGACGGCGATCATCTCTCCGGGCCCCCGGTGGGACGGGAGAGCCCGGAGAAGCACCGGATGGCGGCGGGAGGGGGGATGTCCCCTCCCGCCGCCTGTAAGAACGATCTAGGGGCGGAACCGCCGCTATGATCATTCTTACGGTGCGCAGGATCGCCGCCGCTAAAAACTGATAGCTCAATGATGCCTCCGGGTGCAGGCATCATTGAGATATACCCCCGCAAAGCCCAGGACGTCATATGACGTCCACCCGGGATAACAGGTCCCCGTTTTGGACGTCATATGACGGCGTGCGGGTGTCAAGTGGTTAAAGTAAGAGATAATTGAAATGTTAATGGTATTACTGTAACTATTATTGTTTGAACTTTCGATAAGTGAGAGAAAAATGTATAAAATAAAGAATTAAAAAAAAAATGTAATCCCTAAGATACGCCGGCTCAATTCATAAGACGTGAACGTAAACTACGCCCAGCCCCAATCACGTACGACTTACGCAAACAACGTAAAATCCGACGTCTGTTCCGACGTCTATACCCTAACATGACTTACACCTGCTATTTGGTGGTTTAACTGTACGCCGGTATGCCGGACGTACGCCTTGCGTAAACGGCGTAGCTTACTGCGACGGGTGCAAGTACGTTCGTGAATCGGCGTATCTAGGTTATTTACATATTCAACGCGTAAATCAATGGAAACGCCCCTAGCGGCCAGCGTAAATATGCGCCCAAGATACGATGGCGTAGGAGACTTATGTCGGTCGGATGGAGCCGAAATTCAGGCGTATCTCCTTTGCAGAATCAAGCGCATAGATACAACCGCGCATCCGTGGACTTACGCGGCGTATCATTAGATACGTCGGCGTAAGTCTTTGTCTAAAATTATTATTATTTTCTTTCTTTTAGTTTTTGTTTGTGTGTGTATATATATATATATATATATATATATATATATATATATATAGTGACAGGAAGTCAGGTAAATCTGTGGGTGTTGTCACAGACGGGACATACATTTCTGCCTTGTCTAGACAATACACCATATGTTATTAGGCGTCGGCTGCAAAATTAGCCAGGAAAGGTTTAACGGCGTTGGAAAACTTCAGCTGTTCAGAATGAGGCAATTGAATGAATGAATGAATGAAAAACTTATAAAGCGCGGCGCATGCGAACTGAATCGCTTCTGGGCGCTAGTTGTTCGTGTCTCATGACATCAAAAGAGCAGAGTTTTGATTCGTCTTCTGAAAGTCAGGTGGTTTTCCTCCAACCGAATGCTGGTTGGTAAAGCGTTCCATAGTCTAGGACCCTGAAAAGCAAACCTTCTTTCTCCTTTGGACTTGTATTTGGTTTTTGGTACCCTGACCAGATTTTGGTCGGTGGATCGCAGAATGCGATTCGAATTGTGAGGTTCTATCTTGTCGCAAAGATATTGCGGAGCCTTCCCATGGATGCACTTATGTGTCAGGCAGAGTGCTTTAAATGCAATTCTGTCTTTTACTGGCAGCCAGTGAAGGGTTCTCAACGAAGGTGAGATTGATTCCCATTTTTTTTTCCCAGTCACCAGTCTGGCGGCCGTATTCTGAACGACTTGCAGACGGGAGATTTGGTACTTTGGGAGTCCGAGGTACAGGGCGTTAGCATAGTCCAGTCTGGAATTCACGATTGTTCCCACCACGACTGCTACGTCTTCTTTGGGGATAAATGGAATAAGTCTGCGTAGTAGGCGCAACAGATGGTGCGCTCCGCTGACTACTGACCCTATTTGTGCGTCCATTGTCATGAAGGTGTCGAAGATGACCCCAAGACTTTTGACTTTGGAGCTAGGGGTGATGATTTGGCCCAGAATGGGCGGGGGTGTCCAGGTTGTTGCCAGTTGACTCTTTCGGCTGGCGTGAAACATAAGGAGTTCTGTTTTTGAACTGTTGAGTTTAAGATAACTCTTAGTCATCCAGTTTTCTATCAAAGAGAGACATTTCTCTAAACTGAGATGATGATCCTTTTTGTTGCAGATGCGAAAATACAGTTGCGTATCGTCTGCATAAGAGTGATAGAGTAGTTCTTGGCTACTGATAATATCAAAGAGAGGGCGAAGATAGATGTTGAAAAGCACCGGTGACAGGGGGGATCCTTGGGGGACTCCACATGACACCGTGCGCTTTTCCGACGTGAAACAACCCAATTTAACTGTTTGTGATCGGTTTTCAAGAAAGGAAGAAAACCATGGTAAATCACCTTCTGCGACTTCTGCTACCTTGGCTAGTCGCATCAGTAACAGTTTGTGGTCTACCGTGTCAAAGGCTGCGCTTAGGTCCAGCAGAACCAGGAGACAAGATTCTCCTTCGTCTGCGGCCTCGAGGGCATCGTCCCATATTTTGAGTAAGGCCGTTTCTGTCCCGTGTCCGGGACGGAAGCCTGATTGTAATGGATCCAGTAGATTGTGGGTATCTAGATGCTGTTGCAGCTGTTGTACCACTACTTTCTCCATTATCTTGGAGAGAACATTTAGGCCTGTTATGGGACGGCGGTGAGTTGGGTCCTTGGGATCCAGGTTAGGTTTTTTCAAGATGGGCTGGATTGTGCCCTCTTTCAACAGGGATGGCACTGTGCCTTCCTTAAATGACTGGTTTATAAGCTGTGTGATGGGTGGTGCCAGGATGTCGGCACATTCCTTCAGCAGTTTGGTGGGGATGATATCATTGGGCGATGTGCTGTTCCGCAAGGCACCAATGATATTTTTTGTGGTATCGATGGAGATCGGTTCCAGAGTGAACTCTGTTGATTGTAGAGCGTTTCTGTGGGTGTTTTGTGGTTGATTGAAGGGGGGGTTGAGGGGGGTATTGTTTTGCATGATGCTTTCCCGGATTCTTTCAATTTTGTTGATGAAGAAATCCGATAGTTCATTGCAGAACTCTTGGGTGTCTGAGTTGGGGACTTCAAGACATCCTGGGTTCATGGTCTGGGTGACCATCTTGAAGAGTTCGCGGGGGCGGTTTAGGGCGCTGTTAATCGCCATAGAAAAATGATGTTTCTTGGCTTTGAAGATTTCTTTATGATATCGTGTTGTTATTGCCTTGTAGATGATGAGGCCTCTATAAGTAATCCAGAGGATTACCACTGATTTGCTGCATCCTGAGGCTTTCTGAGTGAAGGAGAGCAGTAGCTGAAAGTGAGGAGGTGATTTATTTTTCTGTGTGATAAAAATCAAAAGACTATTGTTTTTCTGCTGTATGACCAGCAGTGTCTGCCCAGTACTAGGCTGTGCCAGACTTCCTAGATAGGTTCCTATGTGGTGAAGGTAGATGCCCCAAGTGGCCAGGGTTTATTTTATGTTTGATTTTGTTTATGCTGTTTGGATGCTTGCACTTGTTTCCAGCAAGATGGAAGAATAAACCAAAATCTTTGTTTTCAACCGTCTTCGACTGCCTGTCTGTATAAATTTAGTGTGTAGTGAACCCATCCAGGGGGTCACACACCCCGCTACCGAGCTAACCCCTTACACATGGTGGAGTGCCGCGGGCAGTTAAAGTAAACCCAAAATGGAGGAGATACTGAAACAGCTGGCTTTAGCAACTGCAAATCAACAACAGGCAAATGCAAATCAACAACAGACGAATGCAGGTTTGCAGCGGAGCATTGCAGCTCAACAACAGAGCCTCGCAGCTCAACAACAGGCTCACCAGCAGCAAATGGAGGCCATCCTGAAACAGCTTCAGAGACAGCAGACCGAGGCTGGGAGTCAGGCCAGTGACATACCGACTTTTCGGGTAAGACACTTATTGCCAAAGATGACTGCAGATGAGGACCCTGAGATGTTTCTGACCACGTTTGAGAGAGCAGCGGAAAGAGAGAGTTGGCCTAAAGACCAGTGGGCTGGACTAGTGGCCCCCCATTATCTGGAGAAGCCCAAAAGGCATATTTTGATTTGGAGCTTGCAGACGCAAAAAACTATGATCGATTAAAAGAGAAAATATTGTCACGTTTCGGTGTAACCCTGGATGTCCGTGCTCAGCGGGTCCACAATTGGAGTTATCAGCAGAGGAAGCCACCTCGGTCGCAGATGTATGACCTCATCCATTTGGCTAGGAAATGGCTGCAGCCAGAAACTCTGTCCGGACCAAAAATTTTGGAGCGAGTAGTCATGGACAAATTTCTTAGGTCTCTTCCTAACACTCTGCAGAAATGGGTGAACCATGGTGGTCCAGAAACCGTAGACAAAATCGTAGACCTGGTCGAAAGGTACCTAAAAACAGAGAATTTTCCCTCTTCCACCAGAGACGCACAGACTTTTCACCCCAAGACCAGACCCTCCCCACCTATAGGTAAGACTGCATCAAGGGATGGGGGTGGAGAGAGGTACCAAGGAGCAACTAGAGGAATTATCGGGACTACTGCTAATGTTTGGCAAGAGCAGCCTGAAAGACCCATCCTACAGGAGAGGACCAGAAGGTTGATTTGTTACCGTTGCCGGGAAGAGGGACATGTAGCAGCGGTTTGCCCAGAGGGTGATGAACCCATGCAGTGTGACTTTCTGACAGAGAGACAACAGTCCCTTTTTGCAACCACACGCACTGCAGTAAGGGAAAATGAGAAACCTTTATATAGAATGTGCTTAGATGGTAAAAATGTTGTGGTATTGTTGGATTCAGGTAGCCTGGTCTCCTTAGTGAAAAGTGATCTAGTGGTGATAAAAACCTTACATCCTAGGAAAATGGCTGTAGTTTGTGTACATGGGGACACTCGAGAATATCTGGTGACTACGGTTTCCTTTGAAACCTCCCTCGGTAACTTGTGTCACCAGGTGGGTTTAGTTCCCAAACTGCCACATGACGCCATTGTGGGAAAGGGATTTCCCAAAATTCTGGGAACTCTGGGACTGCCCAGATTCCCCAGTAGGTGGTTCTTCTGAGTCTGAACCATCCACTCCAGAAACCTATAACTGTGAGGATTCTCCTGAGTTTCCATTCTCAGTATTAGCAGGGGAAACACCAGTCCCTAGGGAGGAGCCTGCTACCTCAGAAGAGGAACAGCAGCCGATAGGGTTTGATGACCTCGAGGTGCACAGAGAAAATGTTGTCACTGAGCAATTGAGGGACCCCACATTGCTAAGAGCCTGGGAGAATGTAGTGAAGATAGATGGGGAGTTAGTTAACCCTGACGAGAGGATTGCCCTCCCTTACTTCATTATTGAAAGGGACCTGTTTTATCGAGAGTCACAGAGGATAGAGGACACCATTGAGCAACTGGTAGTGCCTAAACCGTACCGCAAGATGGTTTTGGAACTGGCCCATGGGCACATTCTTGGGGGACATTTGGGAGCAGAAAAATCCTGGGAGAGGATCACCCAGAGGTTTTATTGGCCTGGGATCACTAAAGAAGTGGAATTGTACTGCTCTTCCTATCCAGTGTGTCAGATTACTGCACCCATGCCACATTTCCGCAGTACGTTGGTACCCCTGCCCATTATCGAGGTCCCTTTTGAGAGGATCGCCATGGACTTGGTTGGCCCCTTACTGAAGTCCACTACAGGGCACCAGCACATCTTGGTAATAATGGACTATGCCACCCGGTACCCAGAAGCGATTCCTCTCCTAAACACCTCTGCTAAAACAATTGCCAAAGAGTTATTTCAGGTTTTCAGCCGTGTGGGTCTTCCTAAGGAAGTCCTAACTGACCAGGGGACCCGTTTATGTCCAGGGAGACCAAAGAACTTTGTAAACTCCTGAAAGTGACCCAATTACGTACACCAGTATATCACCCTCAAACAGACGGGTTAGTGGAAAGGTTTAACCACTTGACAACTGGGCACTTAAACACCCTTAATAACCAGACCAATTTTCAGCTTTCGGTGCTCTCACATTTTGAATGACAATAACTCAGTCATACAACACTGTAACCAAATGAAATTGTTGTCCTTTTTTTCCCACAAATAGAGCTTTCTTTTGGTGGTATTTGATCACCTCTGCGGTTTTTATTTTTTTCGCTATAAATGAAAAAAGAACGAAAATTTTGTAAAAAAAATGAATTTTTCTTAATTTCTATTATAAAATTTTTCAAAAAATGAATTTTTCTTCATACATTTGGCCTAAAATGTATACTGCTACATATCTTTGGTTAAAAAAAAAAAATTGGATATTATTTAGTCTGGGTGAAAGTTATAAGGTCTACAAGCTATGGTACCAATTACTGAAAATTGATCAATTTGATCACATCTGATGTACTGACAGCCTCTCTCATTTCTTGAGACCCTAACATGCCAGAAAAGTACAAATACCCCCCAAATGACCCTTTTTTGGAAAGAAGACATTCCAAGGTATTTAGAAAGAGGCATTGTGAGTTTTTTGAAGTTGTCATTTTTTTCCCACAATTCTTTGCAAAATCAATTTTTTTTTTATTTTTATTTTTTTTCCACAAAAGTTTCATATTAGCAGGTTATTTCTCACACACAGCATATGCATACCACAAATTACACCCCAAAACACATTCTGCTATTCCTCCAGAGTATGGCGATACCACATGTGTGAGACTTTTACACAGCGTGGCCACATACAGAGGCCCAACATGCAGGGAGCACCATCAGGCGTTCTGGAACACCCAGACCAATTCTGACATTCCTCTCCTACATGGAAAAATCATCATTTATTTGCTAGAAAATTACATAGAACCCCAAAACATTATATATGCTTTTTTAGCAAAGACCCTAGAGAATACAATGGTGGTCGTTGCAACTTTTTATCGCGCATGGTATTTGCACAGCAATTTTTCGAACGAATTTTTTGGGGAAATAAAACAGTTTTGTGCTTTTAAAAAAAAAAACATTAAAGTTAGCCCAATGTTTTTGCATAATATGAAAGATGAAGTTACGCCGAGTAAATAGATACCCAACATGTCACCCTTCAATATTGCACACGCTTGTGGAATGGCGCCAAACTTCGATACTTAAAAATCGCCATAGGTGACGCTTTAAATGTTTTTACTGGTTACATCTTTTTAGTTGGAGAAGAGGTCTAGGGCCAAATGATTGCTCTCGCTCTAACGTTCGCAGCGGTACCTCACATGTGTGGTTTGAACACCGTTTTCATATGTGGGCGGGACTTACGTGCACGTTCGCTTCTGTATACGAGCATGCGGGAACAGGGGCGCTTTAAATGTTATTTTTTTATTTTTATTGTTCATTTTACTTTATTTTTTTTATTTTTTTTGAACAATAGTTTTTTATTAGAGTATTATCATATTATACAAAGCTGGTACATTAGGTCATTTCAAAGGTATAAAAAGCAGTATAAAAGAATACATCTTACAAGAAGATATAGGTAGTGTACATATGAAGACTACATATTCTCTTTAAGGGTTGACCTCCAGAGGAGGTTATGCCTGACACCCCTTTCGGGTACATTTGTGAACAGGCTAACTGCTTTACCAAAACTACGTAGCCTATCCAGGGCCTTAACGAGGGTCCCTCGTGCATGACCATCTAGTAAGTGCTCCCAAAACGCATTGAAACCCAATTAGGGACTAACTAAGAAACAGTTTAACAGTGATAGACATAAGTTCAAAACGAACAGACAGAGGCATACCTAGATACCGGGTCCTACCACTAGAAGGCAGAGCGTGTACACTTTATATATGTCATGAGGATCATAAGTGTGATGGGGCATATTTAGATGATTTCCATATTTCCCAGTGCTTATGGAAGGTGTGGGATCTTCTTTCCGTGTAGGCTAGTATTTTTTCCATTGTGTATTGTGAGTTCACCCTAGAAATCACCTGCGCAATGTTTGGTGCCTGTTGGGAGCGCCATTCTTTTGCTATCGATATGCGGGCTGCAAATAGTATGTGCACAACACGTTTTCTCATTAGCGGTGGAAAGTTCTCAATACCCAAGCTCAACAACGTAAATGCAGGGTTAAGCTTGTATTTTACCGACGTGACACCAACAATAATCGTATGTACTCTCTTCCAGAACCTTTGTATGATACTACAACTCCAGAAAATATGAACCAGGCTCCCTGATGACTGGCAGTTTCTCCAACATAGTGACGTAATAGAGCTGTTCATTTTATGTAACCTGACAGTGGCTTCGTGCCACGAGTGTAACGGAAATTCTAATTGCAGTTCTCCTTCCCATTTCAACATGTTAGGACTTTTACTCTGGACGTATAGGGGAGACGCGAGTTTATAGAAGAGGGATATCCCTTTATGTTTATTTGAGGGTTTGCTCCGTCAGAAATCCCACATGGTCTGCGGAATTTCGATAGGCCTCCTCCTATTGACCTTATTGTAGTGTTGAATTTGAAATATTCTATATTTGTCTACAGCGGTTTGATCACTCGGAGGGGGCGTAGAGTAGTGCGCCCCCACCTTTTTCCAAGCTTTAACCGTGAAATTAGGAATGAGGTACTCGTATGCTGCTAGAGGAATTTGTAAAGTTTGGGTGGGTATATCGGTAAAGTGTATGTTAGTAAGGGCAGACCATGCATTCATAGTGGCTTGTATAGTCGGATAAGGCGGAGCAATTGGATTATGGTGTAGGCTAGCCGCTATCGCCAGCGCAGGGAGATCATGGCCAGGTGTGACCGCATGTTCTATTGTTGACCAACGGTTGTCAGTTTGGCAAGAGAACCAGTAGCGCATTTGGTCTAGCACCGCCGCTCTATAATACAATTGGGCGTTGGGTAGCCCCACTCCCCCCAGTCGTTTGGGCTTGTAGAGTTGTGCTAATGCAACCCTGGGCTTCCTATTCCCCCAGATGAATTTTCTAAGTGAATTTTCCAGTTGTGTGAAGAATTTTTGTGGTATTGGGATGGGCAACGTCCTGAAGTGGTACAACAGCTTGGGTAATACTTGCATTTGATATGCTGCTATCCTTCCTAGCCACGAAAGGTGTAGTGCACCAATCTGAGTGAGCTACGCCTCCACTTTAGTTATAAGAGGGGGAAAGTTACTTGTATAAAATGTATTTGAGGAGGCTGTAAGTTGGACACCCAGGTAAGTAATTGAGGGAGGGTCTCAATTGCAAGGGAAGTTATTTTTTAGGTTATTCTTTTCTTTTTGGGATAGGTTTAGTGTCAGAGCATGACATTTGATTGCATTTACCTTGTAAAAGGATACCTGCCCAAACCTATGTAGTAACGACTGAATTGTTGGCAGGGATTCCACAGGGTTGGAGATAGTTAAGATTATATCATCGGCAAATAGCCCTATTTTGTGAGTCTCAGAGTCTGTTTCTATACCTGTTATTTTATCGCTAGATCTAATGTATTCTGCCAGTGGTTCTATCACTAACGAGAAGATGATTAGGGATAGTGGACAGCCTTGACGAGTGCCATTGGAGAGAGTGAAGGGGTCGGACAGAAGACTGGACGAGTATACCCTGGCTGTGGGAGTGGTGTACAGTGACATGATTGCCGAGTGCATTAGGCCCGAGATTCCAAATTTATTTAAGGTCCTCGACAGGTATCCCCAATGGACCCTATCAAAGGCCTTTTCTGCATCGAGGGCCATGAATGCGCTGGGGGTCTGTGAGACCTCCGCTAAACGCAGGAGATCAAGCATCGTCCTGGTCCCATCTGGTGCTTGTCTTCCTCTCACAAAGCCAACTTGATCTAAACCAATAAGGGAGGGTGTGACGTCCATTAATCTATTGGCTAGGACCTTGGCATATATTTTTAAGTCAGAGTTTAGGAGGGATATGGGTCTGAAGTTTTGGGGGGTCGAGGGATCTTTACCAGGCTTAGGCAAGGTGACAATAACTGCTTGGAGCATTTCCGTGGGGAAGGTTCCTGAAGAGGCTGCTATATTGTAAATTTCCACTAACCGGGGGGCGAGTATGGCGGAGAATGCTTTGTAGTATTCGACAGAAAAGCCGTCTGCTCCTGGGGATTTATGCATGGGTAAAGATTCAATAACATCCACTACTTCCTGCATTGTTATGGGTGAATTGAGTTTTTGCAATGAAGGACCATCCACAGAGGGTAAATGCACCCCCTGTAGAAAGTCTTCAATCTCCCTATCCGTGGGTTGGTGTGTAGTTGGGTCTTTTAAGTCCTTAAAAGCGTTGGCGATGTCTCTGGGGTTATGGTATGTTACATTGTGGAGATGGTGTTTGATGTGCGTAAGGTTGGAGCGGGCCTGTCGTTTTTTAAGCTGGAAAGCTAGCAGCTTCCCTGCCTTGTTATTCTGAGAGTAGTAGGAAATTTTTAGTCTTAAAGAAGGTGTCATAGTCTGCCCTAAGTACCTGCCGCAGTTCTTCACGGCAAGCATTTAGGCGCTGAAGAATGTCATTGGACCTGGTGTTTGGGTTTTTGTGTTGCTCTTCTAGTTCAGTGATGGACTTCTGCAGCTGTACCATATGTTGTTGTTTCTTTTTCTTTTCCCTAGAGGCAACCTGTATGAGGGCGCCCCTAGCGAAAGCCTTGTGTGCACACCATGTTGGCATAGGGGAACATTCACCATTTTCATTAATAAGGAAGAATTCTTGCAATTTTCCACCCATCTCGTCCCTAATGTCGGGGCGCGACAGGAGGAAAGTGTTGTTTCGCCACAACGGTCTGTGGGATATTTTGCTGGCATCCACAACCTCCATAGTTACCGGCGCGTGATCGGACCATGTGATGCTATGGATGCCAGCAGTTCGGACTTTTTGTAGCGTATGCATATCAGTCAGGAAAAAATCTATCCTTGAGTAGCTATCATGTACATTCGAAAAAAAGGTGTAGTCCCTCTCGGTAGTCCTCAGGCATCGCCATGGATCGAATAGTCTTTCATCATGACACAGTGATCCCAAAGAGGGCCTACGCCTGAGGGCGACCGAAGAGACATCCAGCTCCTCATTCAGTATTGTGTTAAAATCACCACATATTATCAAACCACCTTTCTGCATTTATTTTGCCTTTTTGATAACCTTTCTGATGAACCATAAGGGTCTAACATTAGGCGCATACACATTTACCAGCGTATAGGTGACATGATCTATTTCAGCTACTAGTATGAGGTAACGTCCACAAGGATCAGCATATACCTGCAACAAGGAAAAGGTTAGAGTGTCCTTACAAGCAATCAAGACCCCATTCTTTTTTTTTTTGAACTGTTCATAGCAGTAAAAATATGTGGGAACTTGGCATGCGTACACTTCGGGGGATTTGTGCTAGAGAAATTAGTTTCTTGTACGCATAAAATGTCACATTTGGCTTCTATAGCTGATTTCCACAGAGTCCTGCGCTTGTAAGGGCTATTTAATCCCCTCACGTTATGGGACAGTAGTTTAAAGGAACACTAAAGGTTCGTTTTTTATTAGATCAATTGATTGCTGTAAGCAAGAGAATTTAAATATCACTTACCTCGTTTTTCCTTTTGACCTCCAAAATACAGTAATCCAGGTTTGAAAATGCCATTTCCTGTCTCTCCTCTTCTTGCTTTCCACCAGCATCTGAGACGTTTTGCATGGTGGAAAGCAGAATGTGCTCACCCCCTCCCTATGACTACAGCCCTGTGTGAAGATGCTCTTTTATCCCTCACAGGCATGGAGGCTAAGCCTAATGGGAACTGTAGTTCCCATTAGGCCGTGATGTATAAAGAATGAATGTGCACCGCAAACCAGGAAGTCAGTGAGAATAATGATTCAGGAGTGATGGAGGTGAATAAAACAGCTCGATTTCAACAGGTATCAAACTAGTTATAATGCAAAACATTACTTTTTACTTTATCAGCTACTGTCAGACTTTAATTTAAGAGGAAAATATTTTTGTCTTTACAACCCCTTTAAGTGTCATTCTTCTGGTAAGTTGAGCTACACCGCCATCTAGTGGTACTTTTGAGTACTGACAGGATCAGACTAGGTATTTGCAGATTGTAGAAGTGGAAAAAAAGAAAAAAAACAGATGTCCTTATAACTTCTGAACAAAAAAAACGTTTCAGAACGGACAGGCCACTTGGCTTGCGGCAAATAAGTTACGGCAAACATCTCGTAACCAAATATGGGGGAGAAAAACAAAAGAAAGGTATAACAGCCGGACATCGGGTGTCAGGCAAGAAAAAATATAATCATCAGAGACATCAATATCAGGCAAGGCTGATAGATAGAAAGGTAAAAATGGAACAGGCTTGGAAAGCAAAAGCAAAGGCATCAGTCCTCAGAGGAGAGCATCAGGTATCATGTCAGTTCTGCATACAAATTTCACTTATTCCTCCTGTTCTGCCTTTGGGGATTACAATTCTGGAGAGAAGGGTCAGGTTCTGCTGGGAGACCTTCAGCAGGGATCAGACGCCATTTTTTGAGGAGGTTGAGGCCTTTATCCAGCGATGCAATAGAGTGCGACTCGTTATTCACTTCCACTAGCAGTTTAGCTGGGAAGCCCCACTTGTAGAGGATTTTATGGTTCCGTAGTATCTTGGTGATGGGGACTAGATTATGTCTCGCAGCCAGTGTGGCTTGTGACAGGTCAGCATAGAGTGCGATTCCAGCAAAGGGATCAGGTAGCGCAGGGTGTTGTCTGGCGTAGCGCAAATAAGCTGATCTTTAATGTGGTAAAAGTGGATCCTTGCTATCACATCTCTAGGGATTTGATCAGGCAGAAAGGATGGCTTGGGCAGTCTATGGGCCCTGTCTATGATGATGTCGGCTGGGCTCAGGGCAGGGATGGCTGTCATCATCAATTTTTTGCAGATAAGGTGTAAGCTCTGCAGGTTTAACAGTCTCAGGGACCCCTCTGAATTTAATGTTGTTTCTCCTTGCTCTGTCCTCTAAATCTGACATTTTGAGGCGCATATATTTAATTTCCTCTTCCACATCAAAGTGGGCATCCACTAGGTCATTGTGTGCTAGTGTAAACTACTCCATCTTCTTCTCCACATACTCCACTCTCCTGCTGACTGCAGCTATTTCCGCCTTAGTTGTTTGCATGAATGATGCCATGTCACATTGCAGGGCCCCTCTCAGTGTTTGCATCATCTCTTTCATGGTAGTGTCCACCATAGGTTGACCTGATGTGGGGAATGCATCTAGCTGCTGGGCGTATGATGAGGATTCCTCCATGTCCTCCCCCTCATTGTCAGTGCCATCCCGGGTCCCTGAGGCCTCCCCAATCCTCCTTTTTTGTTTGGCAGGGCTGCTAAAGGGGGAAGCAAGTGTTGTGTGGCCATGGGAGTGTGACTCCCCCGAGGATGGCAGTGGATTCGATGCCGCCGCGTGTGTGGGATCCAGAGCGCGGCTCCCAGCGCCGGCGCCATCTTGGATTTCCCGGCACCTGGCTGGAGGGAAGAAATCAGTCAGTTTGCAGGGTCCCTCTCTCTCCTTTCTCTTGTGCATGGTAGCCAATGCGTTCCCCCACTTCTCCTGTGTTCCGCAGGTGCTTTTGGGGTGTCTCTGTGTGCTGTGAGCCGCTTACAATCACCCGGTGTATCAGAGCTCACTCAGCACACATCCATCAGCTCTGGCTGCCGGCTCCGCCCCCTACTACTTTATTTATTTTAGTTTGACACGTTTTTCCCCAAAAATAAATGTTTTGATTACTTTTATTCCTATTACAAGGAATGTAAACATCCCTTGTAATAGGAACAAAGCATGACAGGTCCTCTTTACAGTGAGATATGGGGTCAATAAGACCCCACATCTCACCTCTAGGCTGGGAAGCCTAAAAAAAAAAAACGATCCTGGCTTCGATCGCAACGGTGAGTAGGAAGAAGCACCGGAGGGCGAAGGGAGTGGGGACGTCCGCTTTTGCCTCTAAGAACGATCAAGAGGTGGAAAAGCCGCCATGATCATTCTTATGGTGTAGAGAATCGCCGGCTGAAAAAAATGATATCTGAATGATGCCTGTAGCTGCAGGCAGGGGGTATTGCAGAGTATTGTGCGGGGGGTATTGCAGGGGTATTGTGCGGGGGGTATTGCAGAGTATTGTGCGGGGGGTATTGCAGAGTATTGTGCGGGGGTATTTCAGAGTATTGTGCGGGGGTATTGCAGAGTATTGTGCGGGGGTATTGCAGAGTATTGTGCGGGGGTATTGCAGAGTATTGTGCGGGGGTATTGCAGAGTATTGTGTGGGGGTATTGCAGAGTATTGCCCAAGGGGTACTGCAGAGTATTGTGCAAGGGGTACTGCAGAGTATTGCGCAAGGGGTACTGCAGAGTATTGTGCATGGGGTATTGCAGAGTATTGTGCGGGGGTACTGCAGAGTATTGCGCAAGGGGTACTGCAGAGTATTGCGTAAGGGGTACTGCAGAGTATTGCGCAAGGGGTACTGCAGAGTATTGCGCAAGGGGTACTGCAGAGTACTGTCAGGGGGTATTGCAGAGTATTGCGCAGGGGTATTGCAGAGTATTGCGCGGGGGTATTGCAGAGTATTGCGCGGGGGTATTGCAGAGTATTGCGCAAGGGGTATTGCAGAGTATTGCGCAGGGGTTTTTCAGAGTATTGCGCAGGGGGTATTGCAGAGTATAATGCTCGGGGGTATTGCAGTGTATTGCGCGGGGGTATTGCAGAGTATTGCGCGGGGGTATTGCAGAGTATTGCGCGGGGGTATTGCAGAGTATTGCGCAGGGGGTATTGCAGAGTATTGCGCAGGGGGTATTGCAGAGTATTGCGCAGGGGGTATTGCAGAGTATTGCGCAGGTGGTATTGCAGAGTATTGCGCAGGGGGTATTGCAGAGTATTGCGCAGGGAAGGAAGAGTATTGCAGGGGTTAATGCAGGGATGGCTGAGCAGGGATGGATGGATCTGTGACTGCAATAGTCACAGATCCATCCCACAGTGCTGCTGCCATCCGCGCTTTCCTCTCACACTGTACCGATCGGTACAGAGAGAGGAGGGAGGAACCGGCATCATCAAATGACGCCGGTTTGTTTACATGTGATCGCTTTGTCATTGGACGGAGCGATCACGTGGTGAACGGCCAATATCAGCGGCAATTCACCGTGATCCGTGATCCGTAAGTCCCCCGCCCGCAGACCCCCACAACCAACGGGCAAGGGTTGTGGGGATGAGGCCCTTGTCCCCATCAACATGGGGACATCCTCCCCATGTTGAGGGCATGTGGCCTGGTGCGGTTCAGGAGAGGGGGGGCCGCACTCTGTCCCCATCTCTTTTTTGCGGCCGGCCAGGTTAACGTGCTCGGATAAGGGTCTGGTGTGGATTTTTGGGGGAACTCCACTCCATTTTTTTTTTTAATTTGGGGTGGAGTTCCCCTTAAAATCCACACCAGACCTGAAGGGTCTGGTATGGATATTTGGGGGGAACCCCACGTCATTTTTTTTTTAATTGACGGCGGGGTTCCCCTTAATATCCATATCAGACCTGAAGGGCCTGTTAATGGAATTTGGGGGGACCCCCAGCTTTTTTATTTTTATTTTTTATGAATGAATTATCTCTGAATTGCCAGAGCCGACAATTTATTAGAGCCGCAAAGCTGGTTTTAAATGCCTTTTTTTCTTTCAGAAATGACACTTTGTGCAGGGACAGTTCTATGTACGGGTAACATGCGCTTTTTCACATGCTGACTTTACACCCCCCCCCCCTAGGTACGAAATTTAAAGTAATATTGCACTTTGATTGTTTCACTTTTAGCATTATTAAATTCACTGCTCCTGAAAAAACGGCCGTTTTTAAAACTTTTTTTGCATTGATACATGTTTCCTGGGACAGGACCTAGGTCCCCAAACACTTTTTAGGACAATAAATTGCATATTAGCCTTTAAAATTAACACTTTAGATTTCTCCCATAGACTTTAACAGGGTGTTCCGCTGCTTTTCGAAATTGCCGCGAACACCCCTAATTGTTCGTTGAACGCCGAACAGGCGAGCAGGCAATGTTCGAGTCGACTCCAACTCGAAGCTCATCCCTAGACCTGACCAAGGGTTATTGGCAAATTCCTCTCTCGGAGTCGGCCAGCGAAAAAACAGCATTTGTAACTCCAGATGGATCTTTCCAATATCAGAGGATGCCTTTTGGGTTACAGAATGCTCCCGCCACATTTTAACGCACCATGGATAAGACCCTTCGGCCTCATCGAGCCTATACTGCTGCATACCTCGATGACGTTGTCATCCACAGTGAGGATTTGGAATCACACCTGCCAAAAGTTCAGGCTGTGTTGGATTCCATCTGGAAAGCCGGGTTTACAGCCAATCCAAAAAAATGTACCCTTGGGCTAGAAGAGGCAAAGTATCTGGGGTATACCATTGGAAGAGGTCTAATCAAGCCCCAAATAAATAAAGTTGAGGCTATTGAGGATTGGCCACGTCCCACCAACAAGAAACAGGTTCGTGCATTTTTGGGGATCGCGGGCTACTATATCCGCTTTAACCCCCATTTTGCCTCACAGGCTGCTCCCCTGACCAATTTGACCAAAGGGAAGGAGTCTGTAATGACCAAATGGACTCCCGAAGCAAAAACAGCTTTTCAGGCTTTAAAACAGGCCTTATGTAGTCAGCCAGTTTTAAATTTGCCTGATTTTTCACGGGACTTTGTGGTTCAGACAGATGCGTCAAATGTGGGCTTAGGAGCTGTACTGTCTCAGATTATCAAGGGGGAGGAACACCCTGTTATGTACCTCAGCCGAAAGTTGAAGGCCCATGAGCATGAGGAGAATTATGCCACCATTGAGAAAGAATGTTTGGCGGTGAAATGGGCATTGGATGCTCTCCGGTACTACCTCGTAGGTAGACAGTTTGAACTGGTGACGGATCATGCCCCATTGAAGTGGATGACACAGAACAAAGAGACCAATAGGAGAATAAATAGGTGGTTCCTGGCCCTCCAGGAATTTAGTTTTTTGCTAGCATTGTGCTAAAATGGGGAATGCAGATGGGTTATTCCGAGTCCCGAGACTATTGTTTTTCTGCTGTATGACCAGCAGTGTCTGCCCAGCACTAGGCTGTGCCAGACTCCCTAGATAGGTTCCTGTGTGGTGAAGGTAGACGCCCCAAGTGTCCAGGGTTTATTTTATGTTTGATTTTGTTTATGCTGTTTGGATGCTTGTACTTGTTTCCATCAAGATGGAAGAATAAACCAAAATCTTTGTTTTCAACCGTCTTCGACTGCCTGTCTGTATAAATTCAGTGTGTAGTGAACCCATCCAGGGGGGTCACACACCCCGCTACCGAGCTAACCCCTTACAATATATATATATATATATATATATATATATATATATATATATATATATATTATACACACACACAAACCCATACACAAAAATACAGGAATTTATTTCTAATAAAATAATAATTGAAAAATTAATTTCAATATTAAATAAAAATATATATATATAATTTAATTAGTTTAATTAAAAAAAATATATATCATTTTATGTTTTAAAGTTAAATTGTTTTCCAAAAAAAATAGATTTACGTATTAAAATTATGAGCTATTTAAAAAGTTTTATCAAAAAAAATTACATTTTTGTTTTATAATATATTATATTTAACAGAATAATTTTTTTTATATACAGTACAGACCAAAAGTTTGGACACACCTTCTCATTCAAAGAGTTTTCTTTATTTTCATGACTATTAAAATTGTAGATTCACACTGAAGGCATCAAAACTATGAATTAACACACACACACATATATATATATATATATATATATATATATATATATATATATATATATATATATATATATATATATATATATATATATATTTATTTAATATTCTAGGTTCTTCAAAGTAGCCAACTTTTGCTTTCATTACTGCTTGGCACACTCTTGGCATTCTCTTGATGAGCTTCAAGAGGTAGCACCCCATCACTCTCCTTCTTGGTCAAATAGCCCAAATAGGTGTGTTTAGGGTCATTGTCCTGTTGAAAAATAAATGATGGTCCAACTAAACGCAAACCGAATGGAATAGCATGCCGCTGCAAGATGCTGTGGTAGCCATGCTGGTTCAGTATGCCTTCAATTTTGAATAAATCCCCAACAGTGTCACCAGCAAAGCACCCCCACACCATCACACCTCCTCCTCCATGCTTCACGGTGGGAACCAGGCATGTAGAGTCCATTCGTTCACCTTTTCTGCGTTGCACAAAGACACGGGGGTTGGAACCAAAGATTTCACGTTTGGACTCATCAGACCAAAGCACAGATTTCCGCTGGTCTAATGTCCATTCCTTGTGTTCTTTAGCCCAAACAAGTCTCTTCTGCTTGTTGCCTTTCTTTAGCAGTGGTTTCCTAGCAGATATTCTACCATGAAGGCCTGATTCACACAGTCTCCTCTTAACAGTTCTAGAGATGTG